>NC_022015.1:11263981-11273933 GCF_000317375.1 Microtus ochrogaster
TGTGTGCATGTGTATGTGTCTGTCTGCCTGTCTGTCTGTCTGTCCATCCACTGTGGCTTGAACATTAGAAATATCTGCAGAGACTTCTCTTTGGTCTGGTTTGATATGAGTACTGGGTTGTATCCCAGCAGATTCATATGTAAGTGGTCTGGGGTGGCCTAGTCAATGGTATGTTTTATAAAGTCCCTAGGGGAAGCTGATATAGTTCTAGCATGACACTCTGGGTTAGGTATTTTAGAAGCACTAACTCACTTAATCTCCATGACAACTCCATGAAGTCAGTGCCAAAGCTCAGACTTACAGATCACATGGCAAGAAGTTGTAAGGTTGAAGCAAGGTAGCTTTCTCTCTCTCTCCCTCTCTCCCCCTCCATCTCTCTCTTTATCTCTGTATATGTTGTGTGTGTGTATGTGTATATATATATATATGTCTCTTCTACCGGGGTAGAGAGAAAGTCATTAAAGGGGAAAGCAGAAGGAACAGAGAAGGTTGTGGATGGACAGGCTGGTTATAGGTGACATGCACCATCTCATGAAAGGGGCATTGAGAACAGAGGACTTGTTTTCTAACCCCAGCTGGGCTAACCAAATTGTTAGTAGCTATAGCAGATGTGGATCAAGTTGGCTACACGTAATAGAAAATCCAAATGACATTGACTTGTTGAAAATAGGTGTTTTTGGAGGGTACAGATACAGAAGTAGGTGGTGCAGAGGTGTGTGGTGCAAAGCTGGGTGGTGCAGATGTCTGGGGTGCCCATGGGCATCAGGTCCCTTGAATCTAGAGTTACAGATGGCCATGAGCTGCTAGACCTGGGTAATTGGGAACCAAACATGGGTATTCTGAAAAAGCCTCAGATGCCCTTAACCACTGAGTCATCTCCCTAGCCCCTCTTAGTTTGTTTTTATAAACCCGGACCATCACCACTAACAGCATATGGGTTCTGCTTTTAGGATGGAAGAAGAGAACTGGTCGCATAACCAGCTGTCTCTTCCACTCAGGAGGCACCTTCTACTCTCATTTTGTTATTTCTCCAAATACAAACTGAATTGAATGCATCGGTCAGAGAGATCATAACCAACTCCGAGGTTATTGGACTTCATGGTTATGTACCTGAAGCTAGTCACTGGGGATGCTCTCTGACAGGAGAGCGGCCGAGTTGTGGTCCGTGCTGTACTCCAGCTGGGTGTCATCACAACTGCCGTCAGAACATACCATGCCTTCATTCAACCAACCAACCATCTATTCATCCGACCACCTGCTCAATCAGGAGCATGATGCATCTCCTAAGTACCACGGACACATTGATGAGCAAGACAGGCATAGTCCTGCTGTCCTGCCCTCTTCAAGCATACAGATCAACCAGGAATATAGCCACTGACAATAATGTTGCAAATGTTCAAATAAGTACCGTAATGAGTGCGGACAAGGTACAGGAAGGCTGTGGAGAAGATGAGAAGGACGTGACTTAAAGGGAGGATGTGGGAAGAGGCTTCCCCAAGACTTTATTTCTTTTGAAACTAAACTTCAAAGGAGAAAGGAGTACACTGTTTGAAGTCAGGGGAATTTCACCCTCGACAGAGAACAGGAGAGTTAGACAGGTACCGAGGCAGAGGAGAGCTGGACTCATTCCGGAAAGTGAAAAATGACCAGCAGGCCTAAAGACCATTAATAAGGAGGAAGCTGGCATAGATGAAGGCTGAAATACTTAAAAGATGCTATATCTTGCTGAGCCATATAAGCCTTGGATTTTATTCTAAAAGTGATGGGAAGCCATTAGCAGAGTTAGGGCACAGCTGAATATAATATAATGAATCTTTGGATAGTTATCTGGCATAATCACTTACCTATCCATTCATCCTCTTGTGAATCTGTCCACATATCTATTATCTCTCCACTTATTCACCCAACCATGTATCTTTCAGCTATCCACCCATCCATTCCTTATCCACTTATCTTATGATCCATCGTCCACTTATCCATGCATTCACCTATTTATCAATGCACCCCTAAGGCTCTTATCCATAAGCCTATCCCTCTGTCCACCCATTTGGTCACCCATTTATTCATAGATCTATCCATCTGTCCATCCATCTATATAACTACCTACCCTTCTATCTCTTAGTTCTTTATCCAATTATCAATGTAGCATCCATCCATCTCATACGTGTGATCATTTAATTATCCACCAATCTATCTATCAAATTATACCTTAGCAGCTCAACACAAAATAGAATCACCCAAGAAGAGGGAACCTCAGTTGAAGAATTATCTCCATTATTAACCTGTGGGCATGTCTGAGGGAGATTGTCTTGATTGGTGATTGATGAGGGAGGGCTCTGTACCAGGCAGGTGGGTCTGAGTTGCATAAACAAACAAGCTAAGAAACCCAGTGGTAGCAAAGCAGTAAGCAGCATTCCTTCATAGTTTCTGCTTTAAGCTCCTGCCTTTAGCTTCCTTCAATGATGGGCTGTAAAATGTAAGATGAAACCATTTCCTACTCAAGTTGATGGTGGTCATGGTGTTTACCATAGCAACAGAAAAGAAACTTGAATACCACCCATCCCTTATCTGCCTACACATGTATGTTCATCTATCTGTTTAACAATCTACCTTCCCACCCATCCACCACCTGTCAATCTCCCTTGCCGTAATGCAAGTATTTATGTACTATCTTTATGTGTCAGATTCTGTACTTGATGCTTGAGGGGAGTCCGATGGTTCACTCTCTATAAGGTTTTACAACTCACAGGGGTAGAAGACACATAGATATCACCTCAGTTCACTGCAGAACCCAGCAGGGTATTTTAAGAGGTGGGAGGACTCACCTATGGTGATCTGTTTGCTGGGTGCTGATGGGAGTTGAAAATCCAATGAGCCATTCATGGCCCTGGCTGCTGGGACTGAGGACTTCTGGGCCATAAGGATCATGTTTGCAAGGAAGAGCAAGGCCAGGGGAAGTGACAGCCTTGGGATTTAGCTTGGGAAAACTCCCCCAGGAGACACCAGGAAGTAGACACATAGACACACTCAGAATGAATGAGGCTTGGCTGCTTCAGTTCTGACATGGTGGGTAAAGTTGAGACTGAGGTATCATAGAATCAAGATAGCTGAGTTCCAAGTTCAATGGTTTATCTATTGTAACCAGGCCAGAGACCTTGAGGGAACATATGTCATTAAAGTAGAAAAGAGGCAGGGTTAACAATGCGGATGCTAGAGTTGAGTTTTCCCATTTTTCTCTTTTTCTTGATTCCATTTGTGTCTAGAAAATCATGACTTCACAGTAGGAGTAATGTCAATATATTCTACTTGCCCCCCTCTAAATACTTCAGATCACTTGGCAGATGGGTGCTGGGAATTGAACCCAGTGCCTTACTCATGCAAAGTATAGACTGCATCCCATAGTGCCCCATCTAAAGCGCCCCTCAGAGCATCCTGACTCTTCTTCCAAAGGATGAAATGTATCCTTCTCACTTGGCTTTATTGCCCAGAGACTAAAGCAATCAAGAGCTAGCTAGGGCTAAGCATAGATCCTCACTTCACAGAGGTAGGTAGAATGACTTCAGGAAATGACTGGAGGCCATGTTGTTGGCAAGCACACAGTGAGCTGGCGATTGAACCCAGGCCTGTCTAATTCAGATCCTTATTCCATAGAATTTGAAGCTGATTTGAAAAACAAGCCTTGGAGCAGGTCACATAAAGGCAGATGAGTTAATAAGCAGAGTGGTTATAAAAAATAAATTCAGAGCCATGGGGACTGTAAAATAGCTGGTGTAGCGGTCAGGAAATGACAGGAGTCTGTGAATTTGGAGACCAGAAGATTCTAAGAAAAGAAGTAACCAAGTCTCAAAAATCATTCCACACAACATAGTACTGGGAGCTCGAATGGTTCCCATAATCAAAAAAATAAAACCCTTTCTCAAAAATCGTGGAGTCAAAAAGATAGAGTTTGCTCAGTCCTGCCTCCAGCATCTAGCTCCTTTCTCTGCTGGACTAGGAGAAAGGTGAACCCTTTGGCATTGAGAGCTTGAAAGAGAGGCTGTGGCAGGCTCCAGGGCAGCTGTCCCACTGGGTGCTTGGCAACTCCTCCTCAGAGTGCAGAATGCCAAGGGGCTAAGAGTCATCGCCACTCCCCACACAGCAGCCATATGACCTTGGGCAAGTCCTGTCTCCTGTCCGGCTATCTGTTTGCTCATCTGTAAAATGAAGGTTTGGAACTAGATAGATTTTGCAAATCCCTTCTGGCAATAGCTGTTGTAGAACTGGTACCAAGGCTTTGCTCCTCCTGTGGGTGTGTTCTCACAGTGCCCTCTATCGACCATTCATCAGAGAGCAGGAACAAACAGGCCAGAAATTCTCTTCTGGGGGCCAGCGGGAAATCAGCTTGTCAGATGCCCCCTTCCTGTGGGGAGGTTTAGAACCCCAGATCAGAGTTGGGACAAACCACTTCCTGGAATCACAGGAGTTTAGGGAAAGAGACTTAGGACCATTGCATCAAAGCAGTGTAAGCCAACATTTGCTCAGGGATAAAGAACTACCAGACTAGCTGCAGTCTCTATAGAGTGGTGTATATAAAGATCCCAGGATCTGATTGAGAGGGGCTGTGTCCACATGAGGCTATGGATTGAAGACTTGTTTGTGTGAGGACCCAAAGAAACGAAGGGCATGGAGTCTGAAGTCATGACCAGGTGCTAATGGGTCTTAGAATGTCCAGGTCATCATGCCTAGGAAACATTTTGGGGAATGGCTTTGGGGAATGAATGGGGAATTCAGCAGATTTGAAGCTGAATATACACACCGCAATGTAAATGAGTCTGAGAAGTCCATATCACTTGAAAACTGGAAACAATATACATTCCCATCAACAGTAGAACAGATCAATGAACATCAGTAAAGTGAGCTCTATTCTTCCAATAAAAAAGATGTCAGCAATCAGAATGATCAAAGTGTAATTAAACACAGCAAACAATACAAAACGTAGAAAGGTAACTTTGAACATTAAAAGCTGCCTCAAAGATCCCTATTGTGTGATTCCTTTTGTAGAAATTTCAAAAACAGACGAAGCTATAGGAGGAGAAAATGGTTAGCCTGGGGAGGTGTGAAGATGAGGGGGTAAAGAATGGCTCCTGGGGAGCATCTACTGTTCTGGTTTACTTCCTGTGAGACGGGCCTTTGCTATGGAGCCCAGACTGGCTTTGAATTCGAGATCCCTCTGTGCCACTGGGCTAGGGTTACAAACGTGGATCACTGCACCTGGCTTATTTCAGGACAAGAGTGTTCACCCCACAGAGAGACATGGGCATGAGCTGTGTATGTGTGCCAATAGACTGCAGCAAAGGTATTTTTGTGGCTGTAGACTGACCTGGCTTTGTTCATAACAGCCATGCCTGCTTCCCCACCAGCAGGAATAACAGACATGGCTGTTTTGAAAATAAGATCCTAAGTGCTTATCCTCTCCTTCATGAGCTCCAGCTAGACAGGAGAGCATGACAGGGCAAACCAGTTCTGCTGAGCACCTAGGAACCACCCACCAATGGGTTGTCTCACTGGGTTCCTCAATTAGGGTCTGAAAGAATCAAGGAAGGTCAAGTCCTCTTTCTGTTCCTCTATAATGTTGAACCTTCCTTCTACCTGGTCTTTTCAGGATTAGGGAGGTTCTGATCTAACTGGAGGGTTCGGAGGCCCAGGTTATAAGAGGGACTTTGTCTTGGGGCAGCGCTGGACCAGGTTAAAGAGAGCTGAGCTGGGGGAGGAAGGAGTGAAATGCACAGCTTGCCAATGGCAGAGTCAGATTGTCAAGCATCTTCATTTACAGTGACTCCAGGAAAGGGAAGTGGTGTGTTTGAACTTTCACATTAGTGGAAATCATACTGAGGGTGAGTCGTTTGTTCCAGTTCCATTGCACTCAGGGTGACAGCCTCCTTGGGGACAGAGAGGAGGCTGGGCTAGCACTCAGGGTGACAGTCTCCTTGGGTACAGAGAGGAAGTTGTATTAAATCATCAGTGATGTTCTTCTGGGTCTCTGAGGTCCAAAGCCTGCTCTGAGTTTAACAATATCACAGGGAGAGTGGTTTAAATATTCTTCAGCCTTGCCAGAACTGGTGACTGTCACCCCACATATTCACATGCACATGGGCACACCTGTACATGCATATAAACATGCATCTGCACACGTGTATGTACACAGACAACTTGGCAAAATTCGGAGTCAGGGTTTTGCTGTCATAGACCATCAGGAGTCATGCAGGGAGCTGATGTGTCAAGGAAGATCAGCTAAGTTACATCTTTATAGTTGGTCTCCTATGAACTATGACCTTTGGTGCACTGTCCCACATAGAGGCACTAAATAAGCGGCAGGTGTGTGATATTTGAATAACATTGAGGATATCTATTAAGCTTCTCTGTCACCCAGTTTCTTCCTGTATAGAATGGAATAGTAGACCCATGCCAAAGGATTACTGTGAGGATTGAGTTAAAGACTCAATCAAATGGGCTGGAGAGATGGCTCAGAGGTTGGGAGCACTGACTATTCTTCCAGAGGTCCTGAGTTCAATTCCCAGCAACCACATGATGGCTCATAGCCATCTGTGGTGAGGTCTGGTGCCCTTTTCTGGCATAGAAGCATACATGCAGGAGGAACATTGTATACATAATAAATAAATTTTAAAAAAAGACTCAATCAAACAATATATAATATTTTACAGGCTTTTTTTACATACTAAGCATGCACAAACTATATTGCATGTATTAAATGATGGCAAATGCAATTTTTAAAATTCAAAATATAACAACTGAATGTCATGCTTTTCTAAGAAACATCCATCCAGTAATGCAAATACTGAAAGCCTCTTGGGGGAGAGAGGACACAGCAATGACTTTTATTAAGAGGAAAATCTATTAATAAATTTATTGAGAGGAAAATCATTCTGAGCAGAGCATCAGTATGGAGTGTAGGCTTTGCCCTCTCACACCCAGAGCAAACATCCTTTGTTCTATTAACACCATGTCTTAAGGGGTACCCACCCTGGGAAGTGCAGGACCACAGGCACTGCTTGACAAGCCTTTCTGAGCCAGCAATTAGCCTACCTTTTGTCCTCCATAACTAGGTCCAATGTAAATATGTAGCTTTCTGGCTTTAACCCAGTTTTGGGGGAAGAGGAAGTTTAATGGGCCAGTATGATATAGTGTTGGTTGCCAACAAAACCTGGAATGAAATAGGAAGAGAGTTGTGACGAAGGATTGTCTGGATCAGGTTGACCTGTGGTCATGTCTGCAGGGTCAGGGTTGTCTCGACTATACTAGTTAGTGTGGGAAAAGCCAGTCCACTTTGGAGCCACTAGTCCCCAGGCAGGAGGTCCTGAACTGTGCTTGGTGTAAAGACGGGTAGAGTGTGCACGTATTCATTTCTTTCTGTGCTTGACTACAAACGTGATATGATCAGCAGCTTCAAGCTCCTGCCTTGACTTCCTCATAATGAAGGGCTATGACCTGGCACTACAGCCAAATAAATACTTTTTTAAGATGCTTCTGTCGGGGTATTTTATCACAGTACCAGAAACAAAACCACAATGTATGTAGTGGTGGTCTCATAAAGGATATTCAATGCATGTAGTTATGACCTCATAAAGGCTTCTTCACTTGAACTCCCCTCTTGCTAACCCCATGTCTCTTTCCACCAAATTTCACTTCCATTTTTCTATCACATGGAGAAACGATTTACAGGTCCACGTGAGATAGAAGACATGTGAGATTTGTCTTTCTGGCCTGGCTAATTTTGCTTACACGATGGTCTCCAGTATCATCCATTCTCATGAAAACAGCGCAACTTCGTCTTTATGATTCAGTAAAGCCCCCTTGTGTAACCACATAGCCTTCAGCTAGTCAACTGCTGATGGACACATAGGCTCATTCCCTACAGCTTGACTAGTGTGTACAGCGCTGCAACAAACACAGGCGTGAAGAAAGCTCTCTGTGGTGTGCTGACTTTGAGTCCTCCCTGACCTAGAAAACCTGATTTTCAAGAATGACATTTTGGCCATATGTAGGAGTAAGAGAGTAAATAATGAGCCTATGAAGTGAGAAGCTACTCCAGCCATTCTCATGAGAATTACACTCGACACGATGATTGATGGTGGTGATGCTGCCATTGTCCTCCTCTGATACATTGCAAAACGATACCACAGTTTTTGTCTCCTTTGGCACCCTCCGAGCTGCAGCTCCTTCCTTTTCCCATGTAAGGAAGGGAACATTTGCATGGATATCCTGGAGACCAGAGGACAGGGATCTGTCCCTAAGAATTAGTTCTTCTCACGAAACCTAGAGCCAATTTAGAATTTGGGATAAAACATATTCAAACAGGCCCACCTATCCTCGCCCACGCAGACAGTTCACAAGGCATTTTGTGAAGACAAAACTAGCTTTGCTCCTAGACAGGATCTCCAAGAATCCGATGTGTCACTTGCTCCCCAACAAATATTTTTTGTATTTTAATTGAATATATGACTTCACACATTCTAGACAAGTGCTCTAATGATGAACTGTGTCCCAAGCCCCACATGTCTTTTCTGATACTGTGTACCTAAAAGCATCATTATACACTTCCCAAGATTTGACCGCAGGCCGTCTACTGCAAGCATTCAGTTCTGAAGTTTTTCTCCCTCCCCATTTTGCAAATAAATAATAACCGCCCTTGTGTTTCTCTTGACCGGCCCTCTACCAATAACTATTATTTTGATCTGAACCTCACACACTCTTCAATTCAATGGTAAAAAGGAGCACAGCCTTCCTCCTTATTCACCCAGCCTTCCTTGATACGGTTCCTGATGAGAAGGTGGAGATAATGATGGACGGGTGGATTGAGAGTTACTGGGAGACAGGAAGTCATTGTCGTCAGTGATGTAGCTACTTGTGAGTTGTGCTCTAGTGGGTAGCTTCCCACTCGGGCCCTGGTTAAACCCAGGGGGCCACAAATCAGAAACAGAAGGCATGAAAGAGTGGGGACCTGATGAGAGGAAGGGGGGGTAGTGCAGGTGGGAAGAGGCTAAAAAAGGGTGGAAGGAAGTAGGGCCAGAATGTGTTATACATGTAAGGAGTTGTCAAAGAATAAGTACATTTTTTTTTAAAGAACACCTTCAAACTTCCACCAATCCTCTCCCAAAGCCTCAGTGGATGGGAGATAAACAAAAAAGAAGTTCACCGTCTATAAGACAGAAGGAGAATGAGCGTCTTTGTAAGAGTCCAGAATTCTGAACTGACTCTTTGCAATAATTATCTAATTGATCAGGTCTCCTTTATTTCTACAGTTAAGCTATTCAGCTGTTTGTCCTCCTCACAGAAGAGGACAGAGTGACTGTTTAGGAGGTCCAGGAAGAAGAAAAGAAGGCAACCTGTCTCTTCATCTGTTCAGCCAAATGTGTTTGAATTTGTGAAATCCCTGCCCTCCAGAAACTGGCATCCTGGGATGGAGGTAGAGTGTGTGGGACAGGTGATATGTGTGATCACGGACACAGCAAGGTGTCAGCTCTAAATCACACAACAGGACAAAGGACCCAAAGTCAAATACCACTTCCAGCACGGGGAAGGGAGTAAGAGCAGCCCTAGCAAAATAAAAAACAGAGACAGGATAGTTCTGGAAAAAGCCTGTCACTAGAACGTGGTTTGTGAGGCAGGTGAGCATAAGAGGAAAGTCAGGAGAGTCCAGCAGTGGCTCAGGGGGTGGCAGATTTTGTTTCAAGTAGGCAAAATTCTTCCCACTTGCGCCATCTTATTTTTTTCATCTTCTTTTTTTATTTTTTTATTTTTTTTATTCATTAAAGATTTCTGTCTCTTACCCGTCACCGCCTCCCATTTCCCTCCCCCTCCCCCAATCATGTCTCCCTCCCTCATCAGCCCAAAGAACAATCAGGGTTCCCTGCCCTGTGGGAAGTCCAAGGACCACCCACCTCCATCCAGGTCT
>NC_022015.1:11274271-11292327 GCF_000317375.1 Microtus ochrogaster
TTTGAAGTGCTTATGAGCTGTAGAGAATGCATGGGAAGGGGTGAACCTGGAGAAAGACCAGTTGGGAAGCAATTAGTGTCCCAGGGAAGAGATGGCAGCAGCTTGGGAGAAGTGAGTGGATATCAGAGAGTCTTAGAAGATGAGTCTGAGGCGATGAGGAGAGAAAAACAAAGGCTGATTCCTGCTCTTCACAGGAGGAAGCAGCTGGGGAGAGGGACGCATAAGGGGGGACTATGAAATGGACCGGACTGGGTGCAACTGGTGCTCGGAGGCCCCTATTCCACATCTTCTCCAGGACACCAACTGTACCTCTGCCCAGGCTTCTTTTCTGTGCCCCCTGTCGTGCACATGTTATAAGGGATAAGAACGGACACACCACTTCTCTTCTGAACCTTAGCTCCCATCTACAGAATGGAAGGACTAGGCTCACGGGGACAGAGAACGTTCCTCCTCCCCAAGATGAACAAGTTCATCTCAGTTTCACTTAAATTTGTCTACCTGTAATCTGTATGCCCTGTTTTGCTAAGGAAACTCTGAACCCCCAGAGGCTAAGTCTTCCCTGTACCCTGTGCCCTTGTCTGTGGCCTGTGCCTGGTGCCCTGTGCCACGTGTCCTGTGTCCTGGTATCATCCACCAGCTATAAGGCTCCATTGGGACTGTCAGTTCTTGTGAATAGGAGTCAGTTTTTTCTTGTTACTCCTGCCATCCTTCTACTATAGGGCTCCAGGAAGCTGGAAAAGGAGCACGTTAACCCAAAACACAGTAGACACTCTGACATCCCGGATTAGACATTTTCTTATTCAGTGTCTCACTGGGCAGCATTTGGAGTCAAGGAGGAAGAAGAAAGCTCTTGGGAAAGAACACGTGGCTGGAGCTAGCCTAGCTCACAAGCTTGAATATAGAATGTTGTTCCTGTGTCTCATGGGTGGGGTGTGTATGTGTGTGTGTGTCTAAGTATACATTCATGCATGAGGATCAGCTGTGAGTTTCTCTGTATGGTATATGTCTGTGAATGTATTTGTACACAATGCATATGATAATATGTATGCTAGCATTGAATACCAACACCTGTATGCATGCTTCCATTTGTTAATTCACATATCTGTTCACGTGTGTCAGTAAACACATACACATGCACACATTTTCTAGTGGCACATACATCTATGATGGAATATGTAGATATGTCATATGAACCTGTGCTACTGTTTGTGTACTGATTAATGGAGGCAGAACATAGAGTTTAAGAGCATGTGCTCCAAAGACTGCCTACGTGGGCATAAGGCCTGACCTCAATATTTAAAATCTATAACACCCCACATCTTTAACTCATCTTTAAATTGGACAGAATAATTGTACCTACCTTTGGTATTTAATGTGAAGGTAGGATGCACATAATGCAATAAAAATATTGATCATTAGCCGGGCTGTGGTGGCGCACGCCTTTAATCCCAGCACTCGGGAGGCAGAGGCAGGCGGATCTCTGTGAGTTTGAGGCCAGCCTGGTCTACAGAGCTAGTTCCAGGACAGGAACCAAAAAGCTACAGAGAAACCCTGTCTCGAAAAATCCAAAAAAAAAAATATTGATCATTATAAAGTTATTCATGATAGTAATAAATATGTAAGTGGATGATCTAGAGGGTTTAAGTGAGACTTTCTGCATGTAAAGATAGGGCCTTGGGCACATGACCATAACAACCTTAGCATGCATATCTATTAGACTTTGGACGTTAGTATATCCTGAAGCATTGAGGTGCACAGGACTGGCAACCAAGGGCAAGCATACATGTATTTGAGTGTGGTATTCTTAAGGATGTTTTGTCAGAACCAATCTGAGGGAAAGAACTGTGTTTCATTTATTATCTTAGCTAGAGCACAGGCCTGAGAGTTAGCAGATATTTGGTACTGCTAAATTTGGTATTGACAAAATGTATATATGAACAAAGGGGAGGGACAAGTCAGAGAGTATTACTCTAATAGCATGTTCATTTGTAGGAAAAGTAAAAAGCAGTACAACTCGTTACCTAGCTAGCTTTATGACACATAGGTGGCTAAATAAGTTGATAAGTAGATGAGATGGAGGGCTAGACAGATAATAGACAGATAGATACCAACAGGCTTATAGACAGCAGGTATTGTACATCCAAGTTTGGATCTAGTTGGGTGGAATTCTGTTGACTTCCTTTGGAGGAGATACTCAAGTTCCTACTTCCCAGGAATCCATAGTGTTTTGCTCCTGGTTGCTTTATGTGTTATTTTGTGCTTGCTGTGAGGTCCTGATGAAAAGTGAGTCACAGATGGAAGAGATAAGCCTCCTACCTAACAGCAACAGGAGTCTGTTTGCTTTCACCTCAAACTATTGGGGTTCACGTAGAATTATACTTAAAAGAAGACCTGTACCATTTAAAAGATTTAAGAACCTTGTTTTGGCCCCAAACCCTTTATTCTACTGAAAAGATAAAGTGGGCCATTGAGAGAGGAGACGTTTAAGATGTTCAAACCTCTGCTGTAGGCCAGTTCCTTTGGAATGCAGTAGACAAAGACCTTAAAGCTTTCAGAGAAACAGAAGGTGCTCTCCTCATGGCCTGTGGGATGTTGACCCACCCATGAGGTTAGTCTCATTGTCTACTTAGTGTTTGTTGGTCCCACTTACCCAGTCTCAGTTGTAGGGAGCTAGGAAACACCCTCATTCAAACAGCAAATTGGATCGTCCTAAGACAACGTGAGTGGGAGACAGCAACATGCTAGACCATTGCTGCCGCTCTTTGAACTAGGAAGGTATGTGCAACTGAAGTGCAGGAGACGTCCAAAGATAATTGATGCGGGATTTTCCTCTATATGCTTGAGTACCATTAATGAATAAAGAAACCTCCTTGGCCTGTTGATAGGGCACAACTTAGGTAGGCGGGGAAAACTAAATGGCAGGCTGGGAGAAAGGAGGCAGAGTCAGACAGATGCCAAGGATTTGCCACCAGAGACGTGCTGAAACTTTGCTGGTAGGCCACAACCTCGTGGTGATATACAGATTAATAGAAATGGGTTAAATTAAGATGTAAGAGTTAGCCAATAAGAAGATAGAGCTAACGGGCCAAGCAGTGTTTTAACTAATAAAGTTTCTATGTGATTATTTTGGTTCTGGGTGGCCAGGACAAACAAGCGGTTCCTTGCAACAGATAATAAGTAGATGTACCAGCTATGTAGCTTCAGGAAGACTGATGAATGGAAAGATGGACAAACTGGGGTGCATCATGGCTTCTTCAATCTGATTCTTGGTGTTTGTGCAACTAGGATGTATTCCTCGCCCCTGGCCTTCTTGCTTTGATATTATCACATTATTTAATACAATCTCTAGAAATCATAAATTAGTCAGACTAGACTGTGATATACCTACAATTATTCCCCTTTTTGCCTGAGTTAGTTGGAGTAAGTCTCTGTGTTTTGGAACCCATATCCTGTCTGAACAAGGCTGTGCAGTGGAAACTCTGCAGACAGGCATGCTTAGCACCCAGGCTCTACTGTTCTTCCAGAAGTCAACTTGGAGAAGCCTCATGTGTATCTGTGAGGAAAGGAAGCATTCCTCATTGGTCAAGTCTTTGTAAAGTGTTTTGGGATAATTAGTTAAAAGTCTTCAGGATGGGACATCACCTATCTTCTGGGTTTTGTGGCTAGAGTCCCACAAGAGCATTAAGGTATCATTTTCAGTCTGCCTTCCCCTGCTTAGTCCTCCAGAGCAAGCACACCACAATGCTAACAGCAAGGGCTCTTCTCCATGGTAATGGCAGTTCTGCATAAAAAAAGCAGTCCCTCCAGCATCTGGGCCCCAAGTGTAGAGATGTGTGCAGCTCTAGGTGCCAGTGTAATGGTGGAGGGCATAGATGAGTGGTGGGACTAGTCTCCCCCTTGAGAGTCCTCACGCCCCTCCTCACAACCGCATGTTCCCCCTGACTGTTGCCAGAATGAAACACAGCAGGGAGAATGAATGCCAGGGTCAATGGGTTTCAATTCACCAGCTTTCAGGACATGAGACATTTAGGAAGAACCACGGACTTTCTACCCACTCACAGGACACCTCTATCCAGCAGTTCTAATATGCATCGCATTTCCACTAATTACTAGCATCAAAGAGAAACCAAGCGGGTCTGGGTTCTCTTTCCAAGCCCCACTAATGAGTGAGCAAGCCGGCCTAGGACAAACTGGCAGGGTCTCAACACGAGAAAAAGAGGAACATAATGGAGCATGCTCTTCCCTTTCTCCAAACCCAGCCTAGCCTTGAACCAGGGCTGTCCACATGATACACAGAGGGATCCAACTCTACTGAAGAAGGCTGGATGAGAGCCATCGCCAGAGGGAAGAACATGAGCTTCTCAGCCAGATGCCCAGCTGGCCTCTCAGAACAGCCAAGGCAGGAAGACAGGCAGGAAGAGCACGGGCCAGGCCATCAGGAACCCTGAAACACAAGGGACATGAGTCAAGGGTTGAGCTTTGGAGCTTAGCAGCCAATGCCAGCTGGCCTCCCTGTCACTTGCTGTGGAAGGGAAAAGCAACATCGCCCTAGATTTGGTTGGGAAAACAAGTGCTTTTCCCATTTTCTTCTGGGCAGTTTTCTCAGCCTTCTTTGAAGATAGGTGGTATCATCTGATTGGATCTTGTCAGTGAAATAAGGAAATTTTAAATTCCATTTGTAAGACTAGTCATAAAAGCCTCCCTCATGCTCTCTCATTTGCCAAGTGTCCGAGATCTGACTCACGGAACACAGTGATGTGGCCAGGAATTACCAGAGGGTAGGAGGAGCCTGGCTTTCTAAGGACTTCCTGAGTCAGAACTGTATCCCCTAGCACAAAGGCATAGATTTAGGGTTATTGGTTATAGCACTAGCATTACTTACAGTGACTACAAATGCAGAGGCAGGAAGGATTAGAATGTGCTATCTCTGAGGCTTGAACTTTCTAGCTAGGAATCTTAGCTCTGTAACTACCTGGGTAGACCTGAATAAGACATTACCCTTCTCTGTGTCTCAAGTGTCCTTATGTACAAAAGGTAACTATTAATTGCACCTATTGATTTATCAGATTTCATAAGGTTTAAGTGAATCAATTTATATTCAGCATTTAGAATATCATTTGTGGACTGAGAGCTATAGTTCAGTGGCAACATGTTTGCATGGCAAATGTGTGGTTTTAGGTTCAATAAATAATGCTGCAATAAGATAAAATATAAAATATGTGCATAGAATGTGGTAAGTATTGTGTGAATGTTGATTTTGAAAATTAAACTGTGATATCTAGGATTTGTGTGTATGTGCATGCATGTGTCTGCATGTATGTGTGTGTCTTCTGCACACTATTTAATGTTCAGTGTAAAGGAGGGGGAATATTGAATGACAGTTGTCTAATATAAACATGCTGACCCCTTCGAGACCACTGCCAAATCACAGTGTCCCCCACCACCAACAACTGAAAGTCACTTGATGATGCCCTAGAGTGGGAGGAAGGGAGTGTGATTCTCAGGAACACAAATGTATGACAGTTTTTACAATAAGACTTGGACATTTGATAGTTAATCCTGAAGCCTCAGAAATGCTTCTGAGGGATTGCAAATTATGGGAAACACAGAGCCCTCTTGTGGTGGGCTCTCAGAAGCTCCATTTTTCTCCCCTAGAAGGGTCCAATGTTTGCAGCCCACCTGGGAAGTTCTGAGCAGACACTAACCTGAAGGAGTGGTGGAAATGAAAGAGACGTGAGGTCCCTGACTTCTAGGCGCTTTTACTCTGTGCTCTGTGCATTTCACACAGTGGGTCTTTCTTTCCTTAATGTCATCTGAAGTTATCGCCGAACTGTACTTATTTGGGAAATACTTAGTATCCAAAACATATTCTTCAATGTCTCTGGTCTTAAATTCTAAGTCATTCATCAACACCCACTCAGGCATATCTGTGCCGTGTGAAACTCTCTTGTCTCTGGTATGGTTAGTTAGGACCCTATGCACTCAGGCTCTGTCCAACCACTTGACACTTTAGCCTATGCCCTGTCTCACTTATTTAGTCAGCTCTTGTTGCCTCTGCCTGGAGGGTTCCACTCATCTCGTAGTTCCTGATCTAGAGACATTTGCTCTCTTGGTCAAATATTATTTCTTCTAACACTTCTGACTACCCTATCTTCCTACTTCGATCATTACACCATCAAACATTGTTTGGACACATTGCCATCCAAAACAAAGATTCCATTTCCCATGTTCATTTGCAGCCAGGTATAGCCACATAGCTAGATAATAAACAATGGGATACAAATGAAGGTGTGAGATGCCAGCTGCCAGAATCATAATGCTCATTGATTTCCTTCATGTTCTTTCTCTTCAAGCCTGGCTGTTATCTTGGACCATAAAAATGATGGCCACAGGCCGGGCAGTGGTGGTGCATGCCTTTAATCCCAGCACTATAGAGGCAGAGGCAGGCGGATCTCTGAGTTCGCGGCCAGCCTGGTCTACAAGAGCTACTTCCAGGACAGGCTCTAAAACTACAGAGAAACTCTGTCTGGAAAAAAAAAATGATGGCCACACCTGAAAGAGTAAGCTGGAAGAAGCTTGAATCTTTGATGGCTCGATCGTGGATTTTCTTACCCAAAGATTTCATTTATGTGTTAGAGAAATAAACTTCGCTCTGATTTAAGACTTTATTACTTGTGCCTATAGCTTCCTATAATACTACCCATCTTTTATTTCTTTTTTTTTTTTGCTTTTTATTGTCTATTTATTGTCCTGAAATATAAGTTCTATGAGTGTAGGCACCTGGCCTGTCTTGATCAGCAACATATTATCAGTTCCTAGAACAGTTCCTGGCACAGGGTAGCACTTGAAAAACACTTGCTGCTAAGCAAGTGTCTCCTGTGCTAGATTACAGAAGCACCCTTGGGTCAGCACCATTTCCCGGGTCAGGACCCCAGAACAGGGCCTGGTACACTGAAAGGGGTACATTGATGTCCAGAGGGTTGGAGGATGGAAGGAAAGAGACTCGACAGTGCTATGAGATCATACGGAAGCCATGTACCTGCAGTGCCGGGAGTCCCACTTGAGGTCTCGAGAGTCTGAGCACCTGTGGGCAAGAGCAGAAGGTGATGGTCTCCTTGGGCATCCTCTGATGCCTACAGTCTTGCTCCCAGCCCTCCTGAACCCGATTACTACCCCAACTGGCAACCCTCACTGTGGAGGCCAAGTCACTGAGACTTGGCAGGCGCATATCTAAGAACATTCCGTGCAGCTTCTGTCTAATCTTCCTAACAGGTTTGTGAAGAAAATCTCTTCACCTCCCATTTGCCTGGGAGGAAAACAGAGGCTCAGTGATGTCAAGAAACTCCCTAAGTTGATTTTTTTCAGTGTCAGAGTTGGGACTGCAGCTCCAGCATGACAGTCACTTCCCACCATCAGCTAGAAAGGGTTGAGAGGTGCCTAGGGTGTGGCAAAGTACCGTTTCGGGTGTGTCTGTGAAGGATTTTCCACCGATCAGCTCAAGGAATAAAAGACTTCCCTGAATGTGCGTGTAACTATTCTACAGCCTGGACTAAAGGGGAAATGGGGAAAACTCCATGGATTCCCTTCCTCTCCCTCCCTTCTCCCTCCCTCCCCTTTCCCTCCCTCACCGCAATGAATCAAACAGCTTTGTTCCACCTCATTCTGCCTCTGTGACCTTCTGCCTGGCTAGAGGCCCCAAAACATGGAGGCAAGCCACCATAGACCAAAACCTCTGAAATCAGGAATCCAAATAGGTCTTTCCTCTTTAGTTCTTTCCCCAGCAATCCAGTCACCGCAATGAATAGCTAAAAAGACCTGTGTGTTTGCCCCAAATCCCCCCTCCTCAAGTTGTCTTATGACACTGCACAGGGCTCCAAGTTGAGAGCTCAGTGAGGGGGCAGGGCCACTCAAGGCAGAACTTCCTCATGAGACAGCTCAGCCTGTTCATCCCAGAGGGAGAAGAGGGACCGGTGGTGACTGCCTGAGGTTGCCATGGGCAGCCGGGCTGATGATATACATAAAGCTGTTCAGCACAGAGTGCAGATAAAAATACTATTATTTGATGAGAATTCACATTACTGCATCTCAATTTCGTCAAGGCAGAAAGCTCTTCCTTTCTTGGAAGGAGGGGCTCTTGCTCCTCCAGTCAGGTGGCAATAACAACCACGACAGTACTACACACACCTGTGTCAGATGAATGAAGCATGAGAGAGTGGTTGCATTGTTTCCCCCATTTCCTATCTCCAGAGGATTGTGGCTAAATTTTGGAAAGCACATTCACCCTGCTAGAGAGGAATTACAGGACCCTGGGCCAGCTGTGGGGAAAAGCGGTGAAATCAGACTCATCTGGGTTCATTCGAACTCCTGCCACTCATAAGCAAGTGATCTTAGGCGAGTCTGTTAATCTCTCTGAACCTGGAGTTCTAACAACTAAATGAACACAGTTATGGGAGGATTAAGTATATTGATGAATGCAAGAGTTACACCCAGCCTCTATTACCCAGGCGCCGCCATAAATGCCAAGACAGTTCCACTCCATAGAAAGACACATTCACAGCGATGGGTGCAGCGAGAAAGAAGAAAAGCCTGGGGGGGACTGGCCTTGGTGACCCCAAGCATCCACAGGTAATTATTGACACTTGATCAGCTGTCCTTGCACCAGGACTCACATACTTACTTTTCCTACTGATGGGTCCTAAGTCCAGAACCTGGGCCAAGTTGATGCCTGGTCCACTGCTGCGGAGCCGACTTGTAGAGCAAGACTGTAGAGACACAGGACTCTTGTTATATCAGAATGTAAATACCTGGTTCCTATGTGCAGGTTGTCAAGGGTATGAACATCTGTGAACCTACGGCCTAAGAACTTGGTTAACCCACCCTATGGCCTTCTTTTTGATGCTATGGTTTCTTTCATCCGTGAGAATTCACAGTCACGCTTTAACATACCTGGGTTTGACTCTTATCTCTATCCTCTCCTGTATAATTGGGACAAATGTCTTTATCTATCTAGGATCAAATAGTTCACATCTAGTTTTATTTAGCTAGTTATTCATAATTCATTTATTCATTTATGCATAGAAGCATGTGTGGAACAAAGGACTGATATCAAGTGTCTGTCTATATTGCTGTCATCTTCTTTTTTGATCAAGATCTTTCAACCAACCTACAGCTTGTCCTTCTGGTTAGGCTGGTGATTTAGTGAGACCCCAGAATCCTGTCTCTGTCCTCCCAGAACTTGGGTTACAGACAACACTGGCATCCTAGTTTTCTCAGGGGTGCCGGGGATCCAAACCCAGGTCCTTCAGCTTGTATAGCGAGCATTTTAGCATTCAGATCGCTCCAGCCCTGCACATTTGGTTTTTAACATTAACATGAAGTATGACAGCGACATATAGACACATTGTAAGCACCCAAGGAATATCAGCCATTCAAACATTGCCCATTAGGTGTGAAAGTATGGGCTTAGGAGTCACAGCTCAGATGGGGAACACTCCAATTTTGATATTAACCTGTAACATCTAGCCCTATATGGGGCTGTGTCAGGGACTTCTCTGAGCCCCGGTTTCTTTATTTGCATCGTAGGCTTGATTAAATAGTCATTGTGAGAGCTCAAGTAGATAAGATGCAGGCGCTTTAGTGTAGGGCCTGACCCAGAGAAGGGACTGAGAAGGCCTCACCACAGGGTCACATTTGCCCCTCACTGAAAACCTGAGGTCCAGAAATAGTCAGCATTTGGGAGTTTCTCAGTTTTTGGAACCTTCATGGTCTTTACAAGTTAGTCATTTATAATCTGAGGATCTGCAACCCAACCTTCTACAAAATCTGAAACTTTTTGAGCTTCATCTTGTCCCTCAAAAACTTTAAGAGTTTGGATCATTTTGGGTTTGAAATTTTTGAATCAATGATGCTCAAGCTGTAACATCGTAATCATTCATAACAGATGTTATGCCAAGGAAAATTGGTCTGCCTTATGATGAGACAATAATTGCTCATAAATAGGCTTTGAGGATGCTCAGCCTAGACCTTCTTTCTTCTTTCTTCTCTTCCTTATACCCAGCCTCCCACCCATCTGTCTTTCCACCTCTTCAAGCATCCATCCATCCATTCAACCAACTTCCTTCCTTCCTTCCCTACTTCCTCTCCTTTTCCTTCCTGCCTCCCTCCCTCCCTTTCTCCATCCCTCCCTCTCTCCCTCCCTCCTCCCTTCCTTCCTTCCTTCCTTCCTTCCTTCCTTCCTTCCTTCCTCCCTATCTTCCTTCCAATTATGCATTTATTCATCCTTCTTTCCATCCACGACTCCAATAAATAAATGTAGACAGCCAACTGGGTACCAGTCCAAAGAGACACTCACTGGTTTACACTCTTCGTTAGTGGAGTCACATAGGTTCACCTCACAATGCAGGAAAACTAGGTCGTAATTTCCAGCAAACATGAACATCTGTACTGAGAACCGACTTTCTGAGGACACCCCATTCTCCTCCACGTTGATAGTGGAATCTTGTTGATTTGGGCAGCTAGGAGAATAAAAGAGACAAAGGTGTAACTTCTAACCCCACACTGGAGAGCATTAAAGAGCCCTCTGCCCCAGGTTCTGTCCATCATACTCTCATTTTTCTAGTCTGTCTTTCCACAATAAGTTTGCATGGTTTAAGTTTTGGGGTGCCCAGTTTCTAGGATGAATCAGAAGATTCCAGTCCCCATTTCTATGTAAGTGATTCGGGTCTGGTTAATCATCCTTATTGTGCCTCCATGGTCCAGTTTTTTTTACCTCCATACTCTTTTTAATTTTTTCTGTATTCTTGAGTATTCCATACACATGTACAATGAAATGTGATCATACCATCCATTTTCCTCTGACCCTCCATGCATCCCTTGATTGTAAAGCAGAGACAGGCATGTCCGTTTTATATAACTGAGATGAGCACTTAGGGAGATGACTGCGTTGCATTTCTCACTACAGAGCTGGCCACACAGCTGAGCCCAAACATGAATTTTACTAAGCACCATTAATATTTGAATTGTAACCTCCAGGCAGGCATTTCCTTTGTTTTATCATTAAATGACATACAAGAATATCTTGTCCTGTAATATTCATATATCACGTTCATTTTAATCAATATAAACATTTATATAATAGTCCATTATTACTCAATTGAACTATATTTTAACAGTAAACATAATGGGGGAGTTATCAAGAATACTAAGATGGGAAATTATTTGTATTTATTTATCCCACTCATCCAGCTTGTTTTAGTACTTTAGGTTAAAATATCAGGAATAATCTTCCAAGATCAATTAGGACGTAAAGGCAAATTATTTCCAAATAAAGTGAATCAATTTGCACTCAGCCAGCAATGGATGAGACAACATTTTTATCCAAACCTTAGCTACGAAAAGAACAAAACAAAATAAACAAAAACAATTAATCCCAGAGTGTACTGATACCTGTCTCTGATGATGAAGTACTTCACGGGGTCATTCTTATCTTTTGTGGGTGTGGCATAGCAGTTCCTCAGCAACAGCTTGAACCTGGAGTCATCTCCTCTGTCCAAGATGGCACCCACATAGAGCATAGACTCCACCTGAAGCTCCACTTGGGCCTCTTCATACGGTTGTGTGTAGCTCTGGTCTCGGAAGAGGGCCATCCTGACAGTGAACTCTCCTGCCCCGCCCACATCAATATTCAGGGAACTGAGAAGAGGAAAACCACAGGAGTGGAAACATCAGGCTTTGACAGGAAAGAAGCAACTAAATCAAGCCTTACACTATGACAATATTATGGAGAAAATGATGTATCTCTGAGCTGTAAATGAACTAGTTGATAATCCATTGAAACAGACCACTTATTGGCATTTAAGCTCTGAACTTGACAGACTAGCAAGCCTGTCTCCAGGATTTGCGCCCATTCCCCCTGTGTGGCAGCTACATCAAACTCTCACTCAAGGAACACGGGTTAGTACACAGCACCATCTTGTCACCTGGGCAATGGGGTTTGGGATCAGCTCTTACAGGCTCACAATTTTTTAGCCTTATGTCTCTTGTGTCCACCCCACAAGCTTCAGCTGATCCCAGTCTGAACAAGATAAATGACTTTCATTTTTATATTTATGAACATGGGCTCCAACACGAGATAGCCTGAAAACATTTGAACTTTGACATTCTTAATTCTTCGCATCCTGCAATTCTGTGAGCCCAGGAGGCAATTGGGGGGGATGAGACAAGCACCCTGGATTTCTGGCTGACAGTTTAGAAAAACCCCTTGGCAATTCTAGAGTTGTATAAAACCTAGTTTAATGAGCTTCGTTCTGGGAAAAAGGGGCAGTGGTAAACAAAATGCAAACAAAAGCCTTGCCTGGATCCAATCACACCAAACCATTGTTTCAGTCTATTTCTTGTGAGTATAGGTGCCGTTCTTGGAAAGTAGACTTGACTTAAATCTCAAGCCTGCAGGAAAGCCTCCTAGACCCCTTCTGATCTCTACCACGCAAAGATCAGGTCTGGGATCCATGCCTACTGACCCGAAGTACCCTATATTTCTCCTACGTTGCATTATCTGATTTGCAAATGATTATCAATTATGACTGTTGATATGATTGGTTGTTTGCTGCCTTTCCTTCAAGATGAATGAACTTGTCTGAAGTTTTTGCTTCCTGAGCACATTTCGAGCACCAATCCATGGTACAGCATTGATTCATAGTAAAAATCTTTACTAATCATTAGTTTCTTGATCATTCTCAATGTCCTTAGCTTCAATACAGAAATGTAGTGATCGGAAGCTCCTGCGGTGGGCGTGGTAGCACTGTGTGGTCATCACGGATTGTGTGTGTGATCATACCTTACAACGGGCCGAAGTGCAGTTTGGAGGCTGATCTTCATGTCCAGTGGGTAGGCACACTGGAAGTTGACATTGACGAGGAAGTCCCTGATGATAAAATCAGTGGCCAAGGAGAGGTTGTTTCTGTAGATGGCATGGGTCCCATTGTTCTTTGGTATAAAAAAATGAAAGCACATGAGTTTATGCAGATGTGTGTAGGTGTTTATCTCGAACTCAGATCTGTCTGAGTCCATAGTCAGTGTTCCCAACCATGCAGTCACCCTGAATTCTGACATCCCCCCAACCCTTCAGAGAATAAGGGGTCCTCTTTTTCCTGCAGCGCCAGTACTTACAGGAAGCCCAGAGTAAACACTAGAAACTGAATGACGAACCCTGGGGAAGAGTCAGGGGCTGCCAATGCTTGCTCTTTCCACACCACCCCTAACGAAGATCATTGTGATCAGAGCTGACCTCACGAAGCTCAAGTGCTAAGCCCAGCCTAGCCTCTTCAACATGGACCAACATGTGTAAATCCACAGAACCCTGGCAGCCTGATGAGGACAAGCTATTTGCCTACAATCTCACTGCTCTAAAGATGCTTCTGTGAGCCCAGATCCCATCCGCTACTACAGCAGAGTGAATATCACTTACTTCCAGAATGTTCCCACAGGCATTAGCCCCAACGGGGCTGGTGGCGGACACCCAGTTGTTGGGCTCATTCTGCATGATTCCACTGCAGTTCCGGTCATTCAGGAAGGTAATGATCTCCTCCTTGAAACCCAGACCTCCCAGCAAGCACTTGTCCAGCTTCACCTTGATCTCACTAGGTCCACAGTCCAGCTCAGGCTGCAAACTCTGAGGATCTAGGAGGTCAAGAGAAAGGTCAGTGGTGTGGACAGAGAGCTGGAATCAATGAGGAACGTCTTCCTTTTCTGCCTTTTGGCAAGCTGACCATGCCCATCGAGCTGCAGGATAGACTAGATGGGGTCAGAGACCCCAACAGAAGTCACACTCACACTGATAAAAAGAGGTCTCCGACTAAAGACTTCCAAGCATCTCAGATACAGGCTTGACTTAGCTGCTCTTGGAAAACCAAAGTGGTTCTATATTCGACACTAAACCAAAGCCAGATGCCCGTGTCACCAGTGTTCCAACAGCTGACCTGGAAGTCTGGTCTGGCCCCACCCTCCCTCACCCTTGCAAACCCACTGGCTTCATAACAAGTAGCCTAACTAAATCTCAAGATGTCCCCAGTGTCAGTTCCATGGCCCCTGACACTGGTCCCTGCCTTATCCTGACCCTGTCTCATTACTTTTGCCCTGTCTACTCAGCCCCAGGAGCTACTCACCAGAAACACTGAGGTCTGGATTACAGACACAGGTCCAGGAGCCATCTTGGAGTAGAACACATTTCTCCTCGGGACGGCAAGTGATATCACACTCGGTGGGTTCAAGGGTGGGTGCAGGGGTGGTTTTAGGGGTGGGTGCAGGGGTGGATATAGGGGTGGGTGCAGGGGTGGTTTTAGGGGTGGGTGCAGGGGTGGATATAGGGGTAGGTGCAGGGGTGGTTATAGGGGTGGATGAAGGGGGGGGTTCTAGAGGGACAGAAGAATAAGAATAAGATGCAGAGCAGGGAGGGTCTATGTCCTCCCAAACCATCTCATTCCTTCAGTCTTTATAAACACATGAGATTCTTGCCAGAAGAGCCAAACCTCCAACTCATAGTTCCTGATTCCCATTTCCAGCAGAATGAGTAACATCCCTGAAGCTGCCAGGCCAAAGATTTTAAGTCCACGGTTGCCAGAGTTATAGGACCTGGGTTTAAAGCCTGGCTCTTCTGCATCCCAGCTCTGTGACACAGGGAGAGCTCTTGGACCTTTTTGTGCTCCAGATGCTAATGTGAATGACTACATAGACCCCCATTTCATGAACTGACTAGGAAGATTCAGGGAATCCATATGTTTAAAGTGAAATGGTCGCAGATGCACTATGAGCAATGCAAGCTGTTAGTTTTGCCCTTTTGTTTCAGATAAGAAAACAGGTTTTAAGAAGAATAAAATTTGACAAAAGTAAAATTTGAATGAGCCTGGGTTCTTGATATGATTTGTGTGTGTGTGTGTGTGTGTGTGTGTGTGTGTGTGCGCACACGCACGCGTGCGCGTGCTGTGCATGGATGTGTGTGTGTGTGCGTGCACATGCTGTGCATGGATGTGTGGGTGTGAGCACTCACCTATGCACAGAGACTAGAGGAGGACTTCAGGTGTCCTGCTCAGCCCCTCTTCACCTTATTCCCCTAAGACAGGGTCTCTCATTGAACCTGGGTCGAGACTGGCAGCTAGTAAACCCCAGACTCCTGTCTCTGATTCCCAGTGTTGGGGTAACAGGCGAGCTTGGCTGTCTTCAGATTTTTACATGGGTGCTGAGGGTTGTCCCCACAGTCCCCACACTCGTATAGCAAGCACAATTTAGCTACTGAGTCTTCTGACTCGCCTGGAATTATGCAATATGCATTTATAATTCAGGCTATCTCACACTCAAATGTGAATCTCTGGCTTGTGCCTGGCAGCTCCCAAATAATGTTTCCATGTGTATTTCTGACAGGAGCCTAGTGGTGGTGGCTGCTTTGCTTAGTCTCCTCTTGGACCTTTCTGGATCCTCTGAGTCCTGGGCACTAAAAGGCACTCTGTCCTGCAGCTGCTGCTTACCTTTTCAGTATCTCAGACTGCATTCAGGGGTTCTTACCTGTGCAGTATCTCAGACTGCATTCAGGGGTGCCCTGGAACTTGTATACATGAAAGATTCCTGATTCTTCTGAGCAGGCCTTCACCTTGACCTCAGAACTCCAGAAGCAACAGTTTTCATTCCAGTTGGCACAGGCAGTGTGGCTGACAATGCCATCTTCCAGGTTGGGGTGAGCTCCATTCAGCCACATGGGAGCAAAGGTATGGCACCGGAATACTTCCACACAGGCCTCTGGCATCCTCACTCCTCCTTCACCCACAAAGCGGTACCAGCCCTGCAGATTGTCATCACACGCATCTGAGACCTCCGTGTACTCTGTGCTTCTGGACGGGTCATCCAGGGTGATGTAATTCTGACAAGGGTCAAAGCAGGAACCAGATGCTCCACAGTCCAGCCCATCAGAGCCACTGTTCCTGGGGCCTCCATAATCTGGGAAGAATAGACAGCGTGCAGGTTTATTAAGCAACTCCATAGCCTTCAGGGTTTTTATTCCTTCTCCATTCTGCTTTGAATGCCCTAATGATTCCAGTGAGGCCAATAGGTAGGTACACACTGCAGTAATTAATGCCAGACTTTGTCTCTCAGGGAGCAGAAGGGTCAGGAAGAACTTTCCATGGCATTTTGCGTGCAGCAAGGACATCCCAGCCACCACCTTACATAACCCCACTGCCCCACCCAAGGTTTCAAAGAGCTTCTCTGTGAGCCACTAGCAGGACACTGTGTGTGTCCCGTTCAGTCAATGTTTGTTGTTCTCAATATATCATACAGGATCCCTGAGAAAATCCCCAGATATTAGTGAAGTGAATGAAGCAGAAACAAATGTTATCATGTTGCTTGATTTGGCAAAATATGTTATAAAATGAAAGTTGTCCTAAGTTGGACCCATCTCTAGAAGTAAGCACAGATTTGTTGTATAACCCTTGGGATTTTCCCATGCCTGTGCAAACACAGACACACACACACACACACACACACACACACACACACACAGAGAGAGAGGGGGGGAGGAGACAGAGAGTCATTTTAAAACATTGGTGGTAACCTTTAATGTATTACAAAAACAGCACTGTTCCCTATCAGTAGGTAATAGCACGGGTCGGCATCCACAGATCAATCAGGCCACTCAATCTCAAGCTTAGTATTACTGGCATATTATTGGCTGTGTTATTCACTATTGTGTAGCTGCCATCAAAACAGAATCAGAGAACCCTCGACCTCTACCCTCTCAATGCCAGTAGCCACTTCTGAAGACTCCGGGCATCACCGATGGTCCCAGAAAGCTGAAATCACCTCCACTGAAAACCACACATCTAACAGGGCCATTTCTGCTGCTGAGTTTTCACTTGGGGGTTGAGGGAGGGGGTGAGCCACGATGTATGAAGAGGCAGAGAAGTAACGAAGGGGATGGTCAGAGTCTGGAAGAGAAGATTTAAAGTCAACTCTGATCTGCTGGCTGGTGACCTTGAAAAGTGATAAAGCTCTCCTAGGACTCAAATGCAAAACCACCCCAATAGTTCAAGGTTTCCAGATGCCCTTCCCACACCTCGAGCCCTGACATTTGTACACCTGTGATCTTGTTCCTGTGATTGACTTATAGAGACTTTTTTCAGTGATTCCTTTTTAAAATTAAATAATTAAGGGATACTGAAGAGATAGCATGAAGATGTGAGATTGATCACAGAGAACTCGCTTTAATGAGCTGGGCACAGTAGAATGAGCTTCTGATTCCAGTGCTGGAGAAGTGGGAATAGGCAGCTCCTCAGGGGTTCACCAACCAGTCAACCTAAGCTGTGGCGGAAGTGAGAAACCCTGTCTTAAAAATCAAAGTGGATGGTACCGGAGAAATGGCATCTAAGGTTGTTCTCTGGATTCCACACGTGCATGCTGTGCACACGCATGCGCGCGCGCACACACACACACACACACACACATGCATGTGCATACTCACAGTTACAAATATATAGATAAGTAAGTTTCATCTAGAGGAAGAATATCTCTGATAACATAGGAATGTAGGGATGGTTGTATTGTTATATTATTTAATATTCATAAGTAAATATACAACCATTTTTTTAAAAAAAAATGAAGGGCTTTCCAGGCTGCCAGAGTCGTTTTGGGGAGGAGTGCTTCATTTTGGAGGTAAATACTTAAAGATAAAATGAGATGGTTACTGTACAATGCCACACACAACACCCAGATGCAGCCAGTTACCCCTAGAATGATAACCTAAGCATCTCTTTGGGCTCACAATCTTATGTGCGCCAGTGAGACTTTGCTTTAAAAAGGCAGGGAAAGGCCATTTTCCAGTCTTGATCATGCTTGTGTTTGCTCTTAGGAGAGGAATTGTCCTTGTTATTCTTGGGTCATTTCCAGAGCACCCTGTGCTTTCCCACGGGAGTAGGAGCTCAGCTCTCGGAGCTCAGTTTTCTTCCCAGCTTCCCACCATAGGGCTCCTCACATTTGCACTCCCAGCCGGGAACTTTTTCTGCAAGTGTCTGGAT
>NC_022015.1:11292501-11330931 GCF_000317375.1 Microtus ochrogaster
AGAGAGAGAGAAAAAGAGAGAGAGAGAGAGAGAGAGAGAGAGAGAGAGAGAGAGAGAGAGAGAGAGAGAGAAGACAGGAATATTGTTAATTCTAGTACCTTTGTTTTTACAGATAAGCAACTTGATAGGGAAGGAGAAAGGGGGTGACAGGGTGACCTTCTTATCTTCCAGTCTGTGCTCTCTGATCACCCTCAGAAAGGGGCTGCAGAACTAAGGTTACTGGCTCCCCTGCCCTTTAAGCCTAGGAGAGATTGCTGCTTTCCTTGCTCTATCTCTAAGTCTTTGTTCCCAACTCCCTGTTCCTGGAACCAAACTGAGTGGCCTTTTCTGCTCCCTCCCTCTGCTCACTCCCTAGGTATTGCTGAGTATCTGTGACCCCTGGCGAGCAAATACTCACCTTGCTGTGTTGTTGTAGATGAAGAGGCCAGCACCAGAATGCAGGAGGCCACAGCCAGCCACAGCAGGTCACAGCCCACCATCTTTCCCCTTAAAGTGAGGCTTACAGGTCACACCGCAGTCTGCAGACTCCCCATGTAACTACAGGAAAGGAAAGGCTAGTGTCAGGTCAGGCCCACAGACCACTGTGCCTGGGGGTGAGGTTGAAACTCAGCTCAGCACCTATCATGTGACAAAATTTCTTGAATCCCTTTGCATGGTTTGCCTCACTTAAGTCTCTGCCTTACTCCACAGGAAGCTGCTATCATGGTTCCCATTTTGTGGTGAAGAAGTTTAGTTTCGAGAGTAGGTTAAACCAAACCAAATCTATACAGCTGCTTCTCTGTGCAGCTATGGACATGGCATGGACCTGGCAACAGGTCCAAGTTTTCAAAAGCCAAACTTCTGGCCTGATGTGCAGAAATGGAGAGGGATGGGATTAAGGGCTTTCCAGGATGACATCCATTAACGAGCAAGCCAAAGGTAGGTGAGCGCTGCAGAATGTCCTAGAGTGGTGTTTGGAAAGTTCCTGCGCAGGTGGAAATAGACACTCTCGAGAAATTGAAGGCAGGGATTCTAATGCCTGTTGGTACCTATGAGTAAGAGTGCAGTCTGTCTTAATCATATGCATCAGGTCCTCTGGGATTTCAAAAGCATAGTGCTATGTTAGATTAAATCCCAAGACCCTTTTCTCTCAGTACAGAAGATAGCACACACTGACTCCCAGTTAAAAAAAATTTACATGATAGAATAATTAATGAATGAATAATAAAAGCAAAGAAACAAGTAAATAATAGATAGATAAAATGTATGTCAACTTCAAGTGACATTTATCCTTCTATGCCCTGAAAGGGGACCTCTAGGTGATTTCTTGCAGCCTCTAAAAAATGTTCAGTTGGAGCTAGAAACCTGTTTCTGATGGCATATCATGAGTCATTTCAAGGATCAGAGGAACACCCGGGACTGCATTTTGAGAGTCGCTAACCCAAGTGGAAACCTGTGTCTTTTTAGTAGGAAGGGAAAAGATGTCCTATATAAGCTGGCCAGAGCCAGGCAATGACTGGGACTGTGAGCTGACTGGCCTGGAGAACATTTGACAATGGCTAAGGTCCAGAATCACTTCTGGATTCAGAAAGTTTACAGATGCCCCAGGCACGTCAAGTAGGTAAAGAGGGTGAAACTCACCCTGCCGGTGAGGAGAAAGCTTGCTGGGCCTTGGAGCAGGACTTACCGTCAGCGAAAAACCCAGAGGCTCCTTCCTCTTCTGCCCAGCGTGGGAACAGAACTTGCTGTCTGCTCATTTATACTGACACTCCCCACTCATGTGGCCTTTCATGATTGGTGCTGAGGGCGCTAAGTTCCCAGGCGCTAGGGCCTGTTAGACGTAGGTAAGATAAGCCATTTACCGTAAGGGTGGTGAAAGGAGGGCTTTTGTGCCACCTGCATGGAAACTCTTCCAGAAGGTGCTATTCCACATGAATGGTTCTCCGCAAGCAATTGCAATATGTACTTAAGGTTGCCTACACCAGTCATTGCCAGTATCTTGCAATCATGATTTCTCCCATCTAATCCTCTAATAAACTCATCAAGCCAACGAACGCCATGTGCATTCCCACAGAGCAAACACAAGTGAGAAGGAAGCAAAAATGCCCAGAGGAAAGTAGACAGAAACCAAATAGACTTGTTTGCTCAGTAGGTGTCCAGTGTAATGCCTGCTCCAAGCTAATTGCAATAGGACACTTCCTCTTTATTCACCTGGTCCCAGAGAGTACGAGAGAATGAAGGAAGAGGGTTGAGGGAATGCCATTCTTAAACCACAGAGTTTACCCCATTTCCAATGACATATTAAGAAATGGGTTTAACTGTACAATAGAAAGAGATGGCCAGGGCTTTTGGACAAAGTCAGCATTGGTATAGCCCCCCCTTCAAGCCCTTAAAATAGGCGGGCTAGCCTAGACATTAGAAGGCACAGAACTGTGAAAAAGACTCTAAAAGCTTGGTCATATCCAGCCCCTTACCCAAGTCTTCCAAGATCTAGTCCCATTGTCCCCTACCTAATGTATTCTTTTTCCTCCAAGGCCAATTTGTACTGTCCAAATACTCTTGGATGTATGGGTGTCCCCTGGGGTGTAGTTGACCTACCAGGGGCTTCACTCTTAAACACCATGGACTTTCCCTCTCCCCGCCAATAGCAAAGAAGTGTTTTCTCAATTGTGGTTCCTCCTCTTCCCTGATAACACTGGCCTGTATCAAGCTGACAGAAGACCAACCAGAACAGGGGGCTTCAGTCCATCATGGCTGAGAGTCCAGTATAGTTTAGCCTATGGCAATGGGAGCATGTGACAGAGGCTTTTCACATCACAAAAGACCAGGAAGTAGAGGGAAAAACAGGCTGTGAACTCAGAACCAACCTTGAATAGTCTGCCCCCAGTGATGGACTTCTGCCAACTACACCTCATCTCTTAGGGACACCACAGCATCCCAGACAGCACCACCACCTGGGAACAAATGCTGGAAAGAGGGGACCGTGAAGACCATTTTAGATTCAAACTGTAGCTCATTTTCAAATTCTCCCACACCTGAGTCCCAAGATCTTTCTGAGCTTCTCCTCTTGGGAACAGACACCCGAGGTCCCTCAAACTCAGCAGCTTGCAGTCAGAGTCCATCAGCTCTCCTGACTGCCCTCCTCTCTCTCTGTCTACCATCTACCTCGGCCGATGGCACTGCTGCTCACCAGTCTTCCAAGCTGGAGGCTTGACTCTTTCTTTTCTTCCTCAGGCCTCAATTCCAGGAAGCTCCACATCTCATCGTTCTGCATTTCAAATTCCTCTTGGTTCTATCAAGTCTTCTTGGCTTTCACTTGACCAGTCCAACTGTAGGTCTCTATCTCATGAGAGCGTGATTTTAGTGCTGGTTACAGATTGGTCTCTGGGCTTTCTCTCTTGCCTCTGTTTCTGCAGCCTGTCTTATCCCCTGCTCCTAACTCACTATGCCCTGGGGATCTGACCCTATTTACACTTCCTGCTTCTACTCCGACTTCGCTGTACCAGCTCTGCTTCAGCCAACGCCAGATTCTCTGAACTCTTTCTCATCCCCAAATGCTTGCATAATCTTCCCCCTGCCTAGATTGCTCCATGCTCAGCTTTTTCCTTTTTATCACCTATGCCAGGAAGCTAGGATGGAGAACCTAGCTCTACATCCAGTCTGGTCCTCTGCTCTGTCCCCGTGTCTCTCCAGGACAACCCCAATCATATTCCCTAGTCTGTCAAGTCTGCAGGCACTTTGAGGACCCAGCTCCTGATCTTCACTGAGAAAGCATTTGTTTAGTAAACAAATGGACAAAAGCAACTGTATGTTCTAGGCCCCCTAACAAGAGTCAGGCGTCCCACGTCCAGGCAGTCAGCCTTGATGGAGAAATGTAAGTTTCTGCCTCGGGATCTTTGCAGTTACTATCCCAGCTACCTGTGACAATGTTCCCCAGCTGTCCCGAGCAGGCTGGTTCGCTCGTATACTCCGTCAGCCTCTGCTTGTCAGGGAGGCCACACCTTATCATACCCTATCATTCTTTGTGAAACGGCACTCCTATTGGACTATTATGTTGTCCTTGCCTTTCCCCCTCCCCCGTGGCTGTCACCACTTGTCACATTGCATGGTTATTATTTCAAGGTATTGTCTTTACCAAAGTGGCTGTTTTGATAATTCTCTATTTCCTCACTACCATAAAAGTGTCTGGCATTTAATTTGGTATCTAATTAATATTAATTAACTAATAGCTGGGGCTACATTAAGTTGTTTAACCAGCAGACAGAAAGCAAGAAAGGAAAAGACATGGTAGGGGCAGAGATGGCATTGGGACATTTCTCCTCTGTCCCTTACCCGGCCTTTGTCTTTAGCTTAGCCCTTGTTTCCCTTGACCCAGACCTTCCCTTCAAGTCCTGCTGCTCCTGAGTCACAGCACAGACTGTTCCGAACGGACTCCCTCAGTCCAAGCAGAACACAGACTAATGTGGTTGGGATAGCACTGGACTAGCCTGTGGGTCACCTGCAGAGCTCTTATATAACAGGAAGAAGCCTGTATGTGCTGTGCGTGTCTGTGTGAGATAAGAGCTCTTAACATAAGACATACTGTTCCAGCAGTCCTTGCTTTGGACTCACACGTGTGTCTTTCCCTGATCTGAGGCCTTGGCTGCCCCGGGAAGGTCCAGTGAGAGGCCAGGAAACCAGGTGGGTCAGAGAAAAGAGTTCCCATCAGCATTGGCGACACTTTTTTTTTCTAGAGACTTTTGGAATCTCTGGGTGTCTGAGCGTAGATGGGATCTGGTCCCTGTCCATGGATAAAGCCCCACAAAGTCTCTCTACCCACGGAAAAGGCTTGAGTGTGCTTTCCTCTACTGCTGGGGCCTGAGAGAAGAGCTGCAGCTTTAGGATTGGCTGTAGAAGTCTAGTGAGCGGGAGTCCTAAGGAGACACAAGACACCTGCCATTGCTTCTACATCTCTTCTCTAAGACTTGAGATGCCCGGAGACAGGAAAAGGCTTTGTCTCATCCGCCAATGTTTCTCAGCATCCAGTGTAGGCCTGGAACATGTGAAATCCCCAAAGTTCATTTGTGGAAAAGCCAAGTGTATCCTTGTGAGGGCACTCTTGACTGCCCCCATTGCAAAGAATCTGCCACCTCCTGATGTCTGTTAAACTCTCCATGTCTGGAGTCCTTGGCAGCCTAAGGCATTGCATGTTCAAGTTCTGAGGCATGACTTGTGCCCGCATTGCTCACAGCCTGTATCCACTGTTAAATGCCTGGCATAGCTTAGTAACTGGTACAGTAGCAGCTCAGCAAATGGAAGGACGGATATGTGTGTGTGTGTGTGTGTGTGTGTGTTTATATAGGTGATGTTCAGACACATTGTGTGTCTTTTCTAAGGTAGCATAGCAGAACTTTTGTTCTGAGATCCCAGTTTCTCGGAGCGTCTGTGAAGTCCATTAAGATAGGGAAAGGGTCTGCTTTAGTCCCACCATGTGATGCTCAGTACAATAGACAGTGCCCACAGTGACGGTGTGCTCAGTGAAGATTTGAATTAATGACTCCAAAAGCTGATTTTTTAAACTTATTATTATTATTATTCCTTAAGGAGACAGGGGCTCCATGTGCAGATGTACCACAAGTCCCGTTTGGAGAGAGAGCAGCATTGAAAGATAACTACTAGGTTTTGAGTGTGAGGATTAAAGGGAGAGAGTAAGTGCGATCTGGGAGCAGTGTGAGTCCCTCTCCTATGGCTGGAAACCAGTCTGCATCTCCCCTCCTGGCCGGCAGGAAGTGAGCTGGGAGCCACACCAGGTTTCCTTCTGTCCATCAGTGAGACATCAGGGTCAAAGTGACGGAGAGAAACAGAGGCAGCCAGATGCTCAGGAGCCCTAAAAGGAAAACAATTAGAGGGACATGGCAGGTGCTGGTGGACTTTTGTGCAACGTAACATAAGACACTTTCCTACAGACTAGCCAAGAAGGAAGGTACCCTATCTGGACAAGGAAGTTCAAAAAAGTTGTCTACACTAAACGGGGTGGGGGTGGGGTGGATTCAGGCTCCATTCCAGGTGGACTAGACTGGAAAAGACAGTAGTGTCTCCTGAAGTACTTGATGTGCACCCTTCACGCGATACCTACTAGACCCAACCATCCCAGAGACCTGAAGGCTAGTCACAGAAGAGACACCTATGTCACGGGAGAACCGTGACTTTCCAGCTCTGAGCTCAGGGGAAGAGAACTCATGCCAAACCCCAGATCATCACAGCAATCCTCTTAGACCCAGGTTTCACAAGCCAAGAAAAGCAATGGCTGTGTGGATTCAGTTTTCATCTGGGGTGACAAACCAGGCAGCAGGGAGCAGAAAAGGACAACGTCACCAGTTCCTGACTTTCGTGGTCTGAGGCTTGAAGACGCAAAATACAAAGCTTCTTGTTTGTCTGATATGCTCAGTGCACGACTAATCTTGGTTCTTGGCAAACAATGGCTCTCAGCAAATATTTGTAACCTGTAGAGTGGCTTGTGAGGTGTAAGAGATGAGCTTCAGCTTCAGGGTGTGCCAAGAAAAGGGCAGGTGTGCATGTCCTTGGGGAACAGGTTTGTAATAGATGTATGTGGACATCTGAGCCGCTTACATGCATTCGGGCAACTGCAGCTGTGTGTCTATCTCTGTATAAAGCATGAACACGTGTGCCTGCAGATAGAAGTGAGTGTGATCAGCATGTGCATACATGAACATCTGTGATCTGTATGTGTACATATGAGTATTGTGATATATATGCAAATATGAATGCATATGGTCTGTGTGCAGAAAGGAGTGTGCACAGATATGAGTGTGTATGGTCTGTGTGTAGACACGAAAGGGGGTGATCTATATGCAGATGTGAGTATGTATAGTCTGTATGCCCATAAATGTATGTGCAGATGTGAATGGGTGTGATCTGCATGTAGTTGAGTGTGTGTGGTTTGTGTACAGACATGTATGTGATCTGTGTGCAGATAGGAGCATGTGTGGTCTGTGCATACACAAATGAGTGTGTGTGTCTGTGTGCACGCAGATAGGAATGTGTATGATTTGTGTGTATGCAGATATGTACAGGTATGCATACATGTAACTGTGTGTGATATCTGTGTGCAAACACTCTCAGGTTGTTGGGTCATACCTGTGTCCCAACACACTAGTATGGGACAGCACCAATGTGCGCATGAGTACAGGTGAGTCCAGGACAGGTCACCTTTGGCAGCTCAGGCTCTGAAGGCGAGGCCCTCCAGTCCACTAAGAACCCCAGATAGAAGCCACAGCGGAGTGTCGTGGAGCAGGTTACTATACAGAAAGAATAGTTACATAGCTTACTCAAGTTACTAACTTACTTAAGTTGCTGGAAGCAGCTTTGGATACAGCAGCCTGGACTCCTTTGGGAGAAACAGAAAGATCCATGAGAAGTGAGGCACATGGCTTACAAGGAAGTTGAGACTAGTTCCCTCCGTCTTCTCCTCTTGCAGTCAGGGTCATCTTTCTGAAGCTCACTCCCCCACACTGGATCTGTAGAAAGCCTCATCCATATTCCTTTCAGAAGAAAGACTAAAAACTTATTGGGATCTACACAGTTCCACAGGGCTAGCCTTGCCTATACTAGTTTAGCCACCACCAGTGGCCTAGCTCCCCTCAGTTCTCCTAACAGGCTGGCTTCTCCCTAGTCTTCCCCCATCATCAAGACTCGGTCTGGTTCCTTAGTCAGAACAGCTTTAAACTCTGTGTGCACTTTATCCCTGCGCTCAAGGCAACTGCAGTTCTATGCATCTAAATGGTGCCATTTGGACAATGTTTCCCCAAATGATCCAGAAGATCCAAGGCAGTGGGACCTGTTCTGCTTGTCACAAGATGCAAAGCCATAGCGAGCACCAAAGCCTGTGTCTGCAATGGACGAATGAATGGCTGCACTAGAACTGGTTAAAGAGGAAGGCAGCTGATCGCCCAGAGAATCCACTGTCCCTCACTCTTCCATTGACAGTCAGACCTAAGAAGCCAGCCTCTGCCGCCTTGCCTCTTCCCCATTCAGGGACCTGACAGAAGAACAGATCTCTCACCTTGCCGTGTGATGGGGCCCAAGTTCAGGACCCGGGCCTGATCTATGAAGTTTCCACTTCTCAGTCTAGTCCCAGAGCAGCTCTGTAGGGGAAGGGTGACACAGAAAATCACTCATGGTTAAGAGGAAGGTGACATGTGATCCTGGCGTGAAAAGTGGGCAGCCAGCTCAGAAGAGCATCCTCCTGTCTCATACAGGAAATAGCGGATCATATCCCAGCCCCAGCCCGTATTGGGATTGTGGACTAGTCACTTCAGCTCTCTGAGCTTTTCCAATTGAGAAAATGAGCGAGTAGCTCCCCCGGTGAATTTCTGTGGCGTTTGAACACATTAAAACACCTGAGTTGCACACAGCACTGCAGATTTAAGTTATTGTTATGGGGAGAACAGCTTGTGCCTGCTAATAAGGTCCACTTATTGGCCAAGCCCCCTGATATCACTACTCTTTCCTGACTGCCAGGTAGCCCAGGTGTCCTGATTGGCCCTGTCCACTCTGTCTTGCAGCTATGTGTCCTTATGTTAAAAGGAAAATGCCACAAATACGTGTCTTCCTTTATGCCTCTGGCCACGTGTCTTGGTGGTAGAGACAGGCACTCCAGCAGACTGTTGTGCAGGAGTGGGGGTAGGGGTGTGGGGCTTCCAGCGCTCTGTTGCAGTTGGGGGCGGGGGTGGAGCTTCCAGCGCCCTGTTGCCGGTGTGGGACAGGGGTGCTTCCAGCACTCTTTTGTGGAGAGAAGGGGGAAGGGGGATGACTCACAGGCTTGCACTGTTCATTCACAGAGTCACACAGGTACACCTCACAGTGCAGGTAGACAAGGTCATAATTTCCTGTGAACCGGAACATCTGAACAGAAAACCGGCCCTGAGGGGACTCGCCGTTCTCCACCACCTGAATGGTTGTATCCAATGTGTTTGGACATCTGAATGGGAACATTAAGACATACGGTGGAGTTGATTAAGCCAAGACTCTGGAGCTCCACTTCCTGGGCTTAAATGCCACATCGCCACCTGCTAGCTCATTAAACTTCTCTGTGCCTCAACGTCTCCATACACATATGGGAATAATGTTAAAAGATAACTGAGGATTACATTATTTTTTTTCAAAGTGCTTAGAACAGAGTGAGGCACACAGTAGGTGATGCCTGTGACTGGGGCTAAAGAAAAATGATGACATTCTTCCACCACAGAGTTGGAACAATCCAGAAGCTCATTCTCATTGACAAGGAAACATATTAAAGAATCATTAATGGGGGAGGGGGAGGGAAATGGGAGGCGGTGGCGGGGAAGAGACAGAAATCTTTAATAAATAAACAACAAAAGAATCATTAACTATTCCATGCTGTCAAATATGTGCCTATAATCGCAGAAACCAGGGAGTCCAGCCAGCCACTGAGCCAACCAAAGTGTGTGTACCCATCTGCAATGCACACAGTGGCATCCAAACAAACCAACATGCAGAAGAAGCTCACGTGTGTGCCGGGCATTCTGGGCAGGTCCTGCAGCTTGGGCTGCAAAGCCTTTCCCTCCCTGCTTCACTTGTCCAAAGGCCTCCTCCTCAGTGTGTATTTCACTTCCGTTTAATTGTCTGTCTTGCCTTCAGAATTTAAATTGTGTGAGGGTGGGTGATTTCATCTCTTCCCCTCGCCATGGTACCCACAAAGTCTGGTACACAACAGACTTTCAAAGTATCTGTTTAATTTATCTATACCCTTTCAAGGAAGAGACAGCACGCCTATACCCTCCCAGTTTCAACCACTCCTGGGTTAACCATGCCCAGCCCCTACTCTTCCCAGCTGGGCACTGGCTGCCTGTTGCTCTGAGCCTGCCTTTTCATCAGATTTCTTATATGCTCTAAGTCAGGGATGCCCACTTGGCCCGCCAGTGAACATGTGCAACCCTCTTCAAATATAATGACATATTATATAAAAATAAGATAGTTCAAAAAATACCAAGAAAACCACTTAAATCAAAGCGCACTTCTTAAAATGTTAAAACATTTGATATGTGTGCTTCACATACTTGTGAAAATACAGTTGATAATGCATTGCATAAGATGATCTAGGGAGTCCTAATGAATAGCACCTAAAAACTACTGAATAGCATAGGTAGGTCCCTGTATTCAGGTTGAGCCAAAATGCTAAATTTAAGCTAAGGGAATATAAACATAAACATGTATTCCTCTCCTCCCACTAATTCTAAAGACATGACCCCAATCCCCATCCAAATCGAATCCACTGTTTTACCTGTCCTGGATAATGAAGTATTTCACAGGGTCTGTGGCGTTGCTACTGGGCGTGGCATAGCAGTTGGTCATTAGCAGTACAAACCGGGACACGTCACCCCCATCCAGTATGGTGCCCACATACAGAAAAGCCTCTGTGGACAGCATCACAGAGGAGCCTTGGTAGGGCTGTGTGTAGGCAGGGCTCTGGAACAGCGCCATCCGCACGGTGAACATGCCTGTCCCACCCAAGCTGATGTTCAGGGAACTGCAGAGGAAGAAGAGCTGTTAGAGGACCAGGATGAGAACATGCACAGATGGCTACCCTTTCTGACCAGCATTCTCGGACTGTTCCTTGCAGGTTTCTGACTGTCTCATTCAGTAGCAGGCCTGAAACCCTCACCGCTGCTTGGCAAACTTCTATGAGCACTCAGAGGCATGGGGTGTTAGCGGATGCTGGAGAGAAGCCCTCCCTGACTGAGCAGGTCTGTGCTGGGACTCAAAGATCCGCATCTCTAACAAACTCATCATTAGTGATGCTGGTGTTACAGATCCATAGACCATATCTTGAGTTAAATTTCCAGGGCACTGTGGGTGCCCCCTTCCTACCGTCCTTCAAAATAGAATAAATTCTTAGGGGACCTACCTGGGCTTCTTGAGTCTCAGCCTGCAACAGGTAAAAAGAGATGAGCTATCAGGAGCCCTATAGACTTGAGTTCTGAAGCTCTGTCAAGGTGTTCCTTCCAATACCGACATCAGATTGGGTCTTATAAATGGGCTGTTTTTAATCTAAACACTCATACTGGTGTGAATTTCACTGCATTATCTCTCACAGGATACAGAGAGAGAGAGGTGCCACATAAAATAAGGTTTATGAGAATTGCCCAACAATACAAGGATCTGCTTCACAAGAGAGAATAGGCTGAGACGTTCTTGAGTCCCTGAGAGGCTTGCTCACATACCTGTTGCTCTCAGACACCTTGAAGGGAGGCCTAGGACATGGCCACATTACTCCAGGGCACTACCTCACCTGGTCGTACTCCATCCAATAACCCGATATAAGCAAGTCACACACATATCAGTCCAGCATTCTTAACATGTTTCTGCCATACTGCAAATGCTCAATAAATACTAGTGTTTGCAGATGTCATCCTTCCCACATGAGCATCAGTGGCCTGTGGCCCATCATATTCAAAGACTTTCAATCATACATAGAAAGAGGATGCTATTTTCCACCAAATGGATGGAGCTTTCCTGGTTTGCCTCTCCAGCTACCTACCTTTCTACCCAAAAAAGACACCTCTGAAGAGTGTGATCTGTAAATGCCTCTTTAATCGTAGATCTTCAATTCAGAGAAGGATGGGAGCTGAGATCTAAATAAAAGCTATGCTTGTTCAGAATCCCCTCCAGAAGCAGGGCCACCCAAGCCTTCTGAAAAGACAGACTGATATTTGATCCCCTTTGCAGAACATGACTGTCCTTAGAAAAGCCATGGAAGTGCTATTAAAGGCCCCTGGTAAATGAGGACAACAGTTAGACAGTTGCTATGGGTTCCCAAAGCTATCCACTTAATAGATGGCAGAGCCTGGGTTGAAATCTGGATTCTGGAATTCCTCACTCTGTGTCCTCGCAACCCTGCATCTCCAGACTCCAAAGCCAGTTCCCACTTGTCAAGGCAGCTGAAGGTCTCAGGACTGAGGGGCTGAGGGGTTACAGGGCTGTGGGGTGAAGCCTCCCCAGAGCACTAGAGACCCCTGATGGCCACACCTGACCATGGGCTGTAGGGAGGTCTTCAGGCTGACTTTCATGTCCAGGGGGTAAGAGCATTCAAAGTTGATCCTGATGTTGATGTCTCGGATGATGATCTCATTTGCCAGGTAGAGGGTGTTGCTGTAGGTGGCATGGGTTTCATTGGTCTGTGTTGGGTGAAGAGAAGGAGAAAGAGACATGAGACCCCAAGCAGAGTGTTACAGCCAATGTGTTGGTCTATGGAGCCCTGAAAGCTGCCCTCCCTGTCTGTGTGTTACAATAGCAGTGACTTTAGGAGCAGAGGTCATGTTCCAGACACTGAGCTACATTCTCCTCCTGCATCGTTCTACCAATGCTTCCCACAACCTAAAGAGGCAGGGCTGCTGAATCCCTGCTTTGTGGATAAAGGGATGGAGGTTCACGGTTCCCTGAGAACTGCGTCCATCCATGCAGAGCACGGGATCTGCAGGTTTCCTCTTGAAAATCACGAGCAAGCTGTCACTAATTTCATCTCACACTGTCTTTGACAGTGGCAATCTCTCCCTTCCCTGCTTTCCTTTTGCTCATCCCCATTTTCTTTCCAGGGATGGAGTCAGGAGGAAGCTAGGTGCCAGCCTCACGAACACTTAATGGTTGATCTTCGCAGAGGCCTCTGGGGGTGACACTCTTCTTGGGATCCCTGAACACAGATAGACTTGCTTCTGGTCCCAGTGTGAACCTTAGTGGTTGGAAGCCATCATTGTCAGCCTAGCCCTTTCTTTCCCATCTGCAGAAGGGGAGGTCATCCTTACAGATCAAGCTCACACCAGACACATGGATTAATTTAACCCTAACATCCCTACAGAGAAGTGGCAACCCCTCCAAGTTGAAGTCAGGTCAAACAAATCACCCAAAGATCCAACAAGGTGTGGACTTGGACCTTACATAGGCACCCGTCACTCCAACCCTGCTGTTACCACGGGCAAGGACTTACCCTCAACACTGTCCCACAGGGGCCATCCTGGGCAGGTGTCACCACGGACATCCAGTCTCGTTCCCCCCTCTCACTGAAGCCCGAGCACTGGCTGTCACTCAGGTACATGAAGACCTTCATAAAGCCCACACTCTGGAGCTGGCATTTGCTGAGGGATATTTTGATGTCATTGGTCCCACACTCTAACTTGTGATCCAGGAGAGATATATCTGAAAAGGCCAGGGACAACAAGATCAGGAATCTTCTCCTCCAGGGCCAGGCACATCCCCAGGGACACAGCATGCTTGCTGGACTGGCCATCAGATGGTGGCACTTAAGATGCCTTGGGTTAATCATAGTCCCCTCTCAGCCAAAATTAAATTATGAACATCACTATGTGGATCCAACCATCAACCATCCAGCTCCATGTTCCCCTTAGAGTGCACTGTATATACAATTTAAGGTAGTTTGAGGGTCTTTCACTGGCCCAGCCTTAAACAACATCCAGCCAATATGAAGAAAAAAAGAGAAATAAAGAAAACGCTAATTGCCACCCTTTGGCATCCTTGCTACACACAGGTGCCAGGCCTCCCATTGGCAGTGACTCTGATGATGTTGTTGGTTAGTTTCCCTCTCAGACAAAGAGCAGGCTCAAAGTTTGGAGAAGGCAATAAAGAATAACTAGAATTTTTCCTTATTTTTCAAGTATTCAGGAGCTGGTATGATGGCTCAGTGAGTAAAGGTGTTTGCTGCCAAGCCTTACTACCTGAGTTCAGTCCTTAGGACCTGTGTGGTAGAGAGACAAAGACTCTCAAGCAAGTTTCAATTTTTGGAGGTGTTTCTTAATTCTTCCTTTTCAGTGTGGAGCACTGCACCTCTGTAGGAGGGCAATGGCTTCCTTACCATTGTGTTCCTTTTTACATTTAACGTTGTGACATTTTACTTGTAAACCCAGCAGGGACACCCACACCCTGAATCAAGCTCAAGGAAGCCATCCCACCAAACTGGAGAGGAACGTCTTCATCACGACATTTCTCCACACAGACAGTACTTGGAAAGAAGCAGCATCAGACAGTGGGCATGGCACGTGACCCAAGTCTGGAAAAGACCTCACCATCTTCAATGACACCATGAGGAAACGGGCTGAGAGAGGCCCTGGCCCATGCCCAGCATCCCGCACCGGCCACAGAACGGCGGTCGCTGTCAGTTTCTGATGTGACAGGCGGCTCGGTAGTTTCTGGTTACTTCTGGTTACCTGGTGTGCCTTTGGAGCCCATTGAGAAGGAGCCCCAAACAACCCAGACTCTTCGTGACCTTTCCTTCTCACTGATTGGCTGTGTGTCCTCTGGTCCCAGACCCACACAAGCATGAGCCTCACCCCTAAGCGCTGATCACTTTCTCAACCAATCGCCCTCCGGGCCTCACCTGTGATATTGAAGTCCTTTTTACACTGACAGCGCCATCTGCCGTTTTCTGATATGCAGTCCTCGTCTACCCCGCACTCTTCGCAGGTCCCCTCCACGGAGCTAGGATCTGAAACGTCATCGAGACAGTCAACAGCTTGTTCCTCCAGACTCCTACAGACCAAAGAGGAGGTAGGGTGCAGCTCTGCTCACCTGTGCAGTAAGCCAGATTGCATTCGGGGGCCTCCGTCAGGTTGTAAACATAGTAGCCACCTGTGCAGGCCTTCACCTGAATCTCTGTGGACCACAGACAGCAGTTGCCGCTCCAGTGCGCACAGGCCGTGCGGCTCACGATGCCCTCGTTGCTCGACGGATGCGAGCCATTGAGCCACATGGGCGCAGCTGTGTTGCATCGCTGGACCGGCACACAGGTCTCAGCCATGCTCACGCCACCCTGGCCCATGAACCGGTACCAACCATGCAAATTAGAGTCACAGGAGTAGCCGGCACCGTATTCCGTGCTGCGCCAGTACTCGGCCAGGGTCTCGTGCATGTTGCAGGGGTCTACACACACTAGTGCTCCCCCCGGGCCCTGGGGCAAGCAGTCCAGATCGGGCCCACAGGAGTCTGGGGAGCACTCACAGTGCCGACCATCCCCTTCGTAGCCCTTGGAACACACGCACGAGTAGTTGCCTTCCCTGTTGACACAGGTAGCTAGTGCATGGCAGTCACTGAGTCCCGGCTCTGCGCATTCATCCACATCAATGCAGCCCAGCCCAGGCGTCAGACGGAAGCCATCCTGGCAGGCGCATGCGTAGGAACCCAGTGTGTTCACGCAGACGCTGTTGGCAGAGCAGTTGTGAGCCTGAGGGATGGCACACTCATCCACGTCCTCACAGTGCAGCCCGTTACCAGTGAAACCCAGCTGGCAGAAGCATGTTGTGACCACTCCATCCACCATGCAGGTGGCGTTGCTGTGGCAATCGGAACACCTTACTGTTGATAGAAGAGCACAGTCTCAGAACCCCCGGCAGCTGGGCAGATATCCCAAAACAGAGTCTTTCTTGCTTCTTAAAGAACTTGTTATCTTACCGCCACCCTTGGAACCTGCCCATCCAACCAACGAGTAGATTCTCATATTCATCTAGTTAAGCATGGCCTTTCCTTTGTGCCTCCTTTTAAAACGTCCGCATTGTCACATCCAAGGGCAGAATACACAATACCTGGGTAACTGGGGAGGATGTGTGACGAAGCTGCCACCCCTTCCTAGTCTGCCCAGGTCCTCTCTCTGCCTCTGAAGCCTTCACTAACACCCTTCCCTGGGTCCCTTCTCTCTGAAGACTGTTCCCAGCCCATTTGACAAGACACTCACACTTGCTTTCAACACTGAAAAGGAAAGAGCCGTTGTTTAGCGTCACGTACTGCGTGTCGGACACAAGGATGTGCACCTTTCATTCTGGAGCTTACTGACCAGCGGCCCCCTTTTAATTTATCTTTATCTACAGACATGAACATTGAGACTCAGAAGGGGTAAGTCCCTCACAAGTTGCCAAACATGATATACACTCATGGCATGACCACAGAACATGTGCTTTGAACCACCACCCCACAGTTGTATTTACTATGGCTCCACAGTACTCCAGGATGGAAGCCCCGTGGAATGACCCCACAATTAAAGGAGAGGTGCCTATGCGCCACCTGGGGCTGTTCAATTCGTTTATGTAACTGAGCATGCTTGTGACTTTACAATAAAGTGCAAGAAAGAGATGCTCTAGCCCAATATCAGCATCACCCAAACTTTGTTATTTCTTCAGAGTCTCGGGCCTCTTGTCAGACATACTAAAGCAGGATTTGCATCTTAGTAGAACTTCTGAGTGAGTCTGGGCACATTACAATCCATGAAATGGGCTTAGGATACAGATCATGTCAAGTGTGCTAAAAGAAGGATTAAGATTGCTTAATCTTAATTAAGAATTCAATTAAGCACAGGGAAGAGTACTACATACACATGCACACACATGCACACACACGCATCACACACACACACACACGCATGCACAAACACTCACACTTACTTGCTTCTGATGAATCATTGGCTCCAGCTACAGTGAGCCAAGGGGTTACCATCATTACCACCAGCAACCCGGTCAAAGAGCACAGCCGCCTCATCCTTCCTGCTCTTCCCTCTGTTTCTGGTACTGGAACACCTGCCCAAAGGTAATGACGGGTTAGATGCTTTCCCTGTGTTTCTGATGCCTGGGATACGGAGAGCAGAGATGAGTGAGGCACATGTGTGGTCTAACTCCCCTCCCCACAGACAGAAGGAATGCCTCTGTTGTGCACCGTTGATAGGGATCAGGAAAACTACAGGGCTGCAGCTCTAGCTTTGGTCGGCTTCCGTGTGTGTGGACATACCCCTGCTCCTTACCCATGCCCCATACCCCGTACCCACCCACTCACGTTCCATGTACTGCACATTTTGAAGAGCTAAATCTTTTGTTTAGATCAAAAAGTCTCAAGATGGGGGGGTGGCTCTCTACTCAGAACCTTATTAGAGGCAGCTTTGGGTTTTTACAGGTTGTTCTTGATTGTCTGAACTTACAGTTTGCTCGCACCGACCTATTCATTCGACAAATAGTTACTGATTAATACTAGACACCAAGCAGAATAGCGAATATAGTTGCCATCTTTACACAAGTCATGTAAAGGAAAGACACAAGATAAGGAACTCTGGAGATGACTAACTTAACAACAGTGCATATTACTGTTTTTCAAAATGGTTGTGGTTGCAACAGCCAAAATCATTCTAGATGGATACAAGTATTACCCTAAGTTTTACAGCAGCAAGCGAGGATGGCACAGAGGTAAACTCTTAGGAACTGAGCTGAAACAGAGCCCAGTCCCTGAGTCACCTCTCACAGGACTGTGACACCAGGTGATGTGTTCTAGTCTTCTCGTCTATGCAGTGGGGACCTCCTCTTCCACTGGCTGGTGTATAGGAACTGTCGGGCCTGCTTCTCTATGCTCAAAGAACTTGTACTGCAAGGACAAATGTTCTCCGGCCTGGGGGGATGGCTCAGTAGTGAAGAGCTCTCACTGCTCCGGCAGAAGACCCAGGTCAGGTGCTCAGCACCCATATTAGGCAGCTCACAACTGTCTGTAACTCCAGTTTTAGGAGAGCAAACACCCTCCAGCCTCAGAGGGTAACTGCGCATAAATGCTGCGCATAAATCATGCAGTTACACACACACTGACATAAATAAAATGACAGATATTAAAAAATGGTCTCTCGACTTCTGAGTCTGAGATATAAGAAACACACACACACACACACACAAGTAAAGGTTTATAAGACAACGCCTATCCTTACAATGTATGTTGCCTATTGACATGGTCTATTTAATGAAGAAAATTCTGATAGAAACCACATGGTATAGCTTGAAAAGCACTATAGCACTCCTCTGGCCAACTAATCATTTGCAAGGACCCAGCACATAGAAGATGCTTCTGTTGACTGCCATAAGCCCAGTACCTAGCACATAGTGTGAGCTTCAGGAAAACCACTGAATGAAGGAACATCAGCTTGCATGGCTATTTCAAAAGCTTTGCCTCAAAGAGAAGGAAGTTGCTACGTCACAGACCACAAAGTTGACTCTCAGTGGAGTAATGAATCTGGCTGCTCTGACCCCAGTATCCAGATGCTAGATTTCCTCTCCCACCTCCCTAAAGGAGAAAGAGAATAGATAGAGAAGATGACAGCTCCAGTTTGCCTTACCTGAACCCAGGAGGACAGGACTGGTCCATTCACAAGCAGGTGCTTCTGATCAATATATATACACCTGCCCTTGGCAGGCACTCACTCCTCCAGTTATTCTCTGCCCCTGCTCCTTGCGATTGTTCCTGTGGGGGCAGAATTTTTCTTTCCTTTTGGCATAGTGTTCACCTTTTCCAAGCCATGAGACCGTGGTTGTTATTTTTCCCTAATAGTTAGAGACACAAAATTATTGACATTGAGGGTCACACCTGTTCCTGGAAATACAAGGTCTCTGTGTTTCAACTTTTGGCAGCAAGACATTCCTCAGTTAGATATTAACTGGCAAAGCAGTGCCAAGATGCTGGGCTTTTCCCTGGTCCTGGGCAAGGACGAGGTGGGACCCAAACCCAGGGTACCAAGCAGAAGACAGTATCTGAAAGGTGCCTGTGTTAGGATAAGAGGAGTACTGGCTTCGCAGTCTGGAATACACACCTGCTCTGAGGAACAGCCTCGGAGCAGCTCTCTTCTCCAGAGTTCAGATAGGAGCAGGAGAGTTGCTGAGAATGACATCAGGCCACAAGACCATCTGGATATCCTCTGTCAGACAGAAGGCTGAGATCCAAACAGTGGCAAAGATTCAGGCAAGAGAAAGGAGTTTGGGCTAGTGTCTACTCTTAAGTGTTAGCTAGCACTGTGTTTTCTCATTTCTAGATTTCGTGTTTTCTAGTCTGGGTGTCTGGCTGGTTCTGGGAAGGCAGATATTCCTGGGCTGGCTAGTTCCTGGAGATGCAGACATCTTGCTACAAGGAGCCTTTCCTATGTCCACCAACCATTCCAGAGCCACACTTGTCTCCTTGGTGGGGCTATCATGCAGGGCTACTATTCCTTGCTCTGCTCACCCCAGGAAGACAGCTGGGATTAGAAAACTAAATACAGCTGCTGTTTCCCAGAACTCACTGAAATTCAAGAAACCAACCTTTTTTAGACTTGCTTAGCCCACCCTCCTTTCCTACCTGAAGAAACCTCAGTAGGGTACTAGGAAAATAACTCAGTCACTAAAGTGTCTGTCAAACAAACAGAAGGACCTGTGTTCAATCCCCAAACACTCCCATAAAAAGCTGGGTATGAAGGTGTGCACTTATTTTAATCCCAGCACTGGGAGGCAGAGACGTGCAGATTCCTGAGACTTGCCGGAGGGCCAGTATAGCTTGTTTGATGAGTTCCAGTCCAGTGAGAGACCCAGTCTCAAAAACAAGATAGATAGGACCTGAAGAATGGCACCCAAGATTGACCTCTGGCCTTCACATGCTCACGTGCACATGTATGCACATTAGCACACCACACACACACACACACACACACACACACACACACGTGCATGCATGCGTGCACACACGCGCACAAAGAAAAAACAAAGACTTATGCACTCCTGACCCTTCTGCTCCCTTCCTTCCTGACTCCTCTGGTACTTCTGCACATACCTTCCTCCTCCATCCCCCTGGCCTCCATGACATACACGCCCCCTTACCTTAGGATCCATGAACATAACAAAAACCTTGTTGATGGCAGTGTCACCTTGCCAATGGCCTTGTCTTACTGTCATACTAAACCCCACATTTTAAGAGAAGAACCATTACTTTTATCCAATATAGATGGACCATTTTTGGTGTGTCTCCATCAGTCATTTTCTTGCTCATCCTACCTTCCTTAATCCTTGTCATCTCTTGCCAGTTATGTACACTAGATGACTTCCTGGCATCCTTCATGGATGCTGTTGGTTCCTCACCTTCTCGGGCTATCTGCATCTCTTCTCCTTGGAATGAAGACCACACCATTCACTTCTTGGGACGATCCCTCTCTCCTCTGGTACTCCAATATCTTCCCTTCTCTCCTTCATTTATCCTCTCCTCCCGTGTAGACTAACAACCTTCAGAGACACTTCTTTGATCCAACACTCGCCATGCCCTATTTTTCGAGACAAAATTTCTCAGAGGATGTGTATACTCTCTCCAGTTCACACTAGTGTGCTTTCTGAAGGGCCAACTCCACTGCAATTACTCCACACCACCGAAGACAACCATGCTGCCGGATGCAATCTCACTCCTCACTCAGTACATACTTGTTTTTGAAGGAGACTCGGTTCCCTTGAAATCTCTTCTCTTTTAACTCCCCAACACAGACAGGGCATGACAACTGTTGTTTACCAAGGTCTTCTCTTGGGCCAGACAATTTTTTCTTTTATTAAAAATAGATGTTTTTATTCACAATATACTTTGATTATGTATCCTCCCCTCCCCCCTACTCTTCCCAATTCCTCCTACTTATCATCCCATCTGGAAACACCCTATTTCCGTCTCTCATTCGTAAACAAACAGGCATCTAAGGAATGATAATAAAATAAATAAATAAATAAATAAATAGACAAATCAGAAAACAATGAAACAACTAACTAAATAAAAAAAGCCAAAGGAAAAGCAACAAGAAGTATATGTGGGTGCAACGACACACACATTCGCGTACTCAGGAATCCCATGAAACCCCGAACTTGAAACCATAATAAATATGCAAAGGACCTGTAAGGTAGGAAGGAAAAAAAAGCTCCCCAATGTAGCATTATAAAACAAAAAAACCTCAAAACGTATTGTTCAATTCATTTTGTGTTGGCCATCTAGAGGTGGGCATGGGAACCTACCCTTGAGTGGTTTGTTTCCAAAGTGAGACTCTCTCGGAGGAAACTTATTTTCATTTGCAAGTGGTCATCAATTAGAGACTTGCTTCTGCGTTAGAAATGGAGGTAGGTGTCTACTTCTACTTGAAATTCCAGAACACCATCTGGTGCAGACCCTGTGCATACTGCCACAGTCTCAGGAGTTCATATGTGCTCCCTCCCTGTGGCATCCAAAAGACCTTGATTCTTGAGTGTACTCCATCCCTTCCGGGTCTTATACTCTTTCTACCTCCTCTTCTTCAGGGTTTCCTGGGCCTAAGGGGAGGGATTTATTGGAGAAATCCCTTTTAGGGTCGTGTGTCCCAAGGTCTCACTTTCTGCATATTTTCTGACTGTGGATCTCTTTATTTGTTCCCATCTGCGGCAGGAGGAGGCTTTTCTGAGCCAGGCACTGAACTAGGTACAGCAGAATGTCATTAGGAGTCATTTTATTGCTAAGTCCTTTTAGTAGGACAGTGTTTGGGTTTCCCCTAGTCCTTCACCTATTAGGTCTCAGGTTCTTGCTCACCCAAGCACCACTGAGTATGGGTCCCATCTCATGCCTTAACTCAAATGAGATATTGGTTGGTTGCTCCCATAAGCTCTGTACCACTGTTGCACTCACGTATCTTGCAGGCCAGTTACTCTTGTAGGTTCAAGGGTTTGCAGCTGGTTTGGTATTTACCTTTCTCCTCCAGTGGCACACAGAGGACTTTCTAGGACCATGAACACTAGTCTATAGAGGAGAAGGCTCTTTGTATGCACCAGCTCAACGTCTCCATGTTCAGTGAGTTGTGCCAGTGTTGTCTTCAGCAACAGGGCCTTACGATCAGCTTGTGGAGAGACACCAAAAGTCTTGGCAATAGCCTGAAATGTTTGTAGGTGCCCATGGGACCCTTAGGGCCAACACCTGGATTTAGGCGTAACTCATTTCTGTCATTGGAAACTGCATTTGGTAACAAGAGATATCCAGACTCTGCTTTTATGTTGTCTTAATGAAATAGGAGAGAAGACAGAAGTTCGGAGAAATGGAGTCACTTCCCAAGGTTGCAGAGCTAGCTGATACTAACTGCAAACTAACACCCAAATTCTATTCAGATTTACCACTTCAGTCAACTTTATTTCCTGAGGGGTAAAGAGTATTCTCTGGTAATCCGTGGAAGGATCGTAGAGTGATAAGAGGTTCCAGTTTTTTTTGTAGGCTGGAATTGATGGTGGGTTTTGAAAAATTAAGCAGACAGGACAGAAGGGGTTCGGATGACAGGCAGACACATTGGGAAGGAACAGGAAATGAGCCGAGAGAAGCCATTTCCAACAGAGGGGTATCTGTGCCCCATCTCTCTGCTGTTTCTTCTCTCCCCACCTTTGAGACTCCAGGTGCACCTGTGGAATATGCAACAGCCTTGTTCTCCATCTCACTGGATGCCATGGGCTCTGAGCCATGTGATTTAGTCTCAGCAAGCCCCCATGGAACCCTCTTTTGACAGGCAGTCACATGGCTGTGAGGTGGAGGCAGGTGAGTCTTGTATCGTGTCATGAATACTAAAACATGTCCCTGTAGGGGCATCTGGCTCTACTGAGTTCCAGGGCCCCAGGCTGTTCTCTGCTTCACTTGGATGTGAATAAGTCAGATGTCGGGGGATGGGAACTGCTTCTAAGGGCCCAGAAACACAAATAGACTTAGCCTTGTGTGGTGAGTGGAAAGTATGAAGGCCCAGAGGGTTTTTAGAACACACAGTCCCTACAATACTACCCCTCACTTCTGCTCAGAAATCCCACTAGCCCCCAGTGAAATTAATCATATAAATAGCATGAATATGAAGGACTAAATAATGACCCACAAGTACACCCACATCCTCGTTGCCGGAACCCACGAATACTGCTTTGCAGAAGGAAAATTACTGTGTGGCTCTGATGACGTTAAGGAGAGGGAGATGGAGAGGGGACCCTAAAGGTTGGACGCCATCACAACAGTGCACAGAAGACGGATGCCAAGGAAATGAGACGTGAGGATGAAACATAAGCTCAGCGTAATTCCAGGGCAAGGCACAGGCAGTCCCCAGGAGGCTGCAAGACAAAGGCTTCTTCCAGAAGGCACCACCCCTGATGGAGTTTAACATTTAACCCCACGTTAAAAAAAATTGAGACAGTATCTTCCTAGCCAGTTCTGAATCATAAATCATAATCCCCCTGCATCTGCCTCCTAAGCACTGAAATTACAGGTGTGACCCATGAAATCAATATCTGATTTCTGGAGTCTTGAACCATTTGCGAATAAGTCCATGTTGTTTGAAGTCATTAAGTCTTTGTTAGAACAGTTAATGCAGAGAGACAAGCCTGGACTTGGGGACAGTGTCCTTACCTCTTCCCTTGGGGATAACTACGAAATGAGATATCTTCCAGAGAGAGGGGGCTACCTGATGATTCCATTTGCTCCAAGGACATTCACTAAGCATCTGCTATGCACCTTATGCAGAACACATCGCTGGCACTAAGAAAGCAGTATCTCTGTATTCATGAAACTGGTTGTGGAGGGGGTGGGAGCAGGCGTACATTGCGCAATCACTTGATGAAATAGCAAAGTGCTTTCAAATATATAGCTCAAGATAAACAATTAAAAAAGAAAGAAAAGAAAAGGGACGTTAAGGGGCCACCAAGGTGCTCAGGAGGCAAAGGTGTTTATTTGCAAGCCCAGTGATGTGAGTCTGCATCCTGAAGCCCACGTGAATATGACAGAATGGTTTCCACAGAGTTGTCCTCCGACGTCCACCACAGTCACACAATATCACATGCACCACACACGCATTACACAAATGTACACACAATAATAAAATAAAATCTACAGCAAAGTGCTTTCAAATGTTAGAGTCCTGGACATGGCAACATTTGAGTTAAGATCTAAATGATGAGCACGCAGCTGTGTGGAGATGGGGCAGGAGCAGGGGTCAGTATTCTGAGGGCAAGCACTTGGATAGAGGGAACAAACCCATGGGGAGAATTTGTTATGTTCAAAGAATATGCAAGAAGGGTGGATGATGCACAGAGACTGGAAGAACTGGGGAGAAACAGCGATCCGCAGGGCTAGACCTCCCCAGACTCTGCAGGAATAAAAGTTAAGGACAGAGATGGGGCCGAGACAGGCAACGCGGAGAGATATGGTGTTCGGACATATCTCTGCGTTTGTAGGACTATGAGGTGTGGCGGGAAGTGGAGAGAGGACATGTCGACCATCAGGAGAGACCAATTCTGAGTCTTCTGCTCTCAAACAATGGTGGGCTACCCTCAGCAATGCAGGGAAGTGGGCAGAGTCACACAGGAAGAACCGGGCGAGTCACATAAAAGGAAGCCGCTGGAGTCACACAGGAAGTATGTGGAGTCACATGGAGGGGAAATACGTAAAATCATGAGGCTCACCAAGTTTATAGTAGTAAGAGATAGGACCACAGGGGAGCATTCTGTCATGAGTGGGACACTTCCTGGCATGTAGACATTTAGAGACAAGCTTAGAACTGGATCTCTATGGTGAGAAATTGCAACCTCAGCCTATCAATGCACTTCTTTTGCAAGACTTAGCCAAACTCCTGAGGGCCCAACTGGGGGTGGGCATGAATAGTGATGAACCAGATGAGCTCTGTAAGAGATACAACTCTCAACAATCCTCAGACTGTGCCATTCTAACTGATAACCCATCTCTTTGTGCCTCTGTTTCCTCCTCTACAAGTGGGGACAGTGAAAATGGCCTCCAGTGATGGGGTTGAAGGGTGGGGGGTTGCTAGTCCTTACTCAGTATTGGCATCATGGTTCCCCTTGCAGCCCTGCCTGAATTCCAGGCCAAGTGACTCTTTCGGTTAGCACAAATCAGGAAAAAGAGGAAATGAACAAAGAAGATCCGAGACACTGGTGGCCTTTATTGCCTAGCCCCACCCACCCACCCACCCACCCTACCATGTGATATATGGCATTGTCAGAGTAGATTCATTCCGAAACTGACGTCAGGGCCTAGAATTAGGCTCCTTCCTTCCTGGCTTCTGAGAAGCTAAAGTTCTTCTTTGACTTCCCGTTTCCTCACCAGTTGAGACAATTGCTCCGGCTGAGCAGCCTTCTCAGCCTTCTCGGCTGTTTCCTTCCTTCCGGCTGGCTCTGCCGCCTTGCTTATGCTCCCCAGCACAGGCGACTCTTTCTCTTGCCTGTCTCTGGTTGCTTCCTCCAGCTTGAGCAACTGCTGCTCGGGCAACTTTTCTGTGAGCTGGGTCTCTGGCTCAGCTATCACTTCCTCCTCTACGGCTTCATTTTGTTCAATGGATAATAGCTGTTAGAGAGAGAAGGGGATGGAGAATGAAGAAATATGAGAGATCATTGTGGTGACAGCTGGTCAGGCTGTTCTCCATGAGCCCAGGAAGAGCCCTATGTAGCTGAAGTGTCCTCAGAGACACAGGGAAAGGACAGAGTGCCCAACCATGGTTGTGACCCCTTTGTCAGGGGGCACACCTCTTCTATGACAGGTGCAGATGTCCAGCCCCTAACTCCAGGATAAAACAGGTGACTTTGGCTTAGTTAATGGGATCTATGTCTAGCATACATGTTGCAGCTACTGAAAAAGGGATCTTATCTTTCTAAACGGGGAGGAGGTAATAGTTATCATCGATGGGGAAGTGACTGCTTGAGCAAGCTGCCAAGACGGAAGAAAACATGTGGGAAAACAGAACGCAGAGAAGAGCTTCTGAGTCTGTCTGTGCCAAATGTTCTACCAGGTAAATGGAATAAACACCCCTTGCTGCTGAAGCAGGTGAGGAGTGTCTGATATTAGCAACAAAAAAAGCATCCTAACTGGTTCAGACGGCACCTTCTAGCACATTGTGGCATGGTTAGGAGAGAGGGGAAACTGTGGTCACATCCATCAGGACAGCAATGCCGGAGAGCAGACTCCCATCATCTCAGGAAGTGACGAGCAGGCTGTTTGGAAGGCTGGATGTTACTTCGGAGTCTGTTTTTTAATGACTGCCATTTCTACGTCCTTGTGACAAGTTCCCTTAAGATAGCAGTGAGCTCTCTAAAATGGTTGTCTGCGCAGCCTTAAACCATCTCCAGAGAGAATGAAATAACTGATAGAATCGAGGCTTAAGTTTTATATGGGCCTTGGCTTCCTGGTACTTGTGTGTGGGAGGGAAGACCCAGCCTGCAGTCCTGCCCCTTACCTCATCCTCTTCCTCAATCCTAATCCTGACATGGTGTTCCAGGAAGTCACAGAAGCCCTTCATACTGTGTTCTCCTTTATACGGGACAGCCTAGGAAGACAAGAAAGCAGGATTGAGATGGGAGCCTCTTCCTGTAAATTGCTCCTAAAGTGTTACCAAAAAAAAAAAAGAAAAGAAAGAAAGAAAGAAAGAAAGAAAGAAAGGAAGGAAGAAAGCAAGAAAGCAAGAAAGCAAGCAAGAAAGCAAGCAAGCAAGCAAGAAAGAAAGAAAGAAAGAAAGAAAGAAAGAAAGAAAGAAAGAATGAAAGAAACTCGGGATCAAATTCCCAACAATCTGGACAATCCCCCCTCCCCCCAAAAAAACGCCTTAGCCTCTGTGAGCCTCCTTTACCATGACTCTAAGATAAGGATAAAAACTCTTTCGCCAGAGGACGTGAGGGATGGACCATATATGAGCAATGAAGCCACATTTTATCCGTCTAACCCTTGGCTGTTTTCTTACCAGTGTGGTCTGCTTACTGAACTTATGACTCAGTTTCCTCACATGGTGTTCATTTCAGGAGCTTCTCCACAGGGTTGTTGGATTAAATGAGCTAATACAGGAAATGTGCTTAAAGTAGTGTTTGGTTTGTGCTAAGTACCACGTGCATTTGCTCTTACGAGTAGCTGGTATTAGTAGCCTTCTAACAATAACAAGAAGAGTAGCTGTTATCTTATGCAGCACCTACTGCATGGTCAGCGTTCATTCATAATAGTTTCTTTTCCTTTGTGGCTCTTTAAGAGAACTTAAAAAAGTTCTCCCTACCCACTGGTTGTTTAAGCTTTTTACTGTGTAACTTAGGATTGGTAACAGCCTCATCCTATCAATCTAAACTCAATTTCTACAGTTTCTCTACATGTAATGTCTGCACTGGGATGGCATCTCATGATGCTCTGGTCATTCTGCCTGCCTCATTGCTCATGTTACACATCCTACTTATAGAGTTCATGTTCTCTCCTCTAAGTCTTCACCATTCTCCAGGGTTCCAAGTCTGTATGAAGCCTTTAGCCATATCTTCCCTCCAGACTCTGCTTCCCAACTGCATACGTAGGTAGACCCATGTCGCCATGATTTTGCCTCCCACTCATCCACTCTTGTCCAGAGCAAGGATCTTGGCTCATGCTCCTTTGATTGATACCCTTCCGCATCAATATAGAGTATGTTCCACCAGTCCTGGTGATGGTTGCACAAGAACCAGAATTCCCAGGTACAAAGAGGATTGTTGGTGTCTGGCACACATGCTTTAATCTGGTAGCATTTCACCCCAATATTCCTATTGAGAGGTTCTTACTTTATTCTCTGTAGCTTGTGGAGAGCTCAGCCTCAATACTAGAGGAAACTTATCACTGTCCAATGAAAACATTCATATCCATTTGACACAGTGATCAGTCAACAATGAGCAATGGACTCAAGTTGTGTGCAACTATAAAGTCTTAGAACTTGAGTGGAAGAAGCTGGGAAATACTCTAAACTTGAACATGGGAGCATACTAGGGTCTGGAGCTGAGAATATTCAGTAGAGGGCCGAGCTGGAGAGAAACTGAGTTCCTGGTGGTGACAATATTTTCAATTATGTGTTCCCAAGAGCCCCTCACCTCTTGTGAGTCGGTGGGGAAAAGCCTGAAGAATGGATACTGATCTGGGTCCGCCAGCTCAATGTCATTTGCTGTTATGTCAATCTTGGCAATGACAACAGTGGAGTGGTTCTGATATTTTATACCCAACTCTTCTAGCAGCGGTAACAGTGCCTTGCACTTCTCAGACCAGGGTGCATCTGGAAAAGAAGGGTCTTGCTCAGCTCCCTCTGTCCAGGGCTCCGGAAGCTGATGCCACACATCACCATGGTGTTCTTCTCACCACGCATCTACTCAGTGAGCCACACACCCTTTCACTCTCACCAGAGGTTATTCGTATATTCGTACAGCTCAGTGTATAATCACTGTTAAGTAAACCAGAATAAAAATTAGCCTAGTCCTATTCCTTTTGGACACTAACATTTTCCATGTGTTAATATGTTCTTTAAAAACAATAACAACAAAAATAACCTTCCTTTTTAACATAGTGTTCCACTCCAGTTGAAGAGAAAAACAGGGAAAATATTTATGCTGCTGTTATGTCTGAAAGAGAATGTGTGTGTTTATAGCACAGAAGTTAAGCACTTGATCAAGGTCATCCAGAAAATTAAGCAAAGGAAATAGGACTTGAAGACAGGTCAAGTGGGCTTGATTAGACTACAAATATGCTTGATTAGACTACAAATATGGCATAGCATGTTATATAATGTACATTAATACATAACAATATAATATGCCTTTCAGTCCCTGTGAAGAGAACATGCCCAAAAAACTGAACCGGTATGCGCCAAAATTATGACAACTACCCTTGGTGGGGATACTGGCCTTCCTTGTGGAAAGTTCCTTGAGCCTTGAGGGGTCAGACAGCTGGCCCCAGGGAAAGCCAGACCTTACTGGTTTGCCCTCGTCTGAAGCTCAGAACTCAAGAGTTTTGCTCTGTGGGAGAAATGGCCTCAGATGCCCTGACATTACACTTTCTCAAGCCCATCTATCCACTTACCAACCAAGTGTCCCTGTGATCAAATCTCCTGTCTACAGCACCAAGAGACCCCCTGGAGCCTGATGAGCCCTGGGTAGGAACATGGGGGATAATGGCTGAAACCTCAGGGTGCAATCCCACAGCCCTACTTCCAAGAAAATGAGGCTAGTCTTATTTTTTATCAGAAGCAAATGAGTGTTCTCAGAACTCTGTGTGTCGGGTAAGTACAGAAAGGCTGCCCCAGCTCCGTGATGAAAGGGAGCAGATTGCTGTGACTCAGCTGGGCAGCTCTCAGAAGCACCATCAGCCCACAAGTGTCTGCTTCACAGAGGCTGAGATAGGAGGCAGGATGGAATCAGCACAGAGGCGACTTCACTCGGAGTCTTAGTACTTACTGTGTGACCTTGACCTGTGTCGTGAAGGAAGCAACTGTGCCTTCCTCACAGCCTTGCTGTCACAGACCATGAGACACACCTAAGCCCAGCTCAGTGTACAAGCTCACTAAAAGTACCTTTGCCTGCCTGAAGTAGCTTTGGAGTCGCCTTTTCCTCTGTCTCATAGAGAGAAGGTTCTAGGCTTGGGGGGCTGGCATACAAACTAGGGATGACTAGAAAGGGCCATAGTCCTTGGACAAGCAGTGGGGATAATTATAATGGCAGAAACGTCAGTCACCGTTTGTGACGTGCCTGCAACATGCCATGCACTATTCAAAGTCCTTGAGATGAAACATTCCTGCCCATACCTCACAGGGGCCATCGGATGAATCATATAAGACCCAAAGCAGGGGATTCTGGGTGATAGCATGGATGGAGGTGCTGGAGCCAAAATGAAAATGCTCAAATGTCATTTCTAGAACTTAGTGGGTGTTCTAGAAACTGGGAATGTTTCTTCCCTGAGATTCTGTTGAGTTATCCGTACATGGGAGGCATAATAGGAGCTGCTTTCAGGAGAGTATGGTGGGGAATTTTATGGTATAGGTATACAATGACTCAAGCCTGAGTTCTAACATATTGGTGCATCCAACAAAACCATGTTAGCTGACAGTGTTACTGTTACAAACTGTCATAGGAATGGATTCTGTGAAAAGCATTCATACATACTGAGAATTAATTCGGGGCACCAAGTTGCCTGTGTCTTGATCTAATCTTTTTAAGAGAAGGGGGATACTTCTCAGCACGGTTTAAGAGTTTGTGGGTTTGGAGACAGCACCACCCAAGAATTCAGAAGCAATTACTGGAAAAGTAATAGTGGGGCCCTTAGCCTCTCATTGTCTCCATGGAGATACTTACAGAACATCACAAACACGTCCTTCTCCTTATCCAAGACAACCACATTGAAGTTCTTCCCCACAAGCCTCTTCACTGGCCCCTGGTCCCAATATTTTGGAATATCTTCACTGGATTTGTGTTTCTAGGAAGCAAATTCAAGAGATCTCACACTCTCCACTCCAGAAAAGAACAAGCAAATGGGGTTTCCCCGCCCCTGCTTACAAACAACGAAAGGGAAAGAAAGGTTTTGTCTTGAAAGGTTTGAAATGCAGAGATAGTCACAAACTCAATGTCAACTCTGCATTGTCTAGAGCAGACAGGGGTCAGATAGCTGGGGGTCAGGGAGGTCCTCTTCTCCGACATTACTATAGAAGTAGTAGAGAACTTAAACACGTGCAATAGGACCCGGGTTTTGGCCTGGGGGTATAAATACCTTCTATACCTTTAGGGTGTAAAAAAAGCAGAACTTAGAGAGACGAGGAAGTGACCAGGGTGATGCGCTGTAGAACCCAAGTTCGTGGAGAAGGCACCAGAGAGACTGAACCAGCCTCCAAAGATTGAAGGCCATGGGGCAGGTGAGGCTCTTTATTTATTTTTTATTTTATATAACTTAAAGATTATTTTATTTAACCACGTATAAACATCATCATTTCAACATGTAGTTAGTGGCAAATGGTAAAATAAAATGTTTTGCAGTTTTCTTTATTTTAATTTTTTTCTCCCCCTTTTTTATTGTTTTTTATTGAGCTATATATATTTCTTCACTCCCTCCCTTCCTTCCTGCTCCCCTTCTACCCTCTCCCATGATCCCCACACTCCCAATTTACTCAGGAAATCTTGTCTTTTTCTGCTTCCTATTTAGATCCGTGTATGTCTTCCTTAGGGTCCTCTTTGTTGTCTAGGTTCTCTGTGAATTGTAGGCTGGTGTTCTTTGCTTTATGTCTAAAAACACTTTTGAGTGAGTATATATTATATTTGTCTTTCTGGGTCTGGGTTACTTCACTCAATATAATGTTTTCTAGATCCATTCATTTGTCCGCAAATTTCAAGAAGTCATTGTTTTTTTTTTCCCCATAGTGTAGTACTCCATTGTGTAAATGTACCACATTTTCCTTATCCATTCTTTGGTCAAGGAGCATTTAGGTTGTTTCCAGGTTTTGGCTATGACAAATAATGTTGCTATAAACATAGCTGAGCACATGTCCTTGTGATATGATTGGGCATCCTTTGGGTATATACCTAAAAGTGATATATTGCTGGGTCTTGAGGAGAGTTTTTTCCTGATTTTCTCAGAAATTGCCATACTGATTTCCAAAGTGGCTGTACCAGTATGCACTCCCACCAGCAATGGAGGAGTGTTCCCTTTGGAGGGTGAGGCTCTTTAGCAGTGTGAAGTGAACTAAGAAGAGAAGGTTGAAATGAGACCTTTGGAGGAACTTGCAGCTGTAGATAAGGAGCACTTGAGCAGAGGGCTGGGATGGAGGGTGCATACCAATCCATGGAGAGCAGAGCTAAGCATGCTGGACGTTAATGCCTAGGAATGATGGCAAAGCAGCATGGGGGTACCCTGCACTGAGGAGTTCGCATCCTCAGAGGGAGCAAGGGAGATGGTCAGAGGATGACAGCAAGGGATAAAAGGAAGTGGTCTGATGCCAAAAGCATGAAAGACAAAAAAATGTTAGGTTTTAGACGCTAGAAGGAGAAATGGTTTGGAAGTACCAGGAAGGACACCAGCTTTTCCCTTTGACCTCACAATCATGTGAGTCAGGGAAGACCTTCCTTCCCACTGAGAAGGCTATAGAAAAGGAGAGGTCCCTATGGAAATAGATGGAAGGGAAGGGAAGCAGCCAGAGCTAAGGTCTCCATAGATGCAGAGCTACCAGAGGACTCTCTGTGCACTCCTGTCATTATCCGAAACACGTCTGCAGGATTCTCCACTTACTCTCAAAGATATTTCGGTTTCTACAATAAACACTGTTAGGCATCAAGAGGGCTTGCAGGTAACTTCCTGAACTGACCCTTTCAGCAGCATGGACGGTATCTTTCCACCCAACACAACCTAAAGGTCTCTGAAGCTCTTGCGGCTAAATCCTGGCTGCTATTTTCCATCGCCTTCCCCTCTAACCCTAGGTCAAGTGGGCTTTCTGAGAAGAGGCTGTAGGAAGGACTAAAGCCTCCTTCAGAAGACAAGTCAGTTTCTAGACCATCTCAACTTCTTTTCTTCTTCTATCATGAACTTCTATTTTCTTTATGACTAAAGAACTGGTTATGAGTTTCCAGTCTCAGAAAAAGCCACAAGCTTCACTGATTGAAGGTGAAAAATGGAGAGACTGGGCCACACTGAGCCTTAGGATGGTCTTTGTTTTGTCTCTCCAGAATGAGATGAAACCAGCAAAATTCTAAAGAGGTCCTGAGGTTCTAAACACGACCTACCTGAGAGCAAACTTACCTTGGCAGTTTTGCTGAGGAAGCTCTGGCAGAATTTCTTGAGGCTTTCAAAGGTTATGTCGTCTGTGGGCATTTTGTATCTGGTATCAGAGCTTATGTTCAGAATTTGAACAGATGGGACATTGACTGTTGCGATCCGGAAGTACTCGAAGACACGTTTGTTTTTGGGTTCATCCGCATTCACAAGGATAAAAAGAATCTGCCAAATCAAGCAAAACCTCTTGCAGCTCCAGACCCCTCATCAAGGGAAAGGAGCCACTGAGAAGCAAGGAGCTGATGAAACTCAAATAGCAAGGCCTAGGGAGTGCCTCCAGGGAGACTCACTCCCACACTCAGGAGCAGACATGCAACCCCTCCCCCAGGCTGGTTTCTGTGCCATGCATAATCCACCCAGCTTCAGAACTGAGCAAGTCCTGAGTTTCATCCTTGTCCCATGCTTTGGTTTCCTTGTCTGTCAAAAGGTGATTATAATCATATTTGCTGTAGAGGATTGCTTTAAGAATATATGCAAAAAGACACTGGGAGAAACAATTAATAAGTGGGACCTCCTGAAACTGAGATGCTTCTGTAAAGCAAAGGACACAGTTAACAAGACAAAATGGCAGCCTACAGAATGGGAAAAGATCTTCACCAACCACACAACAGACAGAGGGCTAATCTCCAAAATATACAAAGAACTCAAGAAATTGGTCACAAAAGAACAAATAATCCAATTTTAAAAATGAGGTACAGACCTAAACAGAGGACTCTCAACAGAGAAATGACTAAAAGACACTTAAGAAAATGCTCAACATCCTTAGCCTGGTGCATTTATACAATGGAGTACTACACAGCAGAAAAAATAACAACATCTTGAAATTTGCAGGCAAATGGATGGATCTAGAAAACATCATATTGAGTCAGGTAACCCAGACACAGAAAGACACTTATCACATGTATCCACTCATAAGAGGCTTTTAGACATAAAACAAAGAAAACCAGCCAACAATTCACAATCCTAGAGAACCTAGATAACAAAGAGAGACATACATGGATCTACATGGGAAGTAGAAAAAAACCAAGATCTACTGAGTAAACTGGGAGCATGGGGACCTTGGGAGAGGGTTGAAGGGGAGGGGAGAGGAAAGAAGAGGAGCAGAGAAAAATGTAGAGCCCAATAAAATCAATAGAAGGAAGAATGTGTGCAAAGGCCTGGTTTGAGGATTGGCAGTGCAAGAATGCTTTCCACATGTGAGTTCAAATTTGCTCTACAAGGGAAACCCATGCCCCATTATCCACATGTTCACACAACAAATATTCACATTTAACTGGACACTGGGGACATGGTACTGTACAAGGAAGACAGAATATCTGCCCTGTGGAACTCACATTCTAGTGGAGGAATTGGATAGGAAGTATATTAGATGACGATAAATAAGGATCCGGGCAACCGTGCAGATGAGGTGAGGCATGGGCTCAGTATGTTAGGGGCCTGGAGAAGAAGCTGGTTTAGCACACAGAACAGGAAACAGTAATCCAGCAAGTAGAAAGGCAATGCAAAGAAAAGCTCCAGTAGGAAAAGGAGCATGGAGAATAGAAGGTTCTGGAAAGGAAAGACATCAGCAGCATGATAGAGAGCATCATGGGAGATGAAATCAGACACTATAAAATTGACGCGTGAGATTAGAAGTCCAATAAGAAGTTTGGGTCTAGTTTGGTCAGAATAAAGTGGTGCCAAGCCAGAGAGTGTCGTGGTGGAAATTTTCAATAGTAGATCTAGCTGCAGAAAAGGAGCAAGGGTGGGCACAAAGAGATGAGTTCGAGGCTTCTGCAGGCACCTGCGGTCACATACTTTCAGATCGTTCATCCAGCCAAAGGTTTGCCCACAAAAGAAAATGTGCCAGCCTTCTGGATGCTAGAGAAACTACAAAACATAGAAAAGATGGTTAAGCCATCTTGAACATACCCAACACGTACCAGTTATTTCTATACCCTATAGGATAAAGTTCAGCAGGATAGTATCAGCCAAATTCTATTTGTAGCTCAGTAATGACATCTGGGATGCTCTCTGACTGTGGCAACAGGAATTTTGAACTTCATCTCCTGATCTGTCCCAAAGTAAATTCCAGATGCATTAAAGGTTATTGAAAAATGAGAAAATACAGTTGTGAGCCAACAAGGTAGCTCAGCAGACAAAGATGCCCGCTGCCAAACCTGATATCGGAGCTCCGTTTCCAGGACCCACATGGTAGAAAGAGAGAACAGACTCCCGACAGCTGTCCTCTGGCCTCCACACACATGTTGTGGAATGCATAAGCACACATACATACATACACTAACAATGTTTTTTAATTAAATATGGTTAAGTCATGACAATTGTTGCTTGTGAGCCATCAGGTCACAGTCACGTTAAATATCTGAAAGTGTAACACTGAAAAACAGCAAGATAGATTAATATTTGCAAGAGGTATTTGCGATTGGAAGAATCTTTCTGAAAACTAGTGTCTTGGTACTAATGTGTTTATGCTTCAGTCTTTACTCCATGTTTACACGTCAACATTACCATTTCATTTAATTTCAGAATAACTTCTAATGAAGAAAATGTCTTTCAGAGTCCAGATGCTAGTAAGTGCATTACACATAGACATAGGACGTAGGAGGCAAGTTTTTACCCATGGTGCTGATGATCCCAATTACAAGCACCAGGAAGTGTATTTTAGCCATTGCTTTTGTGTGTGAACTTTCTAGATTAAAGTCAGAGTCTGTGTAGAACATAGACTTTAAAGGAAGTCTTTAACTTTTAACATATTAAGAAGAGTAAAAGACCATAGGCTTGGCTCCCTGCAGAGGAAAAATGGAACAGACTCGTGTAAAATAAAATAGCAAACGTTACATATCCTTGGCATGTAACTGATGAAATAGACATATGCGAAATAAATGCAAATCATTCCTGAATTAATTTATAGTGATGAGAAAAGACAACCACCCCCAGAGTCTGCTGCTCTTGTGTGCCCATCAAAGAGCCCCCAACAACAACGGGTTGACCTACAAACCTTGTTCTGGAATTCCTTCGAAACCAGTCTGTAATGCCGAATTATGATGCTGTATGGCTCTGAGTTTTTGGAGATAAAGAGCAACATGTGATTCGAGATGCTGAGTTCATAAATCAGATCCTTATTCTGAAATGGCAAGGAAAGCATGTCACTCAAAGTGCACACAAGAGGCCCATAGGCCTCCCAGGACCGCTTTGCCCACTGACCTCAGGGTTGAATTCAATCACAGAGCCTGTAAGCTGCTGTTTCACGACCTGATTGAGATAGTCTTTGTTGGTATTGTCGTTAATGAGCTCTTGACGTTTCACTACTTTTCCCTTGAGCCAAAGGAAAAGCATGTTAGAGGGCAGTGGCTTTCATAATACACACACCTAACAGGTGCAAACATCACTCCCCGCCCCACACACACCTGGGGTGAAGCCAAACATAAGGATGTTGGCAGGTATAACAGATAACCCAAGAACTTAACAGATAAGAACCCTGAACAAATCAGTCTGTGGGTCAGATGTGGATAGGAGAAAAGGAATCTGATGACAACAACCCTAGCTATTGTACTCTGAAATCCACCAAAATGTGTGAATCAAGTTTGAACACTGTGCCACACCGCCACCAAACAATGGCTGAAGGCAAACCCAAATTGAGGAGTTTCTGAGAGGCACCTTGAATCGGAGGTGATCTATCAGCCTTCCTAACTCCATGACTGTGGGCTGAAGGCTCTCTGAGTCCCTCATCCCTATGCTTTTTCCCTAATGAATAGGTGGCATATCTAATCCTGCTATGTTAGCCACTTCCCAGAAGGATCTGGATAAACATTGCAGTAATATGATTGTTTACAGTCTAAGTATTCCATTTCCATATTATTTTCATCTCCACCACTCCCAACTTCGTACAAGCTTCTCAGCTAGACTCTTGAAGCGTTCCCCTCACCAACCTCTACACACACACACACACACACCATCCCACATCAGCTAGCCTGATGTCAGAATACAAATCTGACTCTTCTTTTCGTTTTTCTTGCTTCCAAGTTGTTCTCTTCATAAAGTTCCATCTCTTTATTGGTTAGAGCAGCAGCCTCAAAATACTAATTAGAGAGTGTGCTGTGCCCGCCACAGTTGTAAACATACTCTACACAGTTTATTCAGCCCTCACAGAATCTCCCAAACTATGCGTTAACATCAACCTCCCACTTTCCCCTTCTTTTTCTTCCTTTCTTTGCTGTCCTCACATCTCTCCCACTTCCCACACGAGGAGGCACAGGGAGGAGAAATAGCCCACCCAAGATTACTAAGTAAGGAATGAAATCCGGAGTTAGGTAGACAGCGCTAGGATTGAGTGCCGAGCTTCACATGCACTGTGGAATAACCCTCGTGTACACTGTATAGACTATGCCCAAATGGGTATAGTAAAATGCTTACTAGCTAGTAGCCAGGCAGGAAGTATAGGCCGGGCAACCAAACTAAGGGTGATGGGAAGGAGAAGGGAGGAGGAAGGAGACACCAGGCAGATGCAGAGGGAGCAGGAGATGAACGTCTCAGACTAATAAAGGTACCACCACATGGCAGAGTGTAAATAAGGAATATGGGTTAACTTAAAATGTAAGAACTAGTTAGGAATAAGCCTGAGCTATTAGTCAAGCATTTATAATTTACATTCAGTTAGTTATTTAGGACTGGGCGGTCAGGACAAGAAACTTCTGTTGTTGATGTACTCTACCATTGAACTGCACCCCAACCCCAAAGCCAGGATTTACAAAGGGGCAGACTAACCATAGTGTTTATATTATTAGCTGTTTAAGATATACCTTCCTATAACATCATATGGACTCAGGAGGCTGTGTGTGTGTGTGTGCGTGTGCGTGTGTGTCTGTGTGTATGTGTGTGTGTGTGTGTCACAACAACGGAAGAAAAAGAGGCTAAGGGTTTGAGAAAGAACAAGAGTACAGGAAGGGGTTGGAGGAAAAGAAAGGGATGAATTGTGTAATTGTAATTTCAAAAATAACAACATTAATAAAATAAATAATAAAATTAGTAAATAAAATATACCTCTCTGCTTATAGGTATGGCAAAGAAAGTATATATCATAGATATAAAAATATCTGGAATATATTTTCCATAATTCCTATTTGGCTTTTGATTTTGTGATTGGCTTATTCTGCAGGACTTTAGATATGTAGACAGAACACATTTAATAGAAATTTAATAGGGTTTCTCCACATTTTGTGGAGGGACTACCCAAATTCCTTGTATAGGAAACAAACTTGGGTCTGGAGAGATGGTTCTGTGGTTAAAAACATTGACTGCTCTTCCAAACAATCTGGGTTCTATTCCCAGCACCCATATGGTAACTCACAACCTATAACTCCACTTCCAGGAGATACAATACCTTCTTCTGGCCTCCAAGATGCTCAGATACATATAGGCAAAACACCCTATTTTACACTTATGTAAAATAAAATTAAAACAACAAAACAAAGCAAACTATCCTATATCATCATATGAAACATGACTACATGACTTCATGAGCTACAGCTTCGAATCAGGGTCACACGGAATTTAATTATATGTAAGATCTGCTGCCTGACTACAGTTTAATTGTTTTCCCTACCTGGTTATTCTTAACATCTTATTTTTAATAACACTATTTCCTCTTCTGGCTTCATGTATTAGAGTTCAATATGTATTTGGATCTCTTCCTGACTCCATGTTGTCTCATTCAAAGGACAGATTGCTTTATACTCCATCTTAAAACCTTTTTAATGAGTTATATGGGCCGAAGAGAAAAATAATGCAAGACTGAGTGTCCCTCTGAAGGTTGTGTTGATCTGAGTATCACTCCACATATCAAGTGTGGCCTCAATAAGGAACTAAGCTCATCTGTAAGTAAAGAGCCTATTGTACAGATGTTCCTCTGTGTGGGAGACAGCAAGACATGACTAGAAGGCCTACATGTGAATATTAGGATTGGCTATGAGGGAGTCTTGGGAAAATGGGAGATTTTAGAATGAAACCTAGAGTTTCTGGCTTCTTCCACTAAATGAGGGGATGGTGACACTCTTTGCTATGACTCTCCAA
>NC_022015.1:11331606-11340435 GCF_000317375.1 Microtus ochrogaster
AAACAGACAACCCCATAGGTGGTAGCAATAGTATCAAGCATGCATTTTCACAGAGTCAAGACAGAGATTTATAAGCCATGAGTATATATAGTAATTATTGATAGAGATGGATGGAAAAACATGAACCAGAAAAATAAAGTCCATGGGATTGAGTCTTGATGTGACAGATACCTGCAAAGGCAGAGAAGCAGGGAAGGCAGTGGGGGTCCAGGAAACAGATTTCTCACAAGTCAACTAGTCCAGGAACACATAGTTCACAGGTAATGGAGCCAGAGCCTGTCCCCAAATGTCATCACTTAGTGTGAAGTGAAAGGCCCTCATGATCGTATAGGATAAAGACCTACCTTTTTAAACACCAGGACGCTGTCAAGGATCACATGGAAACGCCCAATGGCATTTTTGATTTCTATCATTCCAAATGTCAGCTCTGGGAAGTCCTTGATCATATCATAAAACAATTCTGCCACTTCTTCCTCTAAATCCTGTTTGGAAGAGCATGGTATGTATTTCTCTGGAGGAGGTAACAGTGCCTGCCTGTCTTGAGGGGAAGGTGGAAATGATAGTCTCTCTGTGCCTTTGTTTTTCTAAATTCTGGATTTTTGCTGGGTGGTCTAAATCCTCCTTCATGGATGTTTCCCACCTAGAATGTTCCTCTAGCTAGGACTGAACCCCACAAGGCAAATCCTCAGAGATCAATGGCGTAAACTAGGCATTTTCACTTTTTCCTATTATGAAAACAAAGGCTGCTCTAACCCATGAATTGGGAATATTTCTAAAATTAATTCCTGAATCACTTTCAGAAGTCACCGATTTGATCGCACGCAAACCAAATGTGAACTGGTGGTGAGATGCAGGGGCACTTTTGGCCTTTGAGACTCAACATTCAGCATGGAAGAATATTTGGGCCAAAAACACTCTTGAGGGAGCAGAAAGGAAAGAACCATGTGCTCTCTTCACATATTAATATGATAGCAAAGACTGACATTATTGAGAGAGGAGGCTTTGTCTACCTAAAGTAAATCAGTTATAGCACATGAAAAACTCATTTTCTACAAGCAAACATACTTGGTAACATTTATAACTATAAAGAATGAAATCAATAGGAAGTGATCATAAGTCATTTCATAATCACATTTAAATTATTTATGAGCTAGCCCAAGTATCTCCCCATACTTGATCTGGATGAAGACTGACCCTTCGGTGGGTGCATGCTACAATGTTGATTGTTTAGTTTCTATGGAGGCTTGGAAAGAATTTATGGATAAGAAACTGGCTTAAGCAGACACAAACACCTTTTAGAATCATAGTTGAAATAGTTCTCAAAGCAGAAAACAAAGATGGCCTCTTATCCTCTGGTATTCTAAATAGATACCCCAAAGATCAGTTATAGCATTGAGACCAATTAAATATTGATGACAGTCTCTTATCTTTCCATCTTCTAACCAACTGTTAACATTTCAACTTCCATGTTTTCTTTCTTTGAAACCAGGAGCTCCCCCAGGACACCAACTCAGTGAATAAGAAACTTGAGCAAGGATCTACACAAGTCAGGAAACCTCCTCACCCCAAACCCTCCACGCATAGCGCTCACCAGATGAAAGTCACCTCCCACCTCTTCACCCCAGTACCTGGAAGAAGCCTACGATGACCAAGGGCCTGGATTTCACAAAATCTGCCACTTCCTCGCTGTTGTTGAACAAACGGGCTCTGTGGAGAACTTGTCTTCTCAACCAAACCACCAAAGCTGTAGATTCAACCACATCTGAAGAGAGATGTTTAAAGGAATTCCATCAGAACCTTCCTGAATTCAATGAGCAGAAGTATCTTGTCTTGAATCCCACGCTTGGCAGTATCTCCATTTTCTTTTCCTCCCAAACTCCGAGACAAGACTGTATTAAGGACTGTTTTAAGAGCAGCTAAATGTCACCAAGCTCTTGCCATGGCTGCACCCCTGTACTGAATATTGTGTTTATATTTGCCCTTAACAGCAACTCTAATGAATATGCTCACTCCTTCCCTTTGTCCAGACAAGGAAACAAGGTTCAGCTTGCCTATGGCCGGTTCACTAGCCCACCTGGGAATCTAACCTTAGAGGAAGCATTCCCAACCTTCTCTAAGATGATAGGAAAAGAACTGGTTTTCTTAACATGGAAGTCAAAAGGTCACCTATTTCTGTAACTCTGGGGTTCTTCCGGTACTTAATGTGGGCCTTCCCACATCAGTTAACACAATGAAGATGATCCCCCACAGGTGCTCCCAGAGACCCATCTGCCCTGTGATTCTAGACTGCTCCAGATGGCAGCATGAACCATCCCAACTCCTAAGACAGTGGTTCTCGACCTTCCTGATACAGTGACCCGTTAGTACAGTTCCTCATTCTATGATGACCCCAACCATAAACTTATTTTCGTTGCTACTTTGTAACTTTAATTCTGCTAATGTTAAGAATCAGAGTGTAAAAATCTGATATCCGACCCCCAAAGGGGTCCTGAGCCACAAGTTGAGAATCACTATCCTAAGCGCATTAAATCTGTAGGGTAAAAATTGTACCTACAGGCCAATGTACGTGCGATGACTTTTCACAACACAGACATGTGCATGTAACTGCTACCCAGATGAAGAAGTGGGGTGTGGCCCTTCAAACTCTTAGTATGTAGAAGAAGGCAATCACAGAAGTAAACGGGAATGATGTGTGCGCCGCTGAAGCCTCACACCCACTCCTAGGGGTAACCATGTTCCTAGCCTCTAACAGTATGCACCGTTCACCTGTCCTAACTCCCTACAGCTGGGACCCTAGGGTACATTTACCTGGAGCACAGGGACTGACTTCTGTCAGTCTTGTGGGCCAGGAGCAGCGTTTCTGGGCACAGAGGATGTCATGTTCAGCTTTGGTAGATGCGTTTACAATTGAAGCAAGAGGTGATGTTGCATGCCTCTAACCGTAACCCTCAGGATGGAAGCAGGAGGAGGCTGAAGCCCAGGCCAGTCTGGACTATACAGTGAACCCCATCTCAAACAAGACAAAACAAAGCACAAAAAAGAGAAAGAATCCAGAGAGCCTCCAAGTGAGCTTAACCCCAGGTCATCAGACTCATGGCTGCAGCCTCAACTTTCCCCTGCCCCAGCCATTTCCTCGTCCACCTCTTCCCTGCCCCCAGTCATTACCTGCCTTACCACCCTCCTCCGCCCCCTCTGCCCTGCCATTATCTATGACTGCTTCTGTTCTTCCGTAGGTCTATCACATTCTGAAACCACTGTTATGATTAGGAGTAAACTTGTTCATTGTGAGTTACCAGGCACATACTTGGTGCTCAAGAAATCTTTTTAGGATGAGGGATTGAAGGCAGTGGACCACCAGGAAAGCCAACTTGAGAGAAGTTACTCCCAGGCCTCCTCTTCTAGGGTACATGGCCTCTGATTGCCCCTCTGGACCCTGTGGAGCTTAGGTAGTTTTGAACTTGACTAAGATCTTATTCCCAAGCACCTACAGCTTGGGCACTGCCCTTGCCAGCAGGCACTGCACCTCCCCTGGCTCTTGACTCTGTGCCAGAGGACACGGTGACAACTCAGGTGTGAATACTGTGTCAATGATTGACCGGGCCAGAGTTTGGCTGCATGTTTCCAGACGCAAGCTGTGGCTGCATCACTAATAGGAGCCCCAGAGGCCATCTGAGTCTCCTTCCTCCAGGGCGGGAGACACGGCCAAGTCTGCCACCATCAATCCACGGACATTGGAGGACAGGACTGGGCTGTGACCCAGCAAGGACTAAGTTCCACCTGTGCCCTGAGCAGGGCTTCATCACAGTCACATTGCAGGGGGCATGCCGAGCAGCGTGTCCTCTTAGAACTCCAAAGAGCCCTGCCAAGCAGGCCTTGTTCGTTCTGTCTAGAGTAAACAAATGCAAGCCAAGGTCTACAGCTCTGCTCGAGTACTCAGAACCAGAGTGCTTCCTAATCCTGGAGACCAGAGTCCCAGACTCATCCTGGCACCCCATTTCCTCTTTCTGGGCTTGGGAAGTAACGTTGAAGAAGAGGGAGATGAGTGAGCTCAGAAGTATATGTGTCCTCTTGTGCCTGCCTTCCTGCAGCGCACTCTGGTAATTGCATCCTGTTCAAACTTAGCAACTAAGAACATAACTGTTCCAAGTGCTGGACTAGGCTTAAGCAAAGAATAGTTAATAATAAACACTTCTACTTATTTCATATACACCACAATGTAGATCAGAGCTCAACAAACTATGGACCAAATCTGCCCCCACTGTTTGCTTTTATAAATAAAACTTTATTGGAATACAGTCATATCTGTTCACATAGTGCATAGCACAGTGGGTAGCTGTGATAGGTTTTTCTTCCTCCTAATTCTAAAATTCCCTTTCCAGGAAAATCTTCCCTGACTTTACTGCTCCCTACCTGGAGTATTGTCTTTGTTTTTTTTGTTGTTGTTGTTTGTTTGTTTGTTTTTTTGGTTTTTCGAGACAGGGTTTCTCTGTAGCTTTGGTGCCTGTCCTGGAACTAGCTCTTGTAGACCAGGCTGGCCTCGAACTCACAGAGATCCACCTGCCTCTGCCTCCCGAGTGCTGGGATTAAAGGCGTGCGCCACCACAGCCCGGCGTCTTTGTTTTTTTTTTAAAGTTCAATATTTCAGTTTATTTATGTGTGAGGATATACAGGTACCAGGGAGCATGCATGAAGGTCAGAGGACAGTTTGTTGGAGTCCAGTGTGTGGATTCTGGGGATAAAGCTCAGGTCACCAAGTTTGGCAGCAAGCACCTTTACCGGCTGAGCCATTTTGCCAGCCCCAGCTAGGGTGCTGCTAGGGTGCTGCGTAGAAGTTGTTCCACTTTCCTCTGCCCCATCTGTAACATAATCACCATGCCGGGCTGATGTGAGGCATAAGCAGCACCTGGAAGCCAGTGCCTGCTTGCAGGGGTCTGTCAGGTCCTGTGCCTTACACACATTACTTTATTTTCTCACAGTCAGGGGCGCTAGAGTTTTCCAGTTCCCTGTTTTCAGATGGGGAAACTGAGGCTGCACAAGAGGGATGGATGCTTCTGAGGTAGGAAGTGGGGGTTTGAATGCAGAGACCGGAACCCCAAGGACAGACCAGCCCCTGCCCTTGCGGTGCCCGGAGAAGACAATAAACAGCAGATAGCGTTCTGTGAGTATTGATCGCGATGCACAGATACAGTGCGAACACAACAGAGGAAGCAGGCGGCATGCTCTAAGCAGTCAGGCAGACTCCCTTGGAGAGGGGATGGGAAGCCCCCTGCAGGGCAGAGAAGGTCACAGCCACTAGCTGCCCCCAAGACTGGGACGTCCTGGAGTATCTTCTCTGCCAACCTCACATAGGGTGTAAGAAGCTGCCACAAAATCATCTTGTCGACTCTTGATAGAATCGGATCTCAACTGTCCTTCAAGGAAGGGCGAGCCAGTACCCCGAGCCACGCCATAAGCAATGTTGTCTTGTGCAAAGTAACCTGCTTCTTCACAGTCCTAAAGCCAGCACATGGTCCAGGGCCCCTTGCTTGGGTTAGATAGGTCCCTGTAGTTGAAGATCACTCCTCAGAATTCCCAGCAATCAGATCCCCATCTCTCTTTCGCCAGGTCTCCCCAGTGGCTCGCGCACGCTACCCTCCATTTGGACTGTTGGGCATTGAAGCCACCGCCTGCTCTGTGCTGTGAAGTTCTCCCTGGGAAGCGCTTGCCCAGTGTCTCTCCCACGCCCTCTTGTGAGTATCCAGTGCAATGTACTTTCATTTCTTGCTCAGGGAGTCTAACACTTTAGCTCCTGCAACAACAGTCCATCGGGTTTGTTCGAAGCTAAAACTCCTACCTGCTCTCTGACTCCTGGGAGTGGATCCTTTGTTGGCTCATCTAGTTCCTGGGCTTTTTGTGTGCTCATGTGCTCACTGCTTAGAAGACAGCTTCAGAAATGCCAGAGCCTGGGAAAAGCAGTGCCTGTTTTCTGACTCCGCCATTCCACACATACACCATGGCACCATTCTATGGGCATGATAGAGGATGGGCTGGCTTCTTGTTACATTTATTTATGAAGTAACTATCAAGGGTGCACGCCACAGCTTGCCTGTGCAGACCAGAGAACAACTCTCAGGGTGCACGCCACAGCTTGCCTGTGCAGACCAGAGAACAACTCTCAGGCATAGGTTGTCTGTCCCCTTCCACCTGGGTCAGAAGGATCAAATCAAGTTCAGTATTGGCGGCAAATGCCTTCACCCACTGAGCCATCTCAGCTTTCCTCCTTCCCCCGCTGGGCTCCTTTGGGTTTCACCAGTTTTGTAACATGCAGCAGTGAGCCCATCCATCCATCTGTCCATCCATATCCATCTGTTCCATGTCTGCTTACACTTGAAAACTAGAATCAGCCATGTCACGCACTAAGGTACGTAATTCTACAGACAGCTTCAATATCATGGTAATAGATGCCCCACCTCGACCTTTTGCTCCATCACCCCCAAGCCTTCTTGCTTGTTTCTGTGCATGTATGTGTATGTATGTGCACGCATGTGCATGTAGAGCCCCAGAGATCAATCATAGGGTGTTATGCAGGCACCATCTTCTTTTCTTTGCCAAATGGGGCCTCTCACTGGCCTAGAACTTCCCAAATAAGCTAACCTAGCTGGGTTGCTAACCTCGGTCACCTGCCCGTTTCCACTTCCCCAGTTCTAGGGTTGCAAGAAGGCACCACCAAGCCTGGCATTTTCCCCAGGAGTTCTGGGGGACCAAAAGAGGTCCTTTGCAAGCACTTTGCTCTCCAAGTTATGTCCCCAGCCCCTTGCAACCTCTCGTTTAGCCCAGTATTGCTTCCCTGTCAAAACGCTCTACAGCAGAAGAGTGGAGATAGAAAGAACCTCATGTGCCTCCTTAGCTGAGAAGTGGTGGTAGAAGCAGCCGAATGATGGCCAAGTCCCATTTTCCTCTAGACACAGAGCTGAGCTATGTTTCTTAGTCCTCTTGCATTTGTGTAGGGTCCTGGATCCGAATTCCAGCCAGAAGATGGCAAACAGGAGTGATTTTGCACTCTCCGGCATGCATGCTACCTGTGGTGAGCTCCTGCATCTGGGTACTGGGGAAAGAGCAGGTGGCTCCAGGGCCAAGCAAGATGGAGCCACAGCTGGAAGGAGCCTGGGTCACTGTGAGGCCATGGGGATCGGAGCCTCCCACATCCAGCCTTGAACTGCCAAGCAGGCTTTTCCCACGAGCATGAAATCAACCTACATCCCGACCACCATTACCTTTGCAGCTGGTGGGGCTGGACCTGTTGCCCTCAACAAACAGCTTCAACTCCGGGGCCTGCTTGATGTCAAACTCCTCCTTAAGCTCCAGCTGCACAGTGATGTCCACCTTGCCAAAGCCCAAGCCGTTCTTGCCCTTGCCGAAGATCTCCGCGGCTCTGCCTAGCTCCTCGGCCAGCTTCCTGGACTGTTTCAAGGATGGATCGTCTGAAAGAGTCAGTGTGAAGAGAGACTACAGAACCCCTCTTCCTTCTACCTTTCTGGTCTTTGTCCTGGGAGCCCCCGGATTTCCCCGTGTTCACAGCTGAAGAGTGGGTTTCAGAAATTTGACAGGAGATGAGACAAAGGGGTAGTAAAATTCAAGAATTTGGGAGATTATCAGGATCAAATGGAATTAATTCAGCAGTCAGTTACAGGGGATTACAGGCACCGAGTCTATTGGTTATGATTATTATTTTATAGATGACAGATTTGAGGCACAACAAAACCACATACTTGCTCAAGGCCCTGATAACAAGATATACTCAAGCTGCTTGAAAAACTTTTGTATTTTTTTAACTTTCACTAGGCATATAAAAACACTTAGATCTATACCTGGAACATAATAAGGACAGAATGCATTTTAATTGCTATTGTTATTAATGGTATATAAATTTCTTTGGTTAGCAATTAAGGCTGAGCGATGTGACTCACTTGCGCCATCTGGTGGAATATTTTGGAACTCATCAGTTACTGCACCCCTCGTGCTGTGGCTGGGAAAGGTGAGGTGTGAGAAGCAGGTGGGTAGGGTACGCTGGAGGCTCACTCCCCTCTCTGAGTTCACCACCCTGAGAAGCGGTAGCTAAAAAGAACCCAGTACTCTGTTAAAGGGTGTGCTATTCTGGGATTCTTAGTTGTTCACACAGCTGGGTATGGAGGTGAAGTAGGTAGGGTCTTTTTTACTGAAAACAGCCTCAGAGAACAGAGCTTGGCCAGAGGGATGGGTTATACTCGCTGGAGTGGGAAGAGATGAAATGGCAACTTCTGATGACATTGCTATGCTGAAGGTCCTTGTAGCCACATGTCTGAGACCAGTAGGCTGTCAGGACTGGGGGAGACAGATTCGCTTTCAAGCCAGAACCTTGCCTATCTGGAGCACTTGAAGAGAGTGCAGGTCACCTCCTGACTGTGGGTAAGGCCACATCTGACAGATACATGTTTTGTAAAGCACAGCCAGGGAAGTTGGGCCCAGGACAGCTGGCACTGGCTCAGGAGCCAGTCACTGGCTCAGCAATGGAAGCTGGCTGGGAGTGATCATCCAGGAAAGAATTTCTGCCTGCCTCACAGGTCGATGCTTCTCCCGTCTGCTCCATCACCACCCTCAGCACAGCCCTCCACCAGTGCAGCAGCTCTGGACTCTTCACTGCTCACTTTGCTCTGTGGCTTCTCCATGCTTCCCTGTGGATTTGGCCATACCGGGTCCACGGTTGCTGAGTTTATGAGTGCATAGTTCAGACAAGAGAAGCATTGAAATGGTTGTCAGTGGTGGGGCATGTGGAGACTCCATACACATCCCAGAGCTCTGGGGGGGTCTGAC
>NC_022015.1:11341129-11358459 GCF_000317375.1 Microtus ochrogaster
CCCCATACTTCACTTCTGGATCTCCTTAGTGTTTGTCTCTCCTCTCCTGCCTGTAAGTTCCAGGAGGTGATGTAGTTTAGCACTGTTTCCTCAGGACCGAGAATAAATCGGGGCATACCAAGCCCTCAATACTTAGGAGTAAGTAAGTTCATCTTCTGGAGATCAAGGTAGGGGTGCAGAATGGATTGAGCAGCAGTTTGGGTGGAAGACTTGGTCTTAAATTCAGACCAGTGGTGTGACTCTATGGGGATTATCTAACCTTTTTGAGACTTATCTCATGGGAAAGACGAAAACCGTGGTTCTTAGTTCAGCATCTACAGTGCAGGTGTTTGATAAAAGTCCATTAAAATCATCACTGCCATAGTTAAGACCACGACCACTGTCATCACCAACACCTCATCATGGCAGTCAGTATCCCCATCAGCATCTCCATCACGACCACCATCATCATCTACATCATCCCCAACATTCCCATCATCATTCTCTCTATCATCATTACCATCCCCTCCATCGACATCACTATCTCTAGGATTACCTCTTTTCTGCATTGGTTACTCTTTTTCTGCTATACCAAAACACTCTGACCAAAAGCAACTTGGGAGAAAAACAATTTATTTGCCTTGTACTTCTGGGTCATAATCCACCACTGAGGGAAGTCAGAGCAGGAACTCAAACAGGAACCAAGTCAAAAACCATGGAGAAATGCTGCTTACCAAGGAATACCTGTCCAAGGAATAGCGATACATTCCACAGTAGTTTGACCGCTCTTGTATAGTTAATACCTCCTAGACATGCCCACAGAAAACATTACCTAAGGAATATCTCAGCTGAGGCTTCTCCTTTCAGATGACTCTAGGCTTAGTCAAGTTGGTAATCAAGGCTCTCCTGGACAATTATCACCATTGCCGTTAGTATATCAATCATCATCACCAGGCAAGGGAAAGGTTTGTGTCCTGACCCCGTGGAGCACGCGTGTTCAGAAATGCTGTTGAGATGATCTGACAAGGGCCTCATGAAGGAAGGCTAGGGAGACCTGGAAAAATTCCTACCCAGTCTAAACAGGTATGAAAGAAGTGTACACACAAGAAGCTTAAACCTCCCAGCCCAAGTGCAAAAGTGGAGGATGGATGCTACAGGGCAAAGGGCGTGACGAAAGGCCTAGAGACTTGAGCCAGAATACTGACAACTAGAGCTGCGTTCTAGAAACCAGTCTCTCTGAGGGCTTGGCAGAGAGCACATTGGAAGGAGCCTGGAATCCACGGAGGAGCCTACCTCGGGGCTCAGGTGGGGAATGGTGAGAATGGAGCAGAGCCAGTGACACAGGGTGTGGAGAGAGCTGGGGACCACAGAGTATGAGATGCAGAACCCACAGGATTCCACGGGGCCATATGAGGCCACAGCAAATTTGGGGGTAACCTTGAGGTCTCTAACTGTGGAATGGAGTGTTTGATGGCATCATCATTCTCACAGGACATTAGAAGAAACGGACAGTCACAACCAAATCCGAAATACTAAGGTTTGCTTTAGACTCAGACCTGAGAAAGGAAGGTCCCACTGAACATCAGCCGTAATTCTGGAGTCATCAGAAGGATAAGAGACTGGCCAATGATTTGAGAGTCACTGAGAGGCCCCTGACAACTTTCCTATACAAAAAAAAACCCATTTACCTTTGAGGGAATTGTTTATAATCCTTCCCAAAATGGTTTTCCCAAAGGCCACTTTAGGAGGCCTACCAGATTTCAAAAACTCATTTTGAATTCAATTGCGTATTGACAGAATCGATGATGGGAACATAATGAGTTTTATTTAAAGCCTCTTTTAGACAACGAAATCTCGGCTGGCATCAAGGGAGGTGTTCGGATACTTTGACTTGTTTGTATTGGTTGCTATCGGAGTAATTAAAAATGTAAAAGCAGGAGCTAAGGGCATAGGTCAGAGGTCAAGGGTTAAAGGAGAGAGATAAACTTGGTCTCCCACTGTGATAAAATCAGCTGAGAGAGCGGAGCTTTGCATTCTTATGAGGACAGGCCTTTCCCTGGCTGTGAGTGCTAACATTATTTTTGTGTCTTTCTATGCATTGGATATCATGTAGGACTCCTGCCATCCCCCAGATCAGTGAGACAGGTATCGCCCTTCATTGTCAGAGCCGGATATACTCACGGAAAATCACCATTAGGAAGCGCGTCTCATTCAGTGTCTGCGTCAGGCCTGCAGGAGTCAGCACCATTAAGCTTTGGTCCTCCAAGATGTGCACAGGCCGGGAAATGTTAACGCCAGCATCTGTCCCTGGCGAGCCAAGGACCTCAGAGAGGCAAACAACCACCAGCAGCAGCAGCGTCCAGAGAAGTTCCATAACTGGCCTGCAGGGGGCAGAAGAGGAAACAGAGCTCTTTTCAGACCTAAACCTTCCTTATGCCTGTGGGGAATACGAAAGGAACAGGGCTCACAGAACTCTGCAATGTACACAGGGTGGTAACAGCCCTACAGCAAAAGACAAGGTTGTTTGGCCAACCTCCACCACTGGGCACTGACTGCAGAGGAGAAGCTAGAAGAGCTCCCATTCCTAAGGCCTGGAATCAAACAGCCCATTGGAGCCCACTGTTTTCCCAGCCACGTCATGGGAACTTTGCAGAGATGAGCCCCGTTCCAGAATCCCAAAGTGAGCCTCTGACTGGTCCCCTCTCACACCCTCCTTGATTGATACTGATGCCGCTGCCTGTTCCTCCAACTCTGCCCAGCCCACTGCCTTGTAATATACACTGCATTTGGTCTTTGAAATGTTCTCAAGAGCACATACTGGACCACATAGTGAGTTCCAAGCCAACCTGAGCTACACAGTACAATACTATCCCAAACAAGCAAACAGCAACAACAATACAAATTGTCAAGTAAATAAAGATCTATTCTATGATCCCTCTGTGGAGAAAACTGCTCTTGATAATGAATTCCCATTATGTTGAAATGTTGGAAATACCTATATGCATTATTTCAAAACAAACACAGATTATAGATATTCTTGAGTTCCCAGTGCTCTTTTCTATTTTATTAAATTTTCATTTATTTTAAAAACGACCACCGCATCTCCTTCCTCCTCTCCTCCCGTTCCTCCCCCTCATCTCCCTTCTACTACCCCTGCCCCTTCTCTTCAGTCTCTGTTCAGAAAGCGCAGGCCTCCCGTGGAAGTCAACAAAGCATGGCACATCAAGCTGAAACGGGACCAAGCTCCTCCTCCTGCATCAAGGCTGAGCCAGCATGGAGATTAGGTCCCCAAAAGTCAGCTCAAGTGCCAAGGACAGGTACTGATCCCACTGCTAGGAGCCCCACAAACAGACTAAACTACACAACTGTCACACACAGGCAGAGGGCCTAGATCGATCCCCATTCAGGCTCCCTAGCTATTGGTCCAGAGTCTGGGAGCTCCCGTGAGCTCGGGCAGCTGTCTCTGTGGGTTCCCCTGTCATGACCTTGATCCCCTTGGCTGGTACAATCCCTCCCCCCACTCTTCGACAGAACTCTAGGAGCTCGGCCAAATGCTTAGCTGTGGATCTCTGCATCTGCTGCCATCAGTTACCAGATGAAGACTCTCTGATGACAATTAGGGTAGTCACCAATCTGACTACAGGAGAAGGCTAGTTCAGGCACCCTCTCCACCGTTGCAAGGAGTCTCAGCTGGGGTCATCCCTGTGGATTCTTGGGAGTTTCCCTGGCACCCTAATCCCAAACCCTAACCACAAAATACTCCCCATTTAAGATGTATCTTTCATTACTCTCCGCCTCCATCCCACCAACCTGCTCAACCCTCATGTTACCACCTTCCTATCACACTCCCCTGCATTGTCTGCCCCCAGTTTACCCAGGTGATCTCTTTTATTTCCACTTTCCAGGGAAATCCACATGTCCCTCTTTGGGTCTTCCTTGTTACCTGGCCTCTCTGGGTTTGTGAATTGTAGCCTGGTTGTCCTTTACATTACAGCTAATGTCCACTTATGAGTGAGTACATGCCATGTTTGTCCTTCTGGGTCTGAGTTATCTCACTCAGGATGAATTTTGTCTGGTTCCATCCATTTGCCTGCAAATTTCATGATGTCATTGGTTTGTTTCCTTTTGTTTTTGTGGGTTTTTTTTTTTTTGCTTTGTTTTGTTTTTTACTGCTGACCACATTTCTTTTTTAACCCATTCTTCAGTTCAGGGGCATCTGGGTCGTTTCCAGATTCTGGTTATTATGAATAACTAACACTGCTATGAACACAGCTGAGCCAGTGTCCTTGTGGTATGATTGAGCATCCTTTAGGTATATGCTCAGGACTGGTATCACTGGGTCTTGAGGTAGATTGGTTTCCAACTTTTTGAAAAGCTATCATGTCAATTTCCAAACTGACGGCACAAGTTTGCACTCCACCAGCAGTGGAGGAGTGTTCCCCTTACTCCACACCATCTCCATCATAAGCTGTCATTAGTATTTTTGATCTTAGCCAGTCTGACAGGGGTAAGATGATATCTCAGAGTCATTTCGATTTGCATTTCCCTGGTAGTTAAGGCAATTTTTTTAGTCTATCTTGGCCATTTGAGATTTTTTTATTGAGAATTCTCTGTTTAGATCTGTACCTCCATTTTTTTTTTTTTGGTTTTTTGAGACAGGGTTTCCCTGTGGCTTTGGAGCCTGTCCTGGAACTAGCTCTGTAGACCAGGCTGGTCTCGAACTCACAGAGATCCACCTGCCTCTGCCTCCCGAGTGCTGGGATTAAAGGCGTGTTGAATTATTTGATATTTTAATGTCTAGTTTCTTGAGTTCTTTATAGATTTTGGAGACTAGGCTTCTGTCAGATGTGGGGTTGGCAAAGATCTTTTCCTATTCTAGAGGCTACTGTTTTGTTTTATTGACAGTGTCCTTTACCTTACAGAAGCTTTTCAGTTTCAGGAGGTCTCATTTATAAATTGTTGATCTCAGTGTCTGTGCTGATATTGTTTGTATATGTATTGTGTGCATACATAGTATGTACACATATTCCTGTGAATGTGTGGGTGTGTGCAAGCTACCATTTGTATGAGAAGGTCAGAGAGGCAATCTCAGATGTCATTCTTCACTTTCTACCTTACTGAAAGCAAGCACTCTGTGTCTTTGTGCCCCAGGTGTACAACATGGAGAACAGACCCTACTAGCTGGTAAGACAAACTCACTATCTTAGTCGGTGTCCTATTGTTTTGAAGAGGCACCACAACCATGGCAACTCTTATAAAAGAATTTAATTGGGACTGGCTTACAGGTTCAGAGGTTTAGCCCATTATCATCATGGTGGAGAGCATGTTGGCGTGCAGGCAAGCAAGGTGTTGGAGAAGTAGCTGAGAGTTCTACATCTTGATTCACAGGCAGCAAGAAGACTCTGGGGCTGGCCTGGACTTCTGAAATCTCAAATTCTGCCTCTCCAGTGACACATTTCTTCTAACAAGGCCACACTACCTAATCCTTTCAAATAGTTCCACTCCTTAATGACTAAGCATTTAAATATGAGTCTATGGGAGCCATTCTTATTCAACCCCCACATTCCAATTCCTGGTCCCCCGTAGAGTTGTAGCTATATCATAATGTAAATAAATACATTCAGTCCAACTTCAAAAGTCTCCATGGTTGATAAGAGTCTCAACACTGTTTCAAGGTCCAAAGTTCAAAGTCTCATTTGAGACTCATGCCAGTTTCTTAACTGTAACCTCCTATAAAATAAAAATTAAAAAAAAGCAGATCATACACTTCCAACAAAAAATGGCATAAAATATATAAAACCATTCCAATAGGTGGGAAAAAATAAAGTGAGGAAATACTGGGCTAATTAAACCAAAAACCAGTTGGAAAAATTTCCAATTCTGCATCTCAGATCTTCAACTCCTTTCAGCTTTGTTGACTGCAACACACTTCTCTCTCTTATGCTGGTTCAACTCCCTGTAATCAGCTCTTCGTGGGAGATATAAAACAACTCTGGCATTTCCAGCATCTTGGGATATCTAACACAATCCAGGCTTCACCTTCACAGTTTCACACAACGGCCTCTCTAAGTTTCCATGTAGAGACACCCCTAACACATGCCTGGGTCGGCGGCTTTCCTTAGTCTCAGAGGGAGGTTCCACAGCTCCTTTCTTCTATACTTGACTCTACAGATAGAACCATGTGGCCAAAGCTGTCAAATTCTGCTACTTAATGGGACTGGAACTTAGCCCACTCATTCAAACATTTTCATCAGCTTCCTGTTTTCTATATTTTCTTTCATTGCCTAAGTTTTTCTGCAATTCCTTTTCACAACTTGGAAGCTTAGATGATTGGGATCCTGCCCTGGAATCACCACTCCCTTTATTCCATTTCTTTATCTGTTTATCTCCTTAAACACAGGACTCCTCTCCATCACACTACCTGATGTTCCCTTCCTCCTCAAACTGGACATTTTGTATTTTTTCTTGCCCAGCTTGCTCTTTTTCATTATAGATCTGCAAAAGATTGTCCACTAATAACCATGTAACACAGTCAATACTAAACTGTCTTGAAATCTCTTCTGCCAGTGCCATTGATCCAAAACTCTTCAATTTAGCTTCAGGAAGATTTTTTTGGACAAGGGCAAAAAGCAACCACATTCTTCACCAAAATATCACAAGAACAGACTTTAGACCACTTACAAATCTTCTTCCCCTCTGAAACTTCCTGAATGGAGCCCCTATATTCAAGATCACCTTCAGAAACACTCTCTTCCATGCCCCTACTAGGATGGCCCATTAAAATCCACTTAAAGTATTCAATTGATTTCCTAATCTAAAGTCCTGAAGCTGACATTCAGCCCACGAGCAGCATGGTTAGGCCTGTCACAACAATACCCCTGTCCCTGGTACCAACTTCTATTTTAGTTGGGGTTTCTATTTCTGTGAAGAAACACTATGGCCACTGTAACTCTTAGAAAGGAAAACATTTAATAGGGGCTTGCTTACAGTTTTAGAGGTTTAGTCCATTATCATCATGGCAGAGAGCTTGACAGCATGCAGGCAGTCCTGGTACTAGAGAAGCTGAGAGTTCTACACTAGGATCCACAGACAGCAGGAAGAGAGAGAGCCACTGGACCTGGCTTAGGCTTTTGAAATCTCAAAGACCTTTCCCAGTGACACACTTCCTCCATCAAGTCCACATGGCCTAATCCTTTCAAATAACGCCACTCCCTGGTGACCAAGCATTCAAATCTATGAGCCTGTATGGGTCATTCTTATTAAAACAACCACATTCACCTTCATCAGCTGTCACCATGTCAACCTTGCTGTCTTGTTAATTCATTCACTGCCTTACTTAGGGCTTCTATAGCTGTTAAGAGACATGACCATGCCAACTCTTATAAAGGAAAACATTTAATTGGGACTGGTTTATAGTTTAGAGATTTAGTTTATTGTCATCATGGTGGGAAATATGGTAGTATGGAGGCAGACAAGGTCCTGGAGAGGGGGCTGAGAGTTTTACATCTGGATCCCTATGCAGTAGGAAGAGAGAATGACACTGGGTTTTGTTGTCAGGGTTTCTGTCCTGCCTGGTTCCTGCAGTCATTAAGTCCCAAAGAAATCACACAGAGGTCTATATTAGTCATAAACTGTTTGGCCCATTAGGTCAGGCTTCCTATTAGCTCATATAACTTATAGTAGCCCATTATTCTTATCTGTGTTAACCACGTGGCTTGGTACCTTATTCAGTGGAGCAGTCACATCTTGCTTCTTCTGTGGCCAGTAAAGAACTGCGAAGTCGGCTTCCCTCTTCCCAGAATTCTTCTGTTTTCCTTGACCCACCTCTACTTCCTGTCTGGTTGTCCTGCCTATACTTCCTGCCTGGTTACTGGCCAATCAGCATTTATTTAAAACATAATTGACAGAATACAGACAATTGTCCACACCAGGGTTTGGCTTGAACATCTGAAAACCCAAAACGCATCCCCAGTGATCTACTTCCTCCAGCAAGGCCACACCTACTCTAAGAAAGTCACACCTCCTGTTAGTGCCACTCCCTATGAGCCTATGAGTACCGTTATTATTCAGACAACCACAGTCACTCATTCATTTGTTCACTAAATATTTTTGACATGAGCTAACGTCCCTTCTAAGCACAGAAGACACAGAAGTGAACGAAATAGATTAGAGTCTTTGTGTTCTGCCAGGAAACAAGCAGGCAAGACAGAGAAGAAGCTGATAAGGGCTGAGGGAGAAAAATGGGCATGAACGATTGAAAAATGACGAAGGAAGAGGACAGTATAGCCTTTAAAGCAAGGTGATCATAGAAAGCATTTACAGGGGACATGGGGCTAAAGCAAGCAAATAAATGAACTACTTACATTCTCTAGGAGTGAAGAGGAAATAATCCCTCTTCCAAGAAGTCACTTTCTGTCCCTCTTACTCTTTCTAAGGAGAGTCCCCTGAACCTCAGCATGCCTCTACATCATCTCTGGGAGATCCTCAAACTCTGCATCCATGCAGGCACTGTGCCTTCAGCTATCTATCCCCTGCCTTGCCTTGCCCGTTCACTACCTGGGTATGGACCTCATTCTTTCTGTCCCGGCCTCTTTCTGAGGCCCGAATCCTTTGTGGGCCCCTTTGGGACCCTCTCCCCTGAGCACCCCTCACCAGCTCGGTCCTAAAAATTCCAAGCTCAGATTCGATGTCAGTCCCCAATTCAGGGGAAGTGGCTGGAAAGAGACCCTTCCTTAGCAAGAAGAGCTGGCACTAAAGGGGTGTTCTCCAACAGTCGCTATGTGGGATTTTGTTCACCAGGATTTCACCAAGGCCCCCATATCCCAACCGCCAGTGGCTCTTATCCAAACCATGTGATGTTTGATGGGTCTTCTATTCTTTGTCGTCCTCAATCCCTGACAGACACACAATGGTCAAAGATCTCCATTTTAAATACGAACTAAACCAAGTCACTTGTGTTTCTGTGAATGTTCCTGTGATCTGCCAAAATGAATCGTCCAAAACTTGTGTTATTCTCTTGGGTCCAATGTCTCTAGACCTTGTCCTTAATGCCCTGTGGCCTCGGTCCCTCCCCCACTGCACCCTAGGACTTTGCCTCTGCCTACAACTTGTTTATCTCACCCCTTGCAACTCCTAATATTGTTTAGATTCCTGCATAGAAGTCTCCTGCTGATAGCACTCACCCATGGGCACCAGGAGGCGCCCCAGCTCAGAAAAGAGCCATCAGGTGAGGAGTCTTCCAAAGCCCGCTCCTCATTCACCTTCCCCTGTAACACTCTGCCCTCCGAGTAACCAGTATTTATTTCATATTTCAGTTTGGTTTTGTTTGCTTGGGTACTTTATGCTTCATTTTTGAATTTTCTTTTGAAAGACATGGACACACTAAGTAGCCGAGGCTGGTCTGGGACTCACTTGGTAGCCCATGCTAATTAGATATGCGTGGTCTTCCCACCTTCTCCACTTCTCAAGTGCTGAGATTTCAGATAAGACACCACTGCAGCTGGGTCTTTAAAGTTGTTGAATATAAGCGAACAGAATTGTTCATAGCTGTTTCCCCACCTCCCAGACCCATGCCTGGCCCTGTTTTGATGCTCAGTGACTTGGAGTGACTAGATGGCCTCATTTAATTCCCACAACAACATCTACCTGAGTGGGTTTTCAGTTACCACTCCACAGTACAGTTTCCTGGTGGAGTTTTTCACGAATAGTGATGCTTGACTCCAAACCCAGTAGGTTCCGATTTAAAAGGTCTGGGGCAGGGTTATGCTGAGCCTATAAAGATATTGTACCCACCCTAATGTTAAACATCTTAAACATCTTGAACAGAAGGCAGGACACCTGTCAATCAGAGCAAGCTCATACCTGGAAGAAGCTGGGTTACTCTCGGGCTGTTGGGCCACGTTGAACTAGGGCAGTCACCTCCGTGGCACCTCAGAAGGGATGTAGGGGTCTGAAGAGCAGGCCTTAAGTTCCCCCTTGTGATGAAAGCACAGGACCTGTCTGCTAACGGGTGTTCCCAAGAAACCCTATTTAAGCACATGGAAGCCACAGCTGCCTCTGGAACAATGCTCTGAGTTCTGGGGTTCTAGAGAAGCAGGCTGAGGGGTTGGAGAAGAATGGGCCATTGTTGAGTAAGAGGGGCCTGGCAGAGCAGCCCTGCTAAGAGAGTGTACCCATGAACACCAGGGACCAGAGTCTCTGTGGGACTGAAAGTCAAATTGATTGTAGGGGTCTGGATGTCTATGGATTGGAGATTGAGTCCCAGCACTGCCCTAACCAGTGCGACCATAAACATGTAGTTTACTCTTTCTGAGGTGTGGCTTCTTCCACTGTTCAATGACGTGGAATTCTCTGGGTGGGGAAAGGGTTAAACAAACTGATAGGTGCAAAATGAGCAGCTGAGTGTACTGAAGGCATAAGCACCTTCTTTCCTCTCTGCCACTACCCATCTCTGAATCCTCCTCTCCCCCTCTCTTCTCCCCTCCCCTTCTGATGTACTGGGGATCAAGCCCGGGGCTTTGCACGTACTCTGCCTCTTAGCCTGCCACTGAGCCACACCCTTCCCTTGGCTGTTCTCCAGCCACATCAACCTCTTCTTCCTCAAATACGATGCCCACGTTCCTACTGCAGGGCCTTTGTGCTTGCGGTCTCCCCGGTCAGAGAGCTCTTTACCCAGGAATACTCAAGACTCATTCTCTTGGCGTCTTCCAGTCAAATGAAGCTTCACTTTCCCAGTTAGCCCTTTCCCAATTACTTTGTATAATGTGATAACAGCCTCACTCCCATCTTGGGCATTGATCACCTCCTAAATTACACGCCATTCCCTTTGCCTAGCACATGCAAGGCACCCAGCAAATATTTGTTAAACAAAAGCTATTTGTGTTATTAGGATGTCATTGTTACAGCCAGAGTTTCCAGCCTTCAGCTCTCTGCTTCCCTCATTCTTATCAAATACTGATAGAAATAGAGATATTAAGATTATATCACCTGAAGATAGCTCACTTGTCATATTCCTGGGCGTGAAGATCACATCTCTAGAAATTGCTGCAAATTCAGGTGTGAGTTTATTGCCTAGGGCCAAGTAAAGAATCTGTGTCCAATTTATATAAGGAGAAAGAGAGGCTAGGCTTGTGGAAATGGGCCAGGTTGACCTGACCAACAAATGAGACAGGGAGCATAGCATCATTAGTGTCAGGTACCCTGTGTGAGGTTATTTCTCTATGACAACCCCTCATCCACTTCTAGTGTTAAGGAAGATGCTCTGAGGTCTCCCTGTGCTGGGGTTTGGGAACTTCACCAGGTTAGATTTTATCCTAGAAACAAAAGCCAAGCACACCTTTTCATACCTACTGTGTCAGAAATCAAGTTGTAGCCATTACTCATGAAAAACCCCAGCCCAGTGTCTGGCAGTGAAAAACTATTGAATGAATCTTTGCCTTTGCTGCTTGTGAGCTCCACAAATAATCATGAGCTCCCCCAAACACAGAGCTGTTCTAAGTGTGGGGATACAGGAGTGCAGAGGATCCCGCAGCTACAGCCACACGGAGTTCTCATGAGAAGGGGATAAACACAGCAAATTAACCGAAAACATACAGAGTGAGAAAGGGGGCAAGGATAGATAGGAAAGGCTAGCAAGGGATGGTGGTCCAAGGAGGTGCGGGCAAGTATGGCTGAAGGAGACAGCTCTAGTCTGAGGGAGAGCCTTGTGGCAGGAAATCAAGCAGAAAAATGGTTCTCAACCTGTGGGGTCCTGACCCCAGAGCGGGGTGGGGGGAGGTGTTTCATCTCAGATATCTTGCATATCGGATATTTACATTCATAACAGTAGGAAAATTACAATTAGGAAATACCAATACAATAATTACATGGTTGGGGCCACCACACCATAAGGAACTGTATTAAAAGGTCGCAGCACTAGGAAGGTTGAGAAGCACTCACGTAGAAGGAATGGTTAGGCAGGAAGACACAGGCATGCAGCAGTGCTATGCTCAAAGGGATCACAGTGGGGAGGCCGGGACACAGATTAACCGGGGAGCTTCTAGAGCCGGTTCTGGTGATCGATAGCCACACTAACGGCATCTCAAGGGCTAGGGAGCGGAGGTTTTTGCTGCTGTTCTCAAGGAAGCAGCCCGCTGTGCGCCAGTGTCACAACTTTGGCTTTGACCCTTGCAGAAATTGAGAGTCTTAGAAGGCTTTTTATCCAAGTTCAACAGCTTTATTAGATAAGATCCAATTCTTCTTCTTTCTCTCCCCCCCCCCCAGTAAATTTAAGTAGTTGTGCTGCCTTGGCCCCCATCCAAGAGCCATTTCATCAACTCCAACAATCCTGCTCTCGTCCTTAGCAAGACTGCCCATTCATTTTCTATCTTTAATCTTGTAGGGTCGGGGTAGGGGGCGGAGAAGGGGGCGGGGTAGGAGCGCGGGGAGGGGGCACTTCAAATAGGAAAGAAGCCAGGGTCTGGGTTTAAGTCCTTTCTGTTAAAGCAGAGCAAAGTTCTCATTCCAGTTTCAGGCTGATGACCTAATTCCAGGGAGCAAAGGCACCAGTCCTGCGGAGGCGGAGTCCAGGTCAGGGTTTAGTCTTGCAGGCACTGTGTGCCGGGGGAACTCTGGCACGGAGCCACTTTCGCTGGTTCGCGATGTTCTGTCCCGTTAGAAGTTGAAGCCACATGTTCTCTGCTGACTTCTAATCCTTTTCTCTCCAGACTGCATTTAGGGCTAAAGCTCCAGGTCAGAATCCGTTCTTCATCAGCCTCTGGGTAAGCTTCTCGGGAGCCTTCCGGTCTGCCTGGCTGCTGAAGGCGAGAGCAGATGCCTTGTGTCCGCCTCGGATTTTAAAACCAGGTAACTGAGCAAGAAATCCTTCACCGACAGCTGTCACCTGCCCAGAGGTCTTTGGTGATTAAATCAAGGATAAATACAGCGTGAAGCGACCTTAGGAAAGTATGGGGAAAGGCCTGGAGATTCTGGAGTTCGGCCCCCAAGGAGGGAAGAGCCAAAGAGAAAGGCGTGGGACAGAATACAGGGTTATGCTTGGAACCCCTAGGCCCTAAATCCCGGGTTAGCAGCTAAGACAGAGAGGCTGAACGCAAGCTTTCCTGGAAAGTGAAGGCTGGGTGTCACTTTTCCTCTCTTGGGGAAAGTACCATTCTCGACAGAGTTGTCATGGGGCGTAATGAAAAGCTTTTTTATAGTTTTTATTGTTGACTAAGCATATGCTATTATACACAAGAATGGCCTTCACTACAGCTCTGTCAGACACATAGAAACTGCTGTTTCATCAAAACCAACCCCAACCCCACCTTTATCCGTTTCCACCCCACCAATCCCCCTCTTCTTCTCAACTATTCCCGCTGACATTTTTGTTCTTTTAAGTGATTGTTTCTGGAACCCAGTGTGTTTATTACGGGTTGCTTACAGGACCATGAATGGTTAGTTCCAGGAGCTTGGGCAATGTATTGGTGTGAAATTAATGTTTATAGCTTTTTTTTCCCCCACCGTGTTTTCAAAGTCGTTCAGTGGTTGTGGGGATGGGATCCTCCTGTGGTTGAAACACATGCTCATTGTTCTCTTCTGGCCCTGTTCCATGATCGCTAGAAGAACTTGGGCCAAGGGACTGAAGCTGGGAGTGTCCCTAGGCTAAGGACATGTCTGGGATCCCGGGACACACAGAGTGGCACTCACAGATGGCAGCTGAGGCTGTGTGCCTGTCACAGACTCTGGAGATCACTCATGTTCCAAGGCCCAAACTCTGAGCAGCCAGGCCCTAAAACAGCCCTGCCCTGTTCGGGCCACCGCCCACTCCTGGCACTTGACACAGGGCTGGTCTAAACCCAGCTATGCACATTAGAGTGGAGTGCACATTGCGTTTGCAGTCTTTGTACAAAAAAAACCCCAAGTATCTCCTCAATGATTTCTTCTCACAGGGGTGCTATGTAGAAGCAATAAAGTTATTCCTGGGCCCAGTTAAGTAAGAGATATTATTCTAATTACTGTCTTATGTTTCTTTTTACTTTTCTGCATCTAAGAAGTAGAACTGTGAGTTGCATGTGTGGCTAATAATTTGCCTCTGCTGGGCAGTGCTGGGCTGTTGGTGGTGACAGCTATGTTAATTACACGGACCCAACATCACACATTGCACAAATTAGTTGAAATGTCACAGTGTGCTCCCTAAATCTGTGTGACTATATATCAATTTAAATAGTTAAAATATCCGCGAAGGGGCTAGGGAGATAATTCAGTCAATAAAGTGTTTGCCTGCAAGTATGAGGGCCTAAGTTGATCCCAGAACCCAGTTTGGAGAGCTGGAGATGGTGAATTCCTAGGGTGCCGTGCCTGGCAAACCCTAGCCTAACTGGTGAGTTATATATAAGCCAATGACAGACTTTGTCTCAGCAACAACAACAAGAGACAATGCCTACGGGACAGCCGTCAAGGTTCTACTTGTACATGAACACGTGCACCTGAACACATACACAACCCATACACACAAACACACAACATGCATGTTAAAGTTTTTAATACAGTAGCCAAATGACTGTTACTAGGGAATCCCTGTGAAGGCCCGCCCGTCTTGAGAAGTGGGCTCTGAATTGATAACCTCAGATACATGCAGACTCCCGCACAGGGAGAGGTAGGAGAGTACTTCCTGTTCAGCAAAGAAACTCTACCATTGTCTCAGCTGAATGACACCAATGACGTGTCTTACCATTGGTATGAGCTATGCCGCTCTCAGAGCTGGTCATAGACTCCTCCTCAACCCAATCACGAATGCAAGACCACTGTCTCTCCTCTTTGGTGACAGGCAGGAGGCAACAGACGACGACATGAAGTTATGGCGGAGAGGCCTGGTCCTCCAGGCTCTGAGGAGCTCCTGGGGCATCTGCAGGGTTCACGGGCAGCCACCACCTCCACCTGTCCCTGAGGCTGTGGCCACCTGGGAAGCCATCAGCCTGGGGAGACAGCCAGTACCTGAGTACTTCAACTTTGCCCACGACGTGCTGGATACATGGAGTCGGCTGGAAAAGGTGAGGCCCACCCTGCCCTGGCATCCCACCAGGGCATCTGAAGTCTCTCAGACACTGCAGTGAGACTTAGGACTATAAGACAGGGGCGTTTCAGCACTGTGACCGGAGAGCCTGGCAAGTCCTGAAACTCAAACTGTTAGCTCTCAAGCCTGGGGGGCGAGCAAATTTGACTCAGGCTAGCATGCAAGCCTGAGGGGGCCAGATCTGACCCAGGTAGTATGAATAAGACACACCTTACACAGCACTTATGGTGTCCCTGGTCCCTGAGCCCAAAAAAGCATGACAGGGCAGTCATGCTTTTTATTTTTTCCTGTCGTGGAACCCAAGACAAGCAGAAGGAGCTTTGCTTCGAAGATAGCCTGTCTCTCACTCTTACAGACTTCCCTCCTGAGCAGGAGAAACAGGAGCTTAGGGTCCTGGCTTTTCACCTAGTAGTGAACAAAAACAAATAACAAACAAATCCAGATTTCATCGTGTCTCTTATCTGCATACACTTCTTTATTTTCCCTCTCTATGTGCCTGTTATGGAAAACTCTCTGTAGTATATTTGATGCTAATGGTTTATTGCTAATAAGAGAATGTAAATTTTGATTCCAAAGAAATTTTAGGATTAATTTTGTTTGCTCTAAAAAAGCAAAAGCAAAAACAACAACAATAAAACAGGTCTATGTAACTTGTTATATAGACCAGGATAGTCTTGAACTCATAGAGATCTGCCTGCCTCCCTCCAGAGAATTTGTGTGTGTGTGTGTGTGTGTGTGTGTGTGTGTGTGTGTGTGTGTGTGTGTGTTGTTTTTGAGATAGTCTTATACTGAAATCCAGGCTGGCCTGGAACTATAGCCAACTTGTATCAACCTAGCCTTGAACTCATGGCAAGCTTCCTGCCCCAGACTTCCAGGTGCTTTGATTACAGGCTATCTTATCTGTGTTCCTTTCAACCTTGCCAATTCTGCCACCAGTAGAGAGAAATACTGCACTACCATGGAATATGGCAAACTGGTAAAGACAGAGACTCAGAGACAGCCTTTGCAGTCACCAGACATGCATCCTCCACAAACTTAAATGTGAACTTGGGCAAGTTTGCTGAGAGATCTCTGGGCCTTAGCTTTCTCACTGGAAACTAGGAAACAAGGCACCCACTACCCCACGCTGTAGTGAGCATTGAATGAGAAACACATGTGACTCAGGCCAAATTATCCAGCCTTAGCTATCAGCAAAGAGGAAGCTCCTTTTTTCCCATTCTAGAGGAATTTTCCTTTTTCCTTTCCCTTCTTTGTGTTTCTTTTCCAGTGTTGGAGATGAAGTCCAGAGCCTTGCACCTGTTAGGCCAATGTTTTATCTTGTTTTTGAATTTGGAGTTTTGTTTTGGTGTTGTTGGTTTTTTTTTTTTCCTTTGAGACAGGACTTTTGCTGCATAGCCCAGCCTGGCCTTGAACTAATGATCCTTTGGCTTAACTTCCCATTTGTTGCGATTAAAGGTATTAGAGGTCTTCTGATGAAAAAACAAAATAGACAGGAGTAAGTCATAAAAATGAAACTGGGTTTTCCAAAGTTCTCAGCCTCATGAAAGCCACGGTGACAAGGACAACACGGGGAGGTGGGAAGGCTCAGCATTGGCATCATCAGAACAAGTAGAGCCCTTGGCAGCCCAGTGTTTGTCACAGTCATCGCTGAGCCTCAGCTGCAGCAGTGAGCCTCGAGGCATTTTAAGCTTCCCTGGTCCTGACCCAACTTTCTAGTCACCCAGAAAACAGCAGCCCTTGCCCTCAGTGGAGCCGATCAGGAATCGTGCCAAAGCTTTTCTAAAGCTTCATTTCCAAAGAATTGTCATTATTTGGTGTTACACCCCATCTTTTTCTTTTACCTTTGAGATTGTAATATAGTTACAGACCCCTCCTTGCTCTCTTCCAAACGCCTCATGTTTTCTTTTTTCATTGTTACATGCTTATATGTTTATGTATGTACACACACACACACACACACACACACACTCACTCATTCCTAAATACAGCCTTCTCGGTCTGCAGAATGTTACTTGTATATATGTTTTCAGGTGTAATACCTGGTATTGGACAGCCAATTGACTTGTTAGTTTTACAAGGCTGTCTAGATTTGACACAGCTTGGAACTTAACCAGTAAGAAAGTCTATTCCCCATTGTCCACTATGTTCAGAAAGTCCAGTTTTATCCCATGCTTTTTCAGACCCAGGCCAGATGGCCTTGGTGATTTCCCAATAGAACATCCCCATTGTCTCAGTGCATGGGTGCACCCCTCGTGGTCCTGAGTTCCTTGCTCATGCTCTCTCTCCTTCTGCTCCTGATTTG
>NC_022015.1:11358804-11359588 GCF_000317375.1 Microtus ochrogaster
AAATCTTTAATAAATAAATAAATTAATTAATTAAAAAAGAAAGTCTATTCCCAGGAAGCCAGTGGTGATACTTTGTTTGTGCTGTAACAAATAAAGCTTCCCTGGTGATTAGAGTGCAGAGCTAGCCACACTAGTTATACATAGAGGCCAGGCAGTGGTGGCATCACCTTTAATCCCAGCACTCTGGAGAAAGAAGCAGAGGGATCTCGGAGTTCAAGGCCACCCTGGGCTACACAAGATTGAACCAGTCCACACCTTTAATCCCAGTATTTAGGAGTCCTGGGTCTTTAATCCCAGCACTAGAGAGGTAAAGACAGTAAGGGATATGGCTGGGCAGAGAGAGGAATATAAAATGGGAGGAGACAGGAGCTCAGTGCGTTCAGTCTGAGGATGCGTAGGAACAGGATCACCCTTTTTGGTCTGAGGATTTAGTACAGTTAAGAATTCTAGTGGCTGGATGCTCCACTTCTCTCATCTTTCAGCTTTCACCCCTGATAGCTGACTTTGGGTTTTTATTATTAAGACCAATTAGATAGAATTCATGCTACATCTGGTCCAACTTTTGGTGCATAAATTCATAAAAAAGTCACTTGCCTGTGACTTTGCAGCCACCGGCATAGGCCAGAGCTACACATGAGCATAATCACTGACAAGGTTTTTCTTTCTTCTCTCCTGGCGGGTTGTTGCCTTCCCTGGGTCCCCTTCTCTGACTGCTGCCTTGAAGCCCACTCAGGCTTTTACAGTTCTACAAAGCAGCAGTCAGCTTCCTGTCCTCCTCCTCCTC
>NC_022015.1:11361677-11384594 GCF_000317375.1 Microtus ochrogaster
ACTCCAAAGCAGCAGAGAAACCCTGTCTCGAAAAACAAAAAACAAAACAAAACAAAAAAAAATGGGGAAAGCTATTATAATGGAGAGAGTTAGGTCTCTGTATGATTATGCAATGCATGATTTAAAATTGGAACAATTAAATCAATTAAGTGAAGGGATAATAAACTTAACTGAGATTGGCATTATGTTAATGATAATCTTAATAACTCTTGGTTTATCTCTAAAAAAGTTGGTTGATATGAGTGTCAAGATACAGGTCTTAGAAAAACTTATTAAAACAGATCATAGAGATATTTAGAACCAGACAGAGGAATATAAAGGAGAACCAATCTCAGCATTGCATTCTAAGGTTAGAGAGGACAGCCTAAGGTTTTCAAACAACCAATCTTAATATATCCAGTCACCTTACTACCAAATGACAGATATCCCCAAAGCTGTATAAGCACTCACTAGAATCCTGTGGAAATGTTAGATTTAAGGAGATTCAAGGAAGCAATTGTAGCATAAGTTCTAATAGGTCTTAATAATAAAAACCTGGAGTCAGATATAGGGGGAAATGCTGAGAGACCAGAGACGGAGTCAAACCACAGCCACCTTACCTAATCAGCTTCCCAGTTGAAAAGAGACAGAACTCCTGTCTCCTCTCAACTTATCTCTTCTTCTCTCTGCCCAGGCATATCACTTCCTGTCTGTCTGTACAGACCTCCAGATATCTATGGTTAGCTACTGGCTAGCTCCACCCTCTGATGTTCAGGCAAGCTTTATTTGTACAAACAAGTTATCACCATATTTCTCCTTTTTGTCTAAATGTTAAAAAAGAATGTTATAACTAATATGAGAAAAACTATATGTAAAATATACAATAAGTATATATACTATATACAGTCAATAAATATATCAATAATGTCTAGTCAATTAACAATTGACAAATTCAGAGAAAATACTACATATCTCTCCTATCTTAGTGAGTCCAAAAGGTTGCCAATTGTATGATTTTATAAGTTGCTTACAATGTACTTTCTATTTACTAAGGTAATATATACTTCTAGGGTCTTTGATGGGGTTGAAGATAGATAGTATAGTTTTTCTTAGTTATAATAAAAGATAAATTAGATACAAAACTTTAGACTCATAAAGATAAGATAGATGATATTTTCTTTAACTTTGCCAAATATATACTGACTAAATATTGTTACTATGGTTCTTACTTGATAACTATTTTGTTGTTATATAATATTACTATGTTAAAGTTAAAAACTTCCTTTTTAACTAGACAGAAAGAGAGAGATGATGTGGGACATTCTTCTGTATATGTGTTACTTTAATTGGTTAATGAATAAAGCTGTTTCAGCCAATGACTGAACAGAGTAAAGCTATGCAGGAAGTCTAAACAAAGATACAGAGAGAAAGTAAACCAAGTCAAGGAAACACTATGTAGCTGCTGGGAAAGCAAGATGTAAGGTAACAAGCCATAAGCTTCAGGGTAAAATATGAACTAATAGAAATGGGTTAATTTATTGTTAGAGCTAGTCAGTAAGAAGTCTAAACTATTGCCCAAACAATTACATTTAATATACTAGCCTCTGAGTGATTATTCCATAAGCAGCTGCAGGAACAGCTGGACCGGTTTCTCTCCTCTCTAGAGCAGGAGAGAAACCAGTCCAGGGGGACCAGTGGAACAGAGAATACTTCTAGCCACAAGTGATAGTCTCACATGGCATGCATTCACCTTTTGTGAAGCAAATGTTAAACTCACGGTCAACTTGCAGTAGAATTATCCCTCAAAACTGGAGAGACTTGTTATAGAAGGCTTAGAACCTGGTCCTCATTACAATGTAGGACTTGGTAGAAAGATCAGGCTGAGACCATTGAACAACAAATTAGGGCTAGAGGTATAGATATCTCTCAAGATCAACTTCTTGGAGAAGAAGAGTATGTTAATGTAGAAAGGCAATATCTATATTATGTTCACACCCTGACTTTATGCCATACAGCAGCTTTGAATGCTTGAAACAGAACTGAAGAAGTAGGAAAGAAAACTGAGTCATTTATTAAAGTCATACCGGGCCAAAAAGAAACCTTCACTGATCTCTTACAGAGATTGACTTCAGTGGTAAATAGAATGATACCAAATTCAGAAACTAGACAAATAATAATCAAATCTCTGGCTTATTGAAAATTCTAATTCTTAATGCAAAGGGATAATTAAGCCTTTAAAGGCAAGATCAGCACCCTTTAAGGAATGTATCTAAGATATAATCAATATTGAATCTTATGACCATGATGGTGCTTGGATAGGAGAGGTGATTTACAAATGTTTGAAGAAAAACCAAAATGTTAAATGTTTCAATTGTGGTAAACAAGGTCACCTAAAAGGGATTGTAAACGAGCCATTCCTAGAAACAATATTTTTTTTCTAAGCATAATCCAAACAGGATTCCCCTCCCTTCTGTATTATACAGAATTTGTGGTGAAGACAGACATTGGACTAATGAAAGTAGGTCAACAAAGAACAGTCAAGGCAACCATTTGCCATTGGGAAACTCCTTGAGGGTCCTCTCCCAGGCCCCCATGTCAAATTCAGTTCAGTCATTTCCTGTCACCATGGAGGAAACTACTTCCCAGAGCATTTAAAGAACCTAATGCCTATTGTAAGAAACCATACTTCTCTGGGTGATGAAATAGCTTTAGAAAATAAAGCAAAAATTTCAGAAGAAACCATAAATCAAAATTGATAAAGATCAGATTTGAACAAGAGAGACCTCTTGTTTAGAAGAGGTGATAGTTGATCAAAAAGCATACCATTCAATCTAAACTAACTTATATGACTAACAAATGTTTCTCATTTGATCAATCAAATATAACTTGCCAAAAGAGAAACTCCCCAAAGTTAGGGATTGGTGAGGGCTTTGTTTTTGTCTTTTCAGGAAAATAAAAACAACCATTTTGAAGAATTTAAAGACCTTTGGACAAATAAGCATCCAAAAAAGAAGGGGGAAATACCCATAAAGAAATTACCAAGGAAAGGAATAATCTGACCTAATGCAAAGTCTGAAGTTTCCAAAATGGTGATGGGATCCCACAGTGACAAGTCCACCATGAATGTGATAATACCACTAAGCTGACAAGCATCACCCAAAGATCAGCTTTGGACTACAAACTTCTCAGGACCATGCTGAGGTGGTTAGCTGAGATGATCCAGCCTCACAGACTATTCTAGTCAGAACTTGAGATGAGTCCTGCACTTTTCCATTATGTAGAGACTGGACAACAAAAGATGCAACTACCTCTCTCAGGACTTGACAATTAACCCAGATTTGTCTTTTCAGGATCCCTAATGATACCATCACCCCCAGACAGCAGAAAATAATTTTAAGAAAACAACACCCACTTTCCCAAGAGGTAGGGTGAGTGGATTTTGGTTATTTAGTAGCTTACGGATATTTGTTATTGTTTAGTGTGTTGGTTACAAGTTGTTATTGGTAATGGTCAGGAAAAAAGCTAAACAAAGGGGATTAGATTCAGGGTTCCTGTTTTGAAAATGGAAAAGGGGGATATAGATGAGATAGGATAAAAGGGTAGATTATTGAATCTACTCTGAAAAGAAAAACAGGGAGGATATAGCTATGATAAGATAAAAGGTAGATTATTGAATCTACTTTTAAAAAGCAACTACTAGTTTTAAATATTATGCATTGGATTTGATTTTTGTATATTGTATGCAAAATTTTTTATATTGATACAAACTTAAATTATTTTTGTTAGAACATACTGTACATAATTTTCTGTATTATACCTGTATAACTCATTTAACAATGTAATACAAATTTCTAGTCCCTGAAAGTTATTATTACCAACTATTTAGTATAATAAGGAAATGAAGGTAGGCAATTAGTCATCTATTACAACCAAACTTGTAGTCATGTTAGATATATTTTCAAGGTCAACTGGATATAGTTTAAATAGACAGATTGTCTTTAAACACTTCAGAGATATAAAGAATGTGGCATTTGAGATGTTTTAATAACATAGATTCTCTTTTTATAAGATAATGAGACATGTTTGCTCCTTCCTGGGAGCACCAATTTACTTCAGAGAAGATAATGGGCCTTGAAGAAAGTCCATATGAAGTTTACTTTCTTTGTGGCAAAAGTAAGCCACTGGATAAGAAGGTGTTCTTGCCTTGATTGCTCATGGCATGCTGTCCAAATTGGACAAGCAGGACACAAAAGAGACTGACTACCAAATCTTACCAAGACAAGGTGGGACAGTCCTTCAAAAACCCTACTTCATAGAAAAGTCTGTCAAATATTCTAGGCATTTAGGCCGAAGATGGATGCCCCAACATTGCAGAGGAACCTTGAGTGGCTGTCCAGGCATTTAGATGTTCCTGTCATTTTTCACATTTTGGAAGTTGTTTTCTTGCTCTTCCTGCTTACTTAGTTAATATTATTTCTTTCTTGGGTCTCTAAAGAAGTTGAAGACTAGAGAGTTATAGTTTTCTTTGTTTACTGGATTCAGAAAAGAAACTCACTAAAGGGATGTAAAGTATATAAAGTTGAGAAACATTAAAATATAGTTTGGAAGTTAATGTGAGTTAGCACAGAAAGTGAATTAGATACAAGACTTTGGACTCACAAATATAAGATAGATTTTCTCTGAATCTGTCAAATGCAAATGAACTAAACATTGTTGATTTATTTATTGCCTATATATTATGTACAGTTATTGTACTTATTGTATATAGTTTTTCTTATATTAGTTATAACCTTTTTTATTTTAGACCAAAAAAAAGGGGAAATGTGGTGATATTTTGTTTATGCTGTAACAAATAAAGCTTGCCTGAAGATCAGAATACGGAGCTAGTCACTAATTGGCCATAGAGGCCAGGCAGTAATGGCACACACCTTAAATCCCAGTACTTGGGAGTCACATACCTTTAATCCCAGCACTAGGGAGGTGGAGACAGGAAGGGATGTGTCTGGATGGAGAGAATGTAAGGCAAGAGGAGACAGGAATTCAGCACTTTCTGTCTGAAGACTCTTGGGGATGGGATCATGCTTTTTGGCCTGAGGATTTCATACAGTCTTTGTGGGAGCCTAGGCAGTTTGGATGCTCACCTTACTAGACCTAGATGGAGGTGGGTGGTCCTTGGACTTCCCACAGGGCAGGGCATTCTGATTGCTCTTTGGGCTGATGAGGGAGGGGGACTTGATTGGGGAGGGGGAGGGAAATGGGAGGCGGTGGCGGGGAAGAGACAGAAATCTTTAATAAATAAATAAATTAATTAATTAATTAAAAAAAAGAATTCTAGTGGCTGGATGTTCTGCTTCTCTGGCCTTTCAGCTTTCACCCCTAATATCTAACTCTGGGTTTTTCTTATTAAGACCAATTAGAATTTGCACTCTAGAAGCCATTTGTCAAAAGCAATTATAGGCAGATAGTTTAACCTTGTGATTGCATGAAGTAGATGATGTGTTAGAAGACCACATGGGAAAAGAAAAATAAACCAGAAGCTAGTAGAAAAACCAAGAAGTCAAAGGAAAGAATGGAAAGGGACTGAGAAATTGACATGCATTTTGAAAGCCTCTGCTATACTCCTAAGCATCTCAGAAATGGTGTGATTAGAGCTGTGAGCATCACCAGGGTCATGCATGAGCCTCAGAAAGATCTGACGAGGCCCTGGGCAGGCTTTCGGGGTTTATGGCCTTGTCCACTTCCAGTTTGTTTTCTCTGTGCAGTTAGGTGCCCTCCCAGCTCCCTGCTCCGGCCACTGTATCTTCCCCACCATCACAGACATCTAGCTCTCTAGAACGTTAAGTCAAAACAAACACTTCCTTAAGCTGCTTTTGGTCGTGGCTTTTTTTTTTTTTTTAAACCAAAGCAGCAATAAGTGATGTAGCTATACAGCCTTGTAGGACTATACTCAAAACCAATGTGTTATGTACTTTTATGTGCTAATTAGTAGGTGATATGAGTCATGTTTTAATTAGACAGGAAGGGACACCGGGCAGCATAAATCATCTTACCTTTTACATTACAAAAGTTGGTATGGAAATTTTGCTTATGTTTGCCTAAACTCAACACTGGGAGAATAAATAAATAAATAAATAAATAAATAAATAGGTAGAAAATACAACTGGTCGCTCTCTGAAGCACCCGGGGGGGGGGGCAGCCCTTTGGTTTTGTGTCTGACTGGCTTTTTCTTTTATGAGGGAAGGTCTCATATGGACACAATTGACCTTAAGCTCACTATGTAGTCAAAGATGTTCTTGAATTTCCGATCCTCTTGTTTCTATCCACTAAGTCCTGGGCTACAGGCATGTCCCACAGCACCTGAGTTACCAAGTGATTGGGATTGAACCTGGAACTTTGCGCATGTGTTAAACAAGAACTCTTACCCACTGAGTCACACCTGGGCCTATCATTTTGATTTTTGAACTCTGTGAACATATAACTATTATGCTTTTTTTAAACAAATGAGCAAAAACACCCAATGATGGCTTCTTTGTTTTTCCTCAATATACCCACTGTCCAGGTAGGGCAGCGGCCTCCAAATCCTGCATTCTGGTGGGTGAATGGCTCAGGAGCAGAAGTCAAGTGGACCTTTGAGGAGCTGGGGAAGCAGTCCAGGAAGGCAGCCAATGTCTTAGAGGGTGTGTGTGGCCTGAAACCTGGAGACAGAATGATGCTGGTGCTTCCACGCCTTCCAGACTGGTGGCTGATCAGCGTCGCTTGCATGCGAACAGGTCAGTGGGCAAGGTCAAGGCTCCTTGGTAGGACTGTTACTGTCCACCAGAGCTTTGCAGGTCCCATGAAATTTGGAGGATGGGACAAAGAGAACCCCGTATGGGGTTCATTTTCCCTTTGCCCAGCAGTGACCAACCTGACTGCTTGCAGAGGCTAGACAATGATAAGACACTTAAAATTCAACCGCTTAGTAAGGTCAGACTGTAAGGAGCCCTTGCAGGTTTTTTTAGAGCACCTACTATGTGCTGGGCACTATGTTCAGAGATTTGTTTTTCATAATCAAAATTTTGTTTAAAGTGTTATTTATTTTTGTTAAGAAATTTCTCACTTTTGCCTACTCTACAGCGTTCATTGGTACTCAAATAAAACAACACAACTGTATTTCACGTTATGGGGTGAGGTGTCGTCTCCACTCCAACACTGCAGAAGATAACGAAGCTGTTGTCAGTGCAACTCTACACCTCTAGATTTTCATCATATGCACTTGTTAGGCTATAGTGATTGACTTTCTCTTATTGATAGCTATGGCTGTCAATCATCTTCTGTCTTAGGGTTTCTATTGCTGGAAGAGCCACCATGCCCATGGCAACTCTTATAAAGGAAAACATTTCATTGATGTGGCTTACGTTTTTAGAAGCTCAGTCTATTATCATCATGGCAGGGAGTACAGCAGCATGCAGGCAGACATGGTACTAGCAACAGTAGGCATCAGGAAGTGGACTCAGGTGCTGGGCAGTATCTTGAGCATATATGAGACCTCAAAGCCCACCTCCACAAAACAAAGTCATGCCTACTCCAACAAAGCTACACGTCCTAATAGTGCCACTTCTTTGGGGGCCATTTTCTTTCAAACCACCACATCTTCCTAGGCTTCAGGCTTAAACACATAACAAACAAGTAACTTCTCCTGGATGTGCTAACAGAGAAGTGGAGTAAAGAAGCATGTCAGGACTGGAGGAGGAGCTCACAAAGACCTCAGTTTAACCCCCCAGAACCATATTCAAAAGAAAAAAGCCAAGCCAATATGTACCAAGTACACATTTACAATCTCAGCCTTGGGGAGGCAAAGACAGGTAGATCTCTGGGGCTCCACAGCCAGCCAGACACATGTAGCAAATTAAAAGCCAGTAAGAGATCTTCTCTCAAAAACAAGATGGCATTTGAAGAGTGACACCTGAGGTTGTCTTCTTACCTCCCCCCCCCAACATACGTATATAGCACCCACACTCACATGAACACACACACGTGTGCACACACACACACACAATTACATGCATAAACGAAGAACACCATTCAACTCAGAGTGCTTACATTGGGAACTAAATTGTGCAAGAGCTTGGGAGACAGGGCAAAGAGTGATGAGAACATGAGCTTGGCTCTGGTGCTGTGCTGAACTGACCTTTCCCTCTGCCTCTTGTTCTCGCTAGATGTTTTCCTCTGTGAAATGAACGTGATATTACTCAATAGAAAAGACTAACAATTTGCATTCTGAGATATCAAGAACTTTCAAATGTGAAGTTTGCCCCTCTAGTCCTTATTCCTTGTCCTTGGAGGTAAATGGAATCTGCCACTTTTAGTGCAACTTTGGTTAAAGCCATGTGGGGGGTTCTCGAGTTTCTGCCTGCTATACCTCCTCTGTCAGCAAGTAATCACAAACAACAAAAGGATTTATTGCAACATTTTATTTGAAGGACTTGGAAAACGATTGAACTAAGAAGTTGCTGAGGCAATACAATGTAATATGTTCAAGATCATGGACTCTAAGGTGTCTAGTCAGGGTTTCTATTGCTGTGATGAAACACCATGACCAAAAGCAACTTGAGCAGGAAAGGGTTTATTTGGCTTATACTTCCACACTGTGGTCCATCACTGAGGAAGTCGGGACAGGAACTCAAGCAGGGGTGGAACCTGGAGGCAGGAGCTGATGCAAAGACCATGGGAGGGGTGCTGTATACTGACTTGCCATCTTGGGTTGCTCAGCCTGCTTTCTTATAAACCCCAGGACCACCAGCCTGGGGATGGCAGCACCCATAGTGGGCTGGGCCCTTCCCCATCAATCACTAATTAAGAAAATGTCTTATGGCAACATTTTCTCCATCGACACTCCCTCCTTTCAGATAGAGTAACTCTAGCTTGTGTCAAGTTGACATAAATCCAGCCAGGACAGAACAAGTTTTACTGCTGTTTCAGCTTCTCAGTTCTGCCTTTATTACGTCAACTATGTACTCTTGGGCAAGCCATTTGATTTAGCTAAGGCACAGAAGTCTAAAGACCCATACTCCTTAAAAATGTACTCTGTACAGAGTGTTTATCACAATACCATGCATTTCTGAGCGTCATGAGACCTAAGTGAAGGAATGCCGGGAAAGCTCTTACCCTAGGCAATGCCTTTTTCATCTCATTGTTACTGTTATTGTTCCCTCAGGGGGTTCCAACCCTCTTCAGCCACTTGTTTCCCTGGCCTCTTCATTAGAGTCTTCCTCCTGTCTAACAACCTCCCTTCTCTGTGTGGCCCAAGGTGTGGTCATGATCCCAGGTATCTCCCAGCTGACAGCGAAGGATCTCAAGTACCGGCTGCAGGCAGCCAGGGCCAAGTCCATCGTTACCAGTGATGCCCTAGCTCCGCAAGTGGACGCCATCAGCGCTGACTGTCCCTCCCTCCAAACCAAGCTTCTGGTGTCTGACACCAGTCGTCCTGGCTGGATCAGTTTCCGGGAACAGCTTCGGTAAATGGGAGTCTCCAGAAGAGTATCTATCGATGGGGTAGGCTTTGGGTATCTTCCTTTTCAGCATCAGGATTGAGCATGAGGAGACAGAATCAAAGAGATACTGGTCAGAGACATCATCCTGTGACCACCTCAACATTCAAGGTCACCCAGTTACTCTATGTGCCACTTCACCTTAATATCACCTAAAATTGGTGGCAAAGATCACTAGAATTCTCAGCCAGAGCAGTTGAGCTAAGTTTAGTGATACACTTAGTTCACAGAAAGCCATCAATAGTGAAATGGCTGCCTTATATTGGTGCTTGCTGTCTGCTAGGCATTGTGTTCAATAAACATTCACCTACATCCATTTGTGCAAGAAGGATTTCATGAGGTCTGTTCTGGAGCTCAGAGCACTCTGTGCTTTGGTGCTCAGAACACTGCTTAATCCTTGAAAGGAGCCCCACAGGTGAGAAACCGCTGTTCGAAGGGTAAACTGACTCACCTAGCGTGCTGAAAAGGAATAAAGTCAGAATTAGGATGGCGTCATGACTACTTCTGCCTTGCAATGAGGATGCGGCAGGCATTTATCTGGGGATTTGAAAGTTTAGTCCTGATCAGAGAAGCAGGCTGCCTCTCAGGTGGCTCACTCCTGTCACCCTGGCACTCAAAAGGCTGAGGCAGGACGGTGAGTTTGAGGCTAGACCGAACTACACAGCCGGACCATGTTGCAAAACAAAATAAAAAACAAAAAAGGAATAATCCAAAACAGGCTGCTGAGTGCTGGATTCCTGAACCTGGAGTGGCCACCTGGATGACCAGAGGAACTTGAGTATTTGAAATACAAATTGCACAATCTAGCTTCTGGCCTACTTTGCCAGGCGTATCTGAAGCAGGGCCCCAGGAGTCCTCATTTCTGAAGATCAGCACATGACACTCTGGAGAGTTGTCAGGTTAATCTAGTTAATCCAGATATAGCCTTTTAATTTCAGCTGTCATTAAAATTACCTGAGCTTAAGGAAAAACAAACTTCTGATTTCATTTTGATCAAGGTGGAGCACAAGTAATGGAATTTATTTTAAAAATTAACTCAGACATCTTAAGACACAGCTGGGGCTGGGAACCAAGAACTACCTGAGTCTTCAAATCACAGAACTTGGAAATTTACCTAATCTCAAACCCCTACATTTTTTGAGAAAACATATTTTAGAAAAATATCTCTACCTTGAGGATTGAAGAATTGAATCAGGGATAGAACTGTTCATAAATGAACAGAATTACATGCATGAGAACATATGTGTGTGATTACCACAAACTCCTCAGCCCTACTCAAAGAATGTAGAAATCTGTGTGTGTGCACACACACACACACATGCATGTGTATGTGTTGCATGTATATGGTGTGTTTGTGTGTGTGTGCTTGTTCATGTAGGTGTATGTGTGTATATGTGTGTTCAGGATAGATGTTAATATCAGGTATTTTCCTCTATCATTCTCCACCACCTTGTATTTTTGAGACAGGGCCTCTAGCTGACCCTGGAGCTTACCAGCTAGGCAAAATGGCTGCCCAGTGATCTCCAAGGATCCCCTGTATCTGCATCTCCAAGCCTGAAATTACACATGCAAGCAGCTTTTATGTGGATCCTAAAGATCTAAACTCATGCCTGGCCTTGCCCTTACTGACTGAGCTATTTAGCCAACCTCATAGATCTTTCAAATGAGCCCTTTGGGCCTTTGGAGCCTCAATTCCCATGGCTATAGCACTGTTGTAGAGACAGTATCTATCTATCAAGGTGTGCGCAGGGGGCACAATCCTCCGCACACACTGCATGCATGGCATGTTGAAATGGCAGTCCTACCGTTGTTAGAGCTTTGGGAACTGCTTGGTGTTTATGTATTAGCGGTGTCACCTAACATTCTTGCCTTTTTCCAGAGAGGCCTCTGCAGAGCACAATTGTGTGAGAACCAAGAGTGGAGATTCCGTGGCCATCTACTTCACCAGTGGAACCACAGGGGCTCCCAAGATGGTGGAACATTCCCAGTGCAGCTATGGATTGGGTTTTGTGGCCAGTGGAAGGTATTGGGACAGCTTGTCTAGAAGGTCCAAAACTAAGGGGGGTGAGTGAGCAGAGGGGAGGGAGTGGAGGAGGAAGAGGTGGAAACGGAGGCCAGAGGGCAAGCAGAGCATAAGTCAGGAAGGCCTTGAAGGCTTTACACTGAGGAAGAGAAAACAACCTTTTATCGTTGTTCTTCAAGTGTTCTAGGGGATATATAAAAATTGTTCATAGTTACGGAACACTGTGTGACGGTTTGAAACGCATATGTTATACAACCTTTAAGTCATGGTAAAACTACTCATGGGCTCAACCGTTTGTCATTTATTTGTGGTAAAATTAAACATTCAAGATCCTTTCTTCTAGGAAATTGTATCAGTTTAAGTGTATCTCGTCTAGTATCATAATATATATCCATATTTTGTGCACCCATCACCACTATCTATTTACAGAACTTTTACTTTTCTCAGGCAGAGATTCCGGACCCGTTATATAAGAGCCTCCCATCCCCCTCCTCCCCTACCTTTCTGGAACCCTCTATTCTGCTTTCTATCTCTACTACTCCGACTACGTCAGACGCCTTGTGTGAGCAATACATGATTATGAAATTTGGTTCCTTTCACCCAGGATAGTGTTTTCAGGGTTCATTCATTTTCTATTCAAATTTTTTTTACATCTACCTTTTCATTTTTAATTAGCATACAAGGTGCCAGATATCACCACGGCCTTTTCAAACATAGCGTGTTTCAGCAGATTCTCCCATCTCATCTCCCCGACCCCTGCTACCTCTGTGACACCCTGTCACCTCTCCTCTGTCATGCCTCACGTGTCCTTTTGCCCCCTCCCATTCTCCCTCATTACTGTCCTTGGATTGTCTTGGTGTCATGTCTAGTTTTGCGGGTTTTCATATACTTGCATACATCCATGTACACATTCCAGAAACACATGAGAGACAACATGTGGGTTTTGTCTTTCTGAGATCTAGCCGCTTCATTAAATATATTTTTCAAATCCATCCTCCTTTTGCCATGTGACCTAGTTTTACCTCTCCTGGACAGATACCCAAAGACCCCATCCTACCGGAGGGATACTTGCACGTCCATGTTAATGGTGCTTTATTCATAGTAGAAAGGAAATAGGGCCAGACTATACACCCATCAGCAGAAGAATAGATAATAAAAATGTAGCACATATTCAGAGTGGAATTTATGCAGTCATACAAAAATGAAAATTTCAGGGAAATTTCCCTACTTTTATGACTCAAAGATATCACATTTTCAAATCTGCTCAACTGTTGGTAAAAACATGGGCTACTTCTATATTGTACCTACTGTTCCCACTGTTACTTCTTTGGGTATCTCTCCAGAGTAGAATTGCTCGGTCATATGACAATTTTATGTTAAGCTTTTTGGTTTAAATAAGAAATATTGGATATTGTGAGCAGGGATATGACATGATTCAGTTTAGTTTTTAAAGTCCCTCAGGATGTTGGGTTGATAGTAAATAGTAAGGATCAAGAAATGAAGCAGTGTTAGAAAAGAGGACACCGCATTAAAACAAAAGCATATTGACTTGTCTTGGGGAACAGAGGTGACAGGAGTAAAGAGGTTATGAACAACTTAAACATGGATATAATGACATTTTCTGAGAGTTCAATATGGAGTGAGCGTTATATGGCTTATTCTTCCAAGAATAATGAGAGGGGGAACTATGGAATAAGATGGGAAGGGGGAAGAAAACCTGGAGTTATTCATTGGCATTGCAAACTCAGTGAATTGATTAAATGTCTCCCTCCTTCTAACCGAAGCAGAGATGTACAGGTAGAGTATAGATCTACATGTGTAGAGGTAATGAGATTACTCTCAGGTTACCAGTATACAGATGACAATTAATATGTTGAGGCTGGGTGAGACTTCAAGAGAATATAGATACATTTCTGCAGTGAAGAGGGGACAGGAACTGACTTAGAGGGAGACACTCATGATGAGGACCAGAAGAAAGTATGTCCTGGAACCCAAAGGCAATCTTGACAGCTTGTCTATAGCCTGTGTTTGCAGACACCATGTCCTTTTCCCAGGATGTCCCTTCTCTGCTTCACCATCATGGTTCCTGCACATCAGTGGTACCTATTCAAATGTCCTTCCCACTTAGCTGTTCTCAGACCCATCTCCACTCTCACCATGGACCCCATGGAATCATGGGATATCTCTTAATAGATGCTCAATCACCATGTGTTGTGATAATGGTCTCCTTGCTCTAAGTTGGGGGTTTATTCTCTACTATTGTACATGACTTTGATTTTAATTCTTAAAATGTGCTCTCCCATTGATACTGGACCCTCACTGGGCCCTCAGCGGGACTCTTAGTGGACATCCTGTTGCTGCACTCTGTCATTGAGATCCTGGAGCTTTGGGTCCCCAGGATTGATCTCCATCCTGCTCTAGCAGATCACAGATGGGGTGGATGTTGGGGTTATGCATTGACCCTGACTTCGGGCCTGGGTCATTGCTGGGTTGGTCAGCCTATCAGCTCTCCCTGTCTTCACCACCAGGGTGAGCTCTCCAGCATTGACCTGGCTAGTTCACCCCTTACAGTGATGAGCAAGAGGCCTTGGTGGTGTAGCAGAGAACAGGGACCTCGAACCAGACCATTGGTTCTTGGCAATGAAGGCCTGCTTGTAAAAATGTATGTGTAAAGGAGTTTACTGTGTGACCCAGCGTGTCACACTGCAGCTTCCATGACAGGATTCTCCTTTCTCCCCCAGTTTTTCTCTTAAATCTCACTTTCTTGGGGAGATAGGAGAAGGGAGATGGGTGGGATCGAGAGGCATAAAGTGAAAGACACAAAGATTGAATAAAAAGAAAACTCTTCCAGGGCTTCTTGGATACTTATACTTACTAAACTATTACATCCCCATTACTAACTCCAGACTAACTTAGGTGAGTGCGGAATGGAAAAATTGCTCTTATCACAATGCACTGAGATTAATTTCCCCATACAAACTGCTCTCACTAACTGGTGACTTCCTTGAAAGGACGGGACCTGTTCTTCTAATTTAGTCTTCTTAGCCTAGGACGCAGATACAGAGAAAGTGTGGAGGGAAAGTTCGCTGAGATAGTAGTTGAGCTGACGGATCTTGTGTAGGATTGTAACGTGAATAATGTAATCCATTCTAAAGGTAGAGCCATTGACAAGGATGCTCTGACTTTCACTTCTTGGCAGGAGGTGGATCGCCTTGACTGAATCTGACATATTCTGGAACACAACTGACACTGGCTGGGTGAAGGCAGCCTGGACTCTCTTCTCTGCCTGGTCCAACGGAGCTTGCATTTTTGTACACGAGCTGTCCAGAGTTGATGCCAAAACTATCCTAAATGTAAGTAAAAAATTACTGGTGCTGGAATCCCAAGCTTTGCACTTTCTGTGCAAATGCTCTATCACTAAGCCCTCATTTTCAAACAGTCGTACTATATAAGCCTAAACAACCTTGAACCAGAGGCCTTCTGTATTTGAGTCCCAAGGGTTGAGGTTGTAAGTGTATACCACCATGCCAAAGATTGAGGTTGTAAGTGTATACCACCATGCCAGGGGTTGAGGATGTAAGTGTACACCACCACGCCAAGGGTTGAGGTTGTAAGTATACACCACTATGCCAAAGGTTGAGGTTGTAAGTGTATACCACCATGCCAAGGGTTGAGGTTGTAAATGCACACCACCATGCCAAGCTCTGGAGCAGCTTCTGTGTCCTGGGTGTGAGCGGAATGAGTGAAATAATGTCTTTTAAGGTAACATGAGAAAATGGATGGATCTGATGACAAATTCACTCAGGGCCTTCTCTAATCTGGCTCCTATTCACCCAGTCACCTTCAGTCTTTGCTTATGCTCAATATAAATCCCTAGGCATGAAAGAATTTCATCTCTCCAAACCCTAGCAAGGCCTTTTTCTACAAGCCATGCCTCTCTTTCCACAATCTTCTTCCCTATGCTTCTTGTCAAAGCACAAGATATCTGTCAAAACTTTAGGTAAAATCAAAAGTCTACTCCTCAAGGTACTCACGGCTGTCCCAGACCTTATCAGGTCTTAGACCTGGCCCTTCCCATCTTCTTCCTCTGAAGTCTTCTCATGGGGGTGGGGGACTGGCCTCCCCAGTGAAGACACGGAGTACCTTTGTTCTACCCTCTTCTCTAAGTGGCAATTTTTGAGACATCAATGTGCCTATCTCCCCATACCCATCTCTTTGAGACAAGCTAGGTTATATGTGACTAGAAATACGGGGTTCACCATTGGCCATGCTCGGAGTCTCGTCCTAGTCTCCTGACTTCGTGAGCCCCACTTTCTACCTCCAGAAGAAAGCGCATACAGCTGCCTGACAATGAGAAGACCCTGGGGTCCTAATGCATTAGCTCTTGCCAACTCCCCGTCATTGTTCAGGTGGGAATTGTCAGCCAAGTGTGCAGTTTTTCTCTTCACTGTCCCCAGCCAAAGCACTCTATTTTTGATCTAATGCTATAAATGAAAATTAGCAGCCTTAACATAAGCATTTATTATCTCACAATTTCCCATGGTTGGGAACCTGGGAGCAGCTATACTGACCGGGTGGTCTTGAGGAAAAGCAGTTTGTGAAGTTGCTGTCAAGATTTCACCAATTCACACCCATACTAACTGCAGTATTATTGCTACTCACAGCAAAGAAAAGGCATGAGCAACCCAAACATTCATCAGAAACTGAATGTGTCATCCAAATACAGCACACATATCCATGTGCGCTTTCAAAGGGAAGCCAATTCTGGCAGTCTGCAATATGAATGATTCTGGAGGACCTCATGCTAAGCGAAAGAAGGCAGGCCTCAAAGGACATTTACTACATGACTCCATTTATAATAGGCACCTACAATAGTCATGTTCGTGAAGACAGAGGAGAATGGTGGTTACCATGAGTCTGGGAAGAAGGTAATGGGAGTTCATCATATAATGGGTACACAGACCCAGTGTGGAAAGATGAAATAATTCTGGAGATGGATAGTGTCACAGGGTAAAACTACCTTAAAAATGAACGAAGTAGCTGAATGTCTGACATATGTCTTCAAGGAGAATTTATGATTCTGTGTGTTCACATGGATGCAGGTAAATGAACATGTGGAGGAATATATGTACATTTGTGTGTGGAAGCCAGTGGCCATCTTCAAATGGCATTCCTCAGGTGGCACCCACCCTGTTTTCGGAGACAAGGTCTCTTTAGGCTGGAGCTTTTTTACTGGGCTAGAATGCTGGCCAGAGGGTCTTGGGGATCCACCTGTCTCTGCCGCCCAGTGATAAGTTTATAAACATATAGAAATGCCACACTTGACTCTTTCTATCATGGACTGGGTTCTGGGGAGCAAACTCGGGCTCTTATGCTTGCTCTGCAAGCACTTTACTGACGGAGCCATCTCCCACGATCTTCAATAATAATTTTCACAAAGCTATCCTCTCGGAATGCAATCGTCTCAGATGAGCCTGAGTAAGCTGTTTCACTTCTGGATTGTGATTTTTATCAGTTGTGCACTGGATACTGGCCTCACTGTGTGCCCTCATCCCAATGGCAGCTAGAACATACTCAAATCTGGTACCTGTATCCTCCAGAGTGAGTCACTTCAAAGAGGGTGAGAGGTGAGAGCATCCAAGACAGAAGCTGCCCCGCTCCTATAATCTAATCTGACTCCCACCGGGTCAACAGGGACCAACCTTGGTGTGGTGTAAGAGGAGAGTCCATTTGGGTACAAATGCCTGCAGGTAGAGATCATGGAGGTCATTTTGACAGATGCCATGCTTAGTTTTCTACTTCTCTGCATTGTCAGTGAGACTATAAATATCTAATTCACCCACCTCATCACACCTGAGTGTCTCTAAGAAGACTGTCTAAATCTCTTGTTTTGTTTAGACTCTCTGCAGGTTCCCAATAACCACCCTTTGCTGTGTTCCAACCCTTTTTCGACTGATTGTGCAAGAAGATCTGACAAGGTACAGCTTCTGCTTGCCAATTCTGGGGTTCTCATACGAGGACCTATATGCAAATTCACCTTTTCAACCCAACTCTTGTTCTCCGTGTTCCTCTGTTTGTCTTCCCATGACTCTCTCGAGTCACCTCTGCCTCTTTCTGTGCCTTCATGTGTCTCTTTGCCACTATCTGCTGTCTTTCACATGAAACACTCCCCCATACCTTACATAAAGCCTTTAAAGACAATTTTGTTGCTCCTCAGAATTTGTACCCAGAGAAAATGGAAAGGATTTAAAGCAATCCAAATATTCAACATTTGAGGTAAACTTTATCACCACCATATACCATACTCTTAGCATTGTGTCTGTGACTTATGTCACAGAAATTGTTATATTTCCACTGACCATCTATAGCTAAGGAGCTTTTATTTGCTTGGACTAACAAGCTCAACCATAGTATACACTACATCTTCTGCCCTCAAATGAATGCAAGCCAGCCATTCCTGAGTATCTGTGTTTGGGGACAACACTCTGTGGATGACACTTATCCTGGCAAATCCAAGGCACTAGTTGGGCAGAGGGATTTGCTGGGGTACTGGGTGAATCCCCTCCTCGATCAACCACTGTCTCCCTTTTCTATTCTTTTCCAAGATATGCTCTCATCTTCCTTAATCACACTCCCTGGCCATAAAATATCCAGAAAAGGGAGTACTTACATGATTTTCAGTGTATTTTTCTAAATATAAGAATCCATCCCATTCATTCATTTCTTGTGAATATCTCCACCTTGTAATTCTGGCTAGAAGCAGTCCTTGGGTAATTCTTCAAGGCCAATAAGATGCTGCCTGGCAATATGAAGTAATTCAATTGAATCAGTGGACTCCACCCTGGAGGAGAAAAATGATTGAAAATATATTTATACTTAGGATAATTTTTGAACTGAGAGACACGTTTGCTATTTATTTAATAGCTCTGGAAATTTTAGATCCAATATTCAAAATTGGGGGAATTCTTAGAAGGTTATTTTCAATCTCTTAGATTTTTATTGATTTATTACTTTGAGTTGGATCATTGCCTTGATTTCTTATCAATCAGTTTGTTTATAGGTAAATTAATTTGGAAAATCCACTGTTATGCCCAATCCTACCATGTGACTCCAATTTTATCCAGAATTCAGATAGTATAGGTTTGCTTTAATTACTTGCTTCTGCAAACCATATCTGCAGAGAGAGGCTGAACCCCAGGGAACTGCTGTAGAACAGAAGGGAGTTTGTCCTCTAGTGTCTGTGGGACTCTGAACCTCTAGCAGTACTAGGGGGTAGGTAGAACTGTTCATAACGTAGATGGCCTTGTCTTCCTTCTTGAGAAAGGTACAAGTTTCAAAGCCTGAGGCACTGTGTGACGGGTGGAGAGGCCCTCAACCCTGACGTGAGGGACAAGTGGAAGAGCCAGACAGGCCTGGAGCTCCATGAAGGCTACGGACAATCGGAAACAGTGAGTTGGTGTCCCAGGTCACCTCACCTGAGCCCTCTGCCCATCATAGAGGATCACTCACCTGCAGCAAGGACTCACCTCTCCCTGACACCTGCCCAACACTGCATGGGCTCTAGGGGACAATGGCAATGAAATGCCATTACCCATTCTTCCTTTTAAAAGGCGGTCTCAGGTGATTAATTTCACATATAGCTCAGCCTGCAAAGCAGCTTTTCTGATACCATAATTACTTTTGTGTAGCTGTGACAAGATATCTTGCAGAAACAGAGAGGGGAGACTCACTCTGGCTCATAATTTGAGAGGGTCCAGTCATGGTCCCTAGGTCCCATGAGCTGGGAGAACATTACGACAGTGAGAGCTTATGACAGAAGAGGTCCCATCATGACACTCATGTTCAGATTGGTCTTCTCTTCTCAGACACACTGACTTCTAGATGATTCTAGACTCAATCCAGTTGACGATGAGGATCAATACTCACAGTCACTCGAGGAAATTGTCTGTCACCCCAGAATAGCCTACCATGTATTTTTAGTTAAGCAGTAAAATCTGCAGCTATCTTGACAGGATGTGGGGGTGAACCTTTGAGTTTAATGATACAATCAAGTTCTCCATCCATGAGCATTAATTAGAGAACCCCATGAAGATCTGTTGGCTATGAAAAGATGATAAAGAAAAATTAGGGGGAAAGGAGAGAAGAGTATGAGAGGGAGGGCAAGAAAGAGGGCAGAAGAAAGGAGGAGCTAGCAGGGAGAGCAAGCATGGAGCAGAAAACAAGAGGATGAGGCGCCCCCTCATGGACATGGCTTTCTTTCCAGGTCTTAATCTGTAGCAATTCAAGAGGCTCCGCAATCAAATCTGGATCTATGGGGAAAGCAAGCCCACCTTACCATGTGCAGGTAGGTAGCCTCTGCCCGCTGTGCACGGAGTTATCCACGTGCTTGGGAGTACAGGTTGGTGGGTACCCTGCTGCTTAAATGATGCTCTGAGGCCATGGAATGATCTCTCTATCAGATTGTGGATGAAGAGGGCAATGTCCTGCCTCCAGGGAAAGAGGGGAATATTGCTGTCCGCATCAAACCCACCAGACCCTTCTGTTTCTTCAACTGCTATCTGGTAAGAGGTGGGAACCAGCTGTGAGAAATCACAGCAATTATTGAATGCACACCCCTGAGAAGCACATTTTGTGAGTATTAACCCTTGCAGTAACCACATGAAGTTGGTTGCTGTTGTTATTGACCAGGAACGCTGTTCTTGATAAGGAAGCTACAAAAGTGGAATGGCTTCCTTGTATATTAGCCAGTGTCATGTAACTAATACACAAGGTCAGAGGCTTTAGCAAGAGTGTGCTGATAGTACAAACCCGAGACAACTTCCTTATGATAAAAAAGGATAGGGAAGATTAGGTTCAAGGAAGTGAAGGCTTTTATCAAAGAGCCAACTGCAACTTTGTATGAGTGCCAACTTTTCAGGAGGTTTCTTTCTGGTTTGTGGACTGGATATGTATCCTGGATTTTAGCCCAAGATTCCAAACTAAGACAGTAATTCTCTCTCCTCTAGATATGCTTTGGCTGGAGTCTCTTCAGCCTCTTTTTTATAAAACTCTCAAACCTGGATGTGCATCAGAAACACCCAAGAAGCTTCAACTATGTGATGCCTACTTGCCACTTACACCAAATTAACTAAATTTTTGAATGATAAGGGTCAGCCCACTGGGTAATTCAAAAGGATAGTCAAGAATTGTGAACCACTTGTCACAGAGACACCATGCCATTCATATACTTATCTGAATGAATGTGCATTTTAGAATCAACTCGTCAAGATCCACAAAAACATTTGTTAACAATATAATTGGATTTTGCATTGTCTGTAAATCAACCCAGAGAAAACTGACACTCTACCCATACTTTCTCATTTCTTATTGTGTGTGTGTGTGTGTGTGTGTGTGTGTGTGTGTGTGCATGTGCGCACGCATGAGCATGATGCCAGGGCATATGTGTGGTGGTCAAAGAACAACTTGGGGAAAGTCAGTTCTCTCCTTTTGCCATGTGGGTTTTTGGACTAAACTTTGTGGCACACAGATTTACCCACCAATCTATTTCATCAGCTCCTCCTCACTCTTTCTATCCTTCCATTCATGTGTCTATCCTCTAATGCTCTATAAACTGATAAGACTTCTGTGTCTCTACCTTATACACTTCTGCTAAGCTATATTCTTAGATATTCATTAATAGCTTACCTCTTCCTCAAAATATATTTTTGAGTGGAAATAAAATTTACTTGCTAAAAAATGCATCCAGGCCAGTGATTTCTGGCAACTATGTGTATCTATGTGGTCACCACTGCAGTTAAGACAGGAACATTGTCATCACCTCTAAGTGTTCTGTGAGTTCCTTTACATTCAACCTTCGTTACCCCAGACCTCAGGCAATTGGTGAATTATTGTTACTAGATAGCATTACATATACTAAATATTTACTATATACTGTATACAACAACTATATAGTCATTTTGTTTCCTTTCTAAAACCTATACATGGAATTATAAGAGATCCATTTTTATGTATCTTAAACAGGATAATTTATTTTCCAGTAGCCCATATTTTTGCATGAATTAGCATTTTTCTTTCAATTAACAAATAGTAACTTTATTTTATTTTTTATTTTTTTGGAATTAGGCTGGAGAAGTAGCTTTGCTAATAAAGCTTGTGCCATGCAAGTGTCAGAACCTGAGTTTGAATCCTCAGAACCTACCAAAAACAGGACAGAGTAGCATGAGCATCTGAAATCCCAGCTCTGAAGAGGAGATGGAGCCAGAAGAATCCCTGGAAGCTCACGGACCAGCTAGCTGGTGCATGCAGAGCAAATAAACAATAAAGGACCTGTCTAAAAGTAGAGGGAAATGACTGACACCCAAAGCTGTCCCCAGACTCCAACACATGTGCCATGATACTGTGTTCACATTCACACACCCCAATGTGTGCCTGCATGCGCACACACACACACGCACACACACACATGCAATTTTTAGAATCATAGCTTGACTTCTTTGCCCTTGCCTCCTGCCAGCGGGGTTTCAAGCCAACCCTTTACTTCCTGTCTTCTACCCTCAGCATATTCTCTTATTCAGACCAGTTGCCTCGCGCGTGTGTGTATCTTCCTTGAGTTCAACTCTTCTAAGGATGCTAGTGGGCATTTGCTCGCTAAACATCTGGAAGCTTTCATTCAATTAAAAGAGAGGAAGTCACAAATCTGCAGCACTTGAGCCTCCTGCCCTATAGGGAATGAGCCTTGAGAATCAATAGATCACCCATTGAAGGGTTGTTGGCCCCCAACGTCGGATCCCCAGGCCCAAATGATCTATCATGGTCTTCCCTTGTCTTCTAGGAAAATCCTGAGAAGACAGCCTCATCAGAGAAAGGAGACTTTTACATTACTGGGGACCGAGCCCACATGGACGAGGATGGCTACCTTTGGTTCTTAGGGAGAAATGACGACGTGATCAACTCTTCAAGGTCGAGCAGGTTGCTCTTTCCTCTCCTTGAGGTTCTATAGGGGAAGGAAAGCCATTTGGAAGTTTCTTTTCTCTTCCAGCTACCGGATTGGGCCTGTTGAGGTAGAGAGTGCCCTTGCTGAGCATCCAGCTGTCCTTGAGTGTGCTGTGGTCAGCAGCCCAGACCCCATTCGGGGTGAGGTAAGTGCTCTAGGAAGAACATAATTGCAGTGTCTCCTAGTTAGTAGCACCTAAAGAAGCAAGCAGGATTGCCAGGTCCCTCCTTCAATCTCAGCCCCACCCTTAGAACCACAAAGCTGAAGCCCCATCCTCAGTCACTCACTCCTTCTGATTAACCCACCTTTAAATAATAAATACACTCTATGAAGACAAGATGGGAAAATACAAAGTGTAGTTTCACTAGGACATCAGACAATCCAAATGAGCC
>NC_022015.1:11384876-11392795 GCF_000317375.1 Microtus ochrogaster
TGTTTCTACGTGGCCTTGATATACTAGAAGGATGAGACAAATTTAATGGGCTTTCACGGCACAAAGGCAAACCCCCTTTCTGTGGGTTCTAAGAGAAGGGAAAGAGTAGCTCCCAGGCACTGCTGTGTCCACAGTACCCGACAGGAACAACCCAAAGGGGGAAGATTTATCTGGGTTCACAATGACAGGGGGTTTGGTCCTTCATGGTGGGAAAGGAAAAGCAGAGAAAGGAAGTTCATAGTGTGATGGGCGTGGAGTGCAAGTGTATTGTAGAATTTCTTCAGATCATAGCAGGCCAGGGAGTAGACATCCAGGCAGGAACCAAGGACCCAACATAACCTTCAAAGACCCACTTCTGGTGACCCACTTCCACTAGCTAGGCCACACCTCCCAAAGTTTTCAGAATCTCCCAAAATAGGGCTAGGAGCTGAGGAACGAGCATTCAAACCATGTGTGGCAGACAGTTCAGATTCAAACAGGAGCTGTGGTTGCCACATGATGCTAATGCAAATCAGTTACTCTGGAAAGTCAGGGTGATAGCAAGTGTGTGTTCTCGGAAGCATTAGGGCCAGCAGTTCTCAAAGTCTGGTCCCCAGATGACTCATGGTTGTCGAATTCAAGTTCTGGTTTAAAATACCGACTTTTAGACTTCAAGTCAGATTTGCTGGATCATATTGACTGGAAAGGGGTCCAGCTCACCCGCTTTGGCCTGAAGCCATTTGCAGAGTGATTCCTCCCTAAAATTTGAGTTTGCAATAGAAAGAGAGAAGTGTGACTCCCATGAATGTGCTGGAAAAATCGCACCTGGCAAGGAACACACGGTTCTGAACATTGTGGATTAACTAGAGTGTTGATAAGCAGACACCCTCACGTTATTCCATGGAGAGCGCTTGGAACATGGTGTGCACATACCAGATGCTCAACAGTACAGCATCACAGTACTCATGACCAGAGACAGCTCTTCCGAATGGCCAGCCTTGTCTGAACACAAAATGATAGTGAGATTACACCTCTGGGACGTGTGCAAGGACAACCACCCCTTCACAAAAAGGAGTTGGTACAGTTTATTGTTGGAGAGACCTGCAACCAGGGGCCTTTTAAGCTCTTCCATTGATATCAGAAATCACTTTATTTTTTTAGACTATAATATAATTACAACTTTTCTCCCTTTCCTTTCTTTCCTCCAAACACTTCTAGGCCTCTCTCAAATTTGTGACCTCTTTTTTCACTAATTGTTATTACATGTATATATGTATGTACATTTATATTCCGAAATATAACCGGTTCAGTCTGTATAATGTGACTTATATATATGTTTCCAGGGCTGATCATTTGGTATTGGACAGTGCCAGTAGTCTCTCCTGGGAAGACCCCCCTCCCATTCTCAGCATTCCCTGGCTGCCTGTGGTTCTTTGTTTGGGTTGACACCTGTGGGTTTTCCCCCTGTCCACTTTGACATTTATATCGGTTTCATTCTTGTTCAGTTCATGTTGAGGCAGTCATATTGGTAAGACTTTATGGGTACATTTTCTGACATTTTTAGGAGGCAGCTTTGAAGGTATTTTAAAATTTATTTACTGTGTGTTGTGTGAATAAATGCACATATGTATCACAGCACATGTGTAGAGGTCAGAGGACAAACAAACCATGCGGGGTCCGTGGAACAAGCTCAGGCCATCAGGCTCAGCATCAAATGCATTTACCCTAGGAGCCATCTCATAAGCCCAGGAACTATGTTTCGAACAATTGTTCCCTCTTTATCAAGAGGCAAACTGTAGGAGAAACCCGGGCAGACAAAGCCAAGGAGCAGAGTGTTCCCTGTAATGATGGAAACAGAAACAGTGTAGCTTCCTCTTTGCTGATGGGAAATGCACATGCAGCAGCTCTCCAAAGATCCAGCAGTCCCACAAAAGGGCTGTGTTTTCCTCAGCCTAGGCAACCCAATCCCCCTCTGTCCTCCTGCAGGAAAACTTGGAAGCAAATGGCCATTGGTGTTGTGAAGCTACTTCCTCCAGGAGGGTTGCATCTTAGGGGAATCCATGCTGGCTCCTAATGGAGTCATTTCAAGTATGGGGTGTGGCATGGGAAATGAGGTTCCAAAATGAGTTCACGAAAACCAATGATTCTTTAGTTGTTAATTTGTAACGGGCAGACAGTAGGGACATGGATGTTATTCATATCACTGACTGTGCTCAACAAACCAGTAGAACCAGCAGGAACTAGCAGGACCCCCATGGTAGGCTAGGATAAGCAGCCACATGTGCACAAGGCTAGCCTGAGGAGAAAAGCATCATTCCTGAGGGCTGGGTTCTGGGGTTCCCTCCCTGCAGGTGGTGAAGGCATTTATAGTCCTTTCTCCAGCCTACACATCTCGTGACCCGGAAGCACTGACTCGGGAGCTCCAGGAGCACGTGAAGAAGGTGACTGCTCCATACAAGTACCCCAGGAAGGTAAGCACCAAGGGCCCTAGGACATAAGCCGAGGAGGAATCAGGTGGGCGCCTGCTCCCTGGACTGCTCTCCTATACAGGGCAAGGCTCTGCACCAGAGGTATGCACACTGTAGTTGCTGCTTCGGTTTTGTCTTTCTTCAGTAGATATTTCCGAAAATACATTATGTTCTTGCTCTAAGAACTGCTCTGTGGATGAGCCAAAGGATCTGATGAGAGGTGAGGGACATGTGCTCTAAGCTCTAGCAGTTTCAACTTTCCAATGAAGCAGTAAACGTAACAATGTAAGAAAAGGGTCATTCTGAGAAGTGACGGTTTGTAAGCATAATTATATCTGTTTGTTTGGTTACTAGGTGGCTTTCATTTCAGAACTGCCAAAGACTGTTTCTGGAAAGATCCTAAGGAGTAAACTGAGAAACCAAGAGTGGGGGAGATGAGGTGCAACCCAAGGAAGATGACAGGATGCTCTGATGGTTCTGAAAGAAGACAGAAGTGGGATTGGCCTGCCCCTCCTTGGAGCCCCATCCCTTCAAAGAATAGGCATCAAAGATGGTCAGCTTCTGGATGAGCACTGTAGGGTGATGTTGGTAAAGGTGAGAGCATCCCTGGTCCAGAGCTCACAGTCACTGCCCCATCCAACCAGTGTCCCATGGTTTCCCTGACCGGAGATATCCTCATCATCTGCCCATTGGTTTTACTAAGAGAATTCTGCTGTTCCTGGGACAGACAGATCACCACAAAACCTTAGGGTATCTGTGGTCTCATTATGCCAGTGGGAATGTAAAACTTGACCCTTTGGATTAAGCCATTTGATAATGGCATCTGGGCCATAACATTGACAATACTCTTCCATTTAGTAATCATACCTTTGGGACTCACTATAAAAGAAACAATTCAAAATGCAGAAAACATGTGGTATACAAAAATATTCACTGAAACATTGTTTATAACTGAAAGCACATGCACACAATTAAAAAATAAACTAATTAACACTAGTTTGTCCAGTTAATTTAACTATTCTATTACTTATGCATAATTTGTGTCCTAAAAATCATGCTATAGTTTAAAAGGAAAACTGCCACTGGGAAGCAGCTATAAGGAAGCACACTGGAGACATCACTGGTCCTTTCCCTTAGACATTTGCCCTCTTCTGTAAATGGAAGTTTCTTGTCTGATTATTTGTTCCCAAATACATGGCAGTCACTTCCCAAATTACCACTCAGAGGCTTATATTAATTATAAAGGATCAGTCAATAGCTCAGGCTTATTACTACCTAGCTCTTACATTTTAAGTTAACCCATATTCCCTATTTATGCTCTGCCATGTGGCAATACATTTATCTGCATGGCACGTTCATTTCTTGCTCCCTCTTCATCTGGCTGGTGACTCCTCACTCCACCCTTCTCCTTCCCATCATTCTTAGTTTGTTCACTTGCCTATACTTCTTGTCTGACTACTGGCCAATCTGCATTTTATTAAACTAATTTGAATAACAAATCTTTACAGTGTACAAGAGGATTGTTCCATAGCACTCTCCCAAGTTTTCTTAAGAATCAGAAACAACTATTTCAATGAACAAGTTATTTTAGAGAAACAATCTTCTCTCCTGGGCCTGGGAGACAGCGCTGATCATAAAGCTGTTGTGTAAGCATGAATGCCCTATTTTCAGATTCCTGATAGCCATGTAAAAGTCAGCTGTGGTTATGCTCATCTATAACCTCAGTCTTGGGGCAACAGGAAGACAAGAGGATTCCCAGAGCTTGCTGGCCAGTCAATCTAGCCAACCAGTGAGCTATATGTTCAATGAGAGGTCGCACCTCAAAAAGGTAAGGTGGAGAACAAGAGTGGAAGACAGTAAAACATTGACTGTTGTCCCCCACATGCATGTGCATACCCATGAACAGTGCACACACACACACACACACACACACACACACACACACACACACACACACACTACACTATACACATATAAGTAGCCTCCAAAAGAAACAATTTTCTAGCCTTCCATGCCTCATGTCTGTTCACAAATCAATGCCTATCCTAGAACAGTAAATATCCCAGGGCACAGTGGCAAGAAGCCAAGTTCTAGGCTCGGGAATCTAGAAGGCATGGTTTTAGATGACTGAGTCTAACCACAAAAGGAAGGAACTGGTAGAAACTCAAAGCAACACCTGTGACCTCTTTCCAAATCCCAGCATTTCTCCCCACTGGCTAGTATGCATTTATTGAGCACTTACTCAGTGTTGGAACCTGTGAACATGATAATAAGCAGAGTCAACCTATATGAGTTTGCCAAGGCTGCTCTAGGCAAGTCCCAGGATGGGGTGGCTTCAAAGCAAAGATTTGTTTCCTCAGTTCCAGGGGCAACTCTACTATCAAAGTATTAGTAAGTTGGCCCCACCTGAGGCTTCTCCTCACATTGCAAGTGTTGTGTTTGCCCTATGCCTCTAACGCTCTCCTCCCATACATGCAAAAGGTGCACACATACTTGCATCTCAGCCTCCTCTTCTTTTAAAGACACACATCCCATCCTACCGCATTAGGGCATTTGGATGCTCAGAACGTACTTTGACTTGATTACTTCTTTAAAGACTGACTCTGAGTAAGGGGGTGGGGGTTGCAAGCTCCAGAGGTTGCCTGGGTGAGAGAGTGAATTCAAAGCCAGCCTGGGCGATTTAATGTCTCAAAGTAGGTCAGTAAAAAGAAAGGTTGGAGATATAGTCAGTGGTTGGACATTTGCCTAACACATGTACAGCTCTGGATTCCACCCTCAATAACACAAAGCAAGGGAGTAAGGAAGCAAAAAAACAACCAAGACCCTGTAGTCACTTTCTAAGGTTGTAGGGCTTAGGATTTCAACAAATAAGCTCAACCCATAACACTGCTTACAAAGTTCAGTCTAGTGGAGAGGCAGCTATTATTTATTGTGGAGCAAAAGCAATAAGGACAAGACTGCGATAAGTGCCACAAAGCACACAGTGAGTGACCGTTCTGGGGGATTTAGGGTGCACGGAAGTTTGCATAAGCTCACTCTGGTGGAGCTGGGGAGATGGCCTAGCAGTTAAAGACCTTGCTGTACAAGTATGAGGAGCAGAATTCATATCTCCAGAAACCCATGTAAATGCTCATGGAGTGTGGTGGTCCAGCCCTGGAAGGCAGAGATGGGAGATCCCTGGAGAAAGCTCAGTAGAGAAACAAAACATCAGCCAGCCCTGGGGATTGACTGTGGGATCCTGCCGCAGTGGGTAAGGTGGGAGGACAATGGAGGACGGTTCTGACATTAAACTCAGGCTTCCACATGCAAGTGCAACCCCTGCCCCACAACGTGCGCATGCATAGCCTCACAAGAGTTCATACACGCTCCTCCACACATGTGTGTGTCTCCACAAATGTAGAAAAACATGCATTTATAGGTGCAGGTGATGCGCACGCCCAAGAAAGGTGGGGCAGGGAGGGAAGTCTCTGGTGAGCTGGGATTGAGGAAACACGGACACAGGTAAAGAGAAAGAGTGCACCCTCTGGTCAAAGGATGCAGGCGAGGTAGAAAGAGCAGACATGCTGCCAGGAGCATGCCACACCCAGGTTGGGCCAGTTGCCACGCCATGGCAGCTGACAGTGCTTCCACGCCTACCCTCCTGTGGGCAGGTACTAATAGTATCCTACTTTAGAGATGGCACTGGTAGGCCCAGCTGTGAGCTGACATCCACACAGCTGGTATTTCCTGGAGCTAGAATTCAAAGTCAACCGGCCATTGCTTCACTGTCATGAGTAATTCAGGGTGGTTTAATTTAGGTGTTGAGTCTTTGTGTATATTAGAAGTACAGACATCATTTTTGAAAATAAAATCTTAAAGCAATGTAGAATGCCATATTTGTTAAAGAAATTTGTTTTTGTTTGTTTGTTTGTTTTTTGCCTTGCTGTCTTAGTTAGGGCTTTTATTGTTCTGAAATGATACCTTGATCACAGCAATTCTTCTTTTTCTTTTTTTAATTAAATTTATTTTTAAAAACAATCTTTTCTCATTTTACATACCTATCCCAGTTCCCGCTCCCTCCTTTCCTCCTGCTCCCCAACCGCAGACCCTCATCCATTCCTCAGAGAGATAAGGTTTCCCAAGTGGAATCAACAAAGTTTGACACATCACTTTGAGGCAGGACCGAGGCCCTCCCTCCTAAATCTAAGCTAAGCAAGGTATCCCTCCAAAGAGAATGGGTTCCAAAGTGCCAGTTCAAGAACTAGGGATAAATCCTGGTCCCACTGCCAGTGGCCCCACAATTTGCCCAAGTCACACAACTGTCACCCATATTCAGTTTAGTCCTAGGCAAGTTCCCCCCATCAATCCAGAGTCAGTGAGCTCTCACCAGCTCAGGTGAGCAACCACAGCAACACTTACAAAGGAAAACCTTTAGTTGGGGTGGCTTACAGTTCAGAGGTTCAGTCCATTATCATCATGGTGGGGCATGGCTGCATGCAGGCAGACCTGGTGCTGGAGAAGTAGCTGAGAGTCCCACCTCTTGCAGACAAGAGAAAGTCAATCGAGATACTGGGTGGTATCCCGAGCATAGGAAACCTCAAATCCCTCTCCTTCATACTTCCACCAACAAGGCCACACCCACTCTAACAAAGCCACACCTCCTAATAGCGCCACCCTCTGTGAGATGATGGGGACCAATTACATTCAAACTACCACACTTGCTGTAAATCTGGCCTGGCTTTAAAGCCTCGAACCTCCTGTATAAGTCTTATGATTACTGGGATTACAGGAATGTACCACTATTGGCTTAATTAATTTATTTTTATTGTTTAATTATCTGAGAATTTCATAGAATGCATTTTGATCATGTTCAAGTCCCTCTTTAGACTCCTCCGAGACCCATCCCACTTTCCCTACCCACCCAACATTATGTCCTCATTCTTTAAGCCTATCAGGTCCAACTTCTGATGTTCATATACTCATGGGTGTGGGCCATTCGCTGTAGCACTATCAACCTACAGGATGGCAACGCCCTTAAAGAAATGTGACTCTCCTCCCAGCAGCTGTCAGTTCCCAGTAGCTCTCAGCTAGGGGTAGGATTACCCCACCTTTCCCATCCCCCTCCACCCCTTCTCCATGATGAATCAGCCTGGATCTTGCCCAGACCTTGAGCATGCTGTCCCAATGACTGTGTGTTCAGATGTGCAGCTGCCCCATTGCATCTGGAAAAGTCTGCTTGTCCACAGCTTCTGGCTCTTACCCTCATTTCACCCCCTCACCCTCATAGTTCCTACTCAATTTAACCCTTCCTGTCCCCCCACACCATTGCATTCTATCTCCCCTTCCTGTCCCCCTTTATACCATTGCATTCTATCTCCCCTTCCTGTTCCCCTTTATACCATTGCATTCTATCTCCCCTTCCTGTTCCCCTTTATACCATTGCATTCTATCTTCCCTTCCTGTCCCCCTTTATACCATTGCATTCTATCTTCC
>NC_022015.1:11399928-11401807 GCF_000317375.1 Microtus ochrogaster
TTTAATCTGTTTTTTCTGTGACTGTCCATACCCATTTTCTCTTCTTTCTTCATAACCTAAACACATTTTAAAGCATAGTGTACCTTTGTTGAGGTTCCCTGTGTCTGGATCTGACATTTTAAGCATCTGCAGCCATGTGTTTGCAGTGTCTCTGACTGCAGGAGAGCAATGTGAAACTCTAGTAAACTCTACTGCCAAGGAATGGCACTGGCAGCTGGCTCCTCTCCCTTCAGTTTCCATGACAGCCTAGCTTCATGCCAGAGGGTATCACCCAAGAGCCACATTTACCACCCCAGCTCTGGGAATTTGTTGTGTCTGCCCACAGCACAAGTTGTGCTCAGTGCTGGCTGTTCAAGTGCTCAGCTGCACAGCAGGGCCTCTTAAAAGAGCTGTGCTTTGTATGCTGAGCCTACCCCAGAGTTCACTTTTTCAGGGCCTGTGAGGATTTACATGCCGGATGTTGGGTGCCATTTCTAGTTGGAATTTTCTTTGGGATGCCAGTTCACAAATATCAATGTAGAGACTTATTATTACTTATGAAACCTCGGCCTTAGCTTAGGTTCATTCCTGACTAGTGCTTATAATTTAAATTAACCCATACATATGTGTTTATGTATGGATTTTTCAGGACAGAGTTTCTCTGTGTAGCTTTGGAGCCTGTCCTGGAATTCACTCTGCAAACCAGGCTGTCTTTGAACTCACAGGGATCCGCCTGCCTCTGCCTCCTGAATGCTGGGTTTAAAGGCGTGTGCTACCACTGCCTGGCTTAACCCATATTTGTAAATCTATACCCTTCCATGAGGCTTGTTAACTCATCGCTGTACTACACAGTCTGCTTCCTCCATATCTGTCTGGCAATCCACCTTTCTTCTTCCCAGAGTTCCCTCTCTGGTTGGAAGTCCTGCCTACCTATTGGCCATTCAGCTTTTTATTACACCAATCACAGCAACACATCTTTGGATTAGGATCATCAAGTAGATAGGTTCACCCATTTTGTGGAAGTCAGCCTCTTTGTCCAGCTACTCCTGTCATTCCCCCATGGACCCACAGTAGCAGAGACAGGGTTATGCATGGACTTAACAATATGGACTTCCAAAGCTGATCTGGCTAAAACTGCTACTGAATGCCAGGTCTCCAAAAGCAAAGACCAACACTGAGCCCCAGAAATGGCACAATTCACCAGGGTGACCAACCTGTGACCTGGTGGCAGGTTTGTTACCTTGGACCACTTCCTCCATGGAAAGGACAACACTTTGTCCTTTCTGTCGACTTTTGCAGTCCTGGCAGATGTTGTCTGCTGGACCTGGGATCTGAGGACCTGAAAGAATGGGGCGGACTACAGTCTAATGCTGTAGACAGGCTTACTTCCATTTCAGTGTTCTTTATACACAAATGTAACAAAGAAAGCAATGACCCAAGGAAGGTTGTTTGAGTTCAGAAAGCGTGATCAGAAAACATGTAAATAGAGGTCAGTAAGCACACACTAAATATTAACAGAGCAGCCCTTTCCCAGAACTCCCTCGGGACAGACCAGTTTAAGCATGTACTGTCGATTATATCTGGGAAAGCACTAATGCAAGGTGTCCAGATTCGGGGTACACTAACCAGATTGGGTTCTATAGCTATGTTCTGACATGCAACGGGAATAAACATGCCCTAGTAATTGAATCTAGACCATGTCACAGTTGGCTCAAAATCACATCCAAGAACAATCCAGGGGACAAAATGCACCTGAGGTAAAAAGCCCTCTGCCTATTTTCCTGGAGCCTGTATCACAGTTCCCCAACCCACTCTTCATCAAGGGTCATTCTTTGGACATGTTCTGACAGTTACAGGGGTAGATATGTATTCTAGCTATAAATTTGCCTGTCCTGCACAA
>NC_022015.1:11402147-11403139 GCF_000317375.1 Microtus ochrogaster
AGGATCCGTGGGTCCAGGAGTCAAGGGTGAGGAAGGGAAAAGTTACACTCACTCTTACCCCTAGTGACCTTTTAAGAAATGTTTTGTTTCCTGTTCCCATGACCTTCAGTTCAGCTAGCCTCTCTAGAGAGGGGAGTGCTTCTGCCAGGAGACACAGCAAACATTCCATGGAACTAGAAGTTCACACTTCCTCCTGGTCACTTTGGGCTTCTAATGCCTTTAAGCCAACAGGCTAAGAAAGTAATAAGAGAGTTAGAAGGGATGATTGATCCAGATTACTAAGGAAGAACTTGGGTTGCCTCTCCATAATGGAAGTAAGAAGAATTATGTCTTGAATGCAGGAGAGCCTTTAGGGCATCTCTTGGTGTTTCAATGCCCTGTGATTAAAGTCAGTGAGAAACTACAACAGCCTAATCCAGACCATTTGGAAATGAAGGTAAAGTCACTCTTCCAGGAAAAGAGCCAAGACCTGCTGAAGTACTTGCTGAGGATGGAGGAAATACAGAATGGGTAGGAGGGGAGGGTGGTTATAGATGTCAGCCAAGGCCATGTAACTAGTTGCAGAAAAGAGGATTATAATTGACATGAGTGTTGCTGTTGGATTTTGTTAAGAATACATTTGTGTAGCATAAAATATCTCAGAGCAACTCTAACCAAACAAGTGGAAGACTTGTATGACAAGAACTTTAAATCTTTGAAGAAAGAAATTGAAGAAGACAACAAAAAGCGGAAAGATCTCCCATGTTCTTGGATAGGCAGAACTAACATGGTAAAAATAGCAATCTTACCAAATGCAATCTACAGATTCAACGCAATGCCCATCAAAATCCCAGCAAAATTCTTCACAGACCTCGAAAGAATGGTACCCAACTTCATATGGAAAAGCAAAAATCCCAGGATAGCCAAAACAATCCTGTACAATAAAAGAACTTCTGGAGTCACCACAATCCCTGACTTCAAATTCTACTACAGACCTACAGTACTGAAAACAG
>NC_022015.1:11403744-11410640 GCF_000317375.1 Microtus ochrogaster
CCTTAGTCATCAGAGAAATGTAAATCAAAACAACTCTGAGATTCCATCTTACACCTGTAAGAATTGCCAAAATCAAAAACAGTGATGACAACTTATGCTGGAGAGGTTGTGTGGGAAAGGGAACACTCCTGCATTGTTGGTGGAAATGTAAGCTGGTACAACCCCTTTAGATGTCAGTGTGGCAATTTCTCAGAAAATTTGGAAACAACCTTCCCCAAGACCCAGTAATACCACTTTTGGGTATATATCCAAAGGATGCTCAATCATGCCATAAGGACATGTGTTCAACTATGTTCATAGCAGCACTGTCTGTAATAGACAGAACCTGGAAACAACCTAAATGCCTCTCAACCTAAGAATGGATAAGGAAAATGTGGTACATTTACACAATGGAGTACTACACAGCAGAAAAAAATAATGACATCTTGAATTTTACAGGAAAATGGATGGAGCTAGAAAAAATTATTTTGAGTGACGTAACCCAGACACAGAAAGATAATTATCACATGTACTTACTCATAGGCAGTTTTTAAACATAAAGCAACGAAAACCAGCCTACAAACCACAATTCCAGAGAACTTAGACAACAATGAGGACACTAAGAGAAACTTACATAGATCTAATCTACATGGGAAGTAGAAAAAAAACAAGATCCCCTCACTAAATTGGGAGCATGGGGACCTTGGGAGAGAGCTGAAGAGGGGAGGGAATAAGCAGGGAGGGGAGAGGTAGGGAGGGGAGCAGAGAAAAATGTAGAGTTCAATAAAAATCAATAAAAAAGAATGCATTTGTGTTTTCTTTTCTCAATTTCTTTATCATGTGATGTAACGTCAATTGTGAGGATATCAACTGGTTATCATATTTGAGTTACAAAGAGAATGTCTCTCAAGAGACATTGACACCTATTCTAAATTTATAATGTGGTTGTGCTTGTACAAAGGAAATTTAAATTGTATTTGGAATGCTTATGACCTGGTGAAATATACAATGCATTTGTAATTGTATATGGGATAGTTATATCATATTTGGGTGTAATTAAGAACTGATTGTTATTTTCATTTGGAAATTAAGTATCTGTGCTGACTAGTTTTATGTCAACTTGATACAAGCTAAAATTATCTAAAAGGAGGGAACCTCAGTTGAGAAAATGCCTCCATAAGTTAGGGATGTAGGGCATTTTCTTAATTAGTGATTGATAGGGGAAGCCTCAGCTCATTGCGGGTGGTGCCACCCTTGAGCTGGTGGTCTTGAATTCTATAAGAAAACAGACTGAGCAAGCCACATTGAGCAAGCCGCTAAGCAGCGCCCCTCCATGACCTCCACATCGGCTTCTGCTCCCAGATTCCTGACCTGTTTGGATCCTGTCCTGGTTTTCTTTGATGATAAACAATGACATGGAAGTGTAAGCCAAATAAACCCTTATCTTGCAGAACTGCGTTACTTTGATCGTGGTGTTTCATCACAGCGACAGTAATCCCAACAAAGGCAGCCTGACATATAGAGATACGATTGTGTCGCGTTGACAGGGGTAGATTTGTGATGGCTATTCTTGCTTGTCAACTTGACTAATTAATTAACAAAAACTTAAATGACTGGGCACGCCCCTGAGGGATTTTTTCCTTAAACATTTAAAGTGGAAAAACGCACCTCTAATCTGGATCTTTGAGATGGGAAGACCAACCTCTAATCCAGATCTTTGACGTGGGAAGACTCATCTTTCATCAGGACCACTGTGCTGACAGTCTATATAAAGAGCATAGAAGAAGGGAGTTCGCTCAGTCTTTGCCTGCTCGTTCTCATCCTTTCAAGTCCATTCCCCCACTGGCATTAGAGCCTGCTTCTTCAGGATCCCAGTGAGCACCGAAGACCAGCTGAGACGTCCAGCCTCCAGGACTGAACAACTACTGGATCCTTGGATCTTCACTCATAGGCAGCCATTGTGGGATTCGACGAGCCACAACCCGTAAGTCATTCCACTGTATCCCATATATATAAGTTCTGTTTCTAGTAGTGTGACTGGATCATGTGGTAAGCTTATTTCTAACTTTCTGAGGCACCCCCACACTGCTGTCAGTAGTGGTTGGACCAGTTTGCACTCCCCTCAGCAGTAAAGAAGTCTTCCCCTCCCCTCCCCCACAGACATGCTAGCATTTGTCTCCATTTTTTTTAAATGTCACTTATCCTGACTGGGGTAAGATGAAACCTCAAAGCAGTTTTAGTTTGTATTTTCCTGGTGGCTATGGATGTTGAACACTTCTTAAAATATTTCTCAGCCACTATAGTTCATCCTTGGAGATCTCTGGTTTCATGGCCCATTTTTAATGGTTTTGTTTGTTTCTTTTCCTGGTGTTTCGTGTTTTGGAGCTCCCTGCTGACTCCCACTCCTCAACCAGCTTCCTCTCAAGTGACCTCAGCCCAACTCAGCTCCCAAAGGAAAAGGACAAAATTCCCAGTCACCATGTGGTCTTTAGGAACCAGAGTCCATCGCTCATGTGGCCACTCTCCGCCCCCAGACCTAGTAGTCCCCCGCAGTGGTGACCATTTCTACCCCGTCCCCAAGAACTTACTCTATGTCAAGCGTCATTTACCTAGGCTTCTCCCAGCTTTTCCTGACTTGCACTGCACGGTTACGATTATAGGTCTAACTTTATACCATCTGTGCAATTCCTCAGCTGACTTCATGCCAATTGATATAATACTCCTGAAAGGACAAATCTGCCATCTTCCTTTTAATACATGTCACAATAAGGATGAACATGCGACCATGTGTCTAACATCGCCTTGCGAGCTCATCACGCCCGTATCCACAGTCTAACTCAGTCCCAGTGCCCTGAGAGCAAAGCAACTTGAGAAAGGAAAAGAGAAAATGAAAAAAACAGAAAAATCAGTTTAAGAAGGAATAATTCAAGCTTGCCAGTGGCTTGAGGAGCACAGTTCTTCGTGGTGCGGAAAGCATGTGGCAGCTGAGCATGTTGTATATAGTCAGGGGCATGTTTCAGCTGGTCACATTGTATGCAGTCAGGGAGCATGTTGCATCTGGTCACATTGTATGCAGTCAGGGGCATGCTGCAGCTGGTCACATTGTATGTAGTCAGGGGCATGCTGCAGCTGGTCACATTGTATGTAGTCAGGGGCATGTTGCAGCTGGTCACATTGTATGCAGTCAGGGTGCATGCTACAGCTGGTCACATTGTGTGCAGTCAGGGGCATGTTATAGCTGGTCACAGTGTATGTAGTCAGGGGCATGTTGCAGCTGGTCACATTGTGTGCAGTCAGGGGCATGTTGCATCTGGTCACATTGTGTGCAGTCAGGGGCATGTTGCAGCTGGTCACATTGTGTGTAGTCAGGGAGCAGAGGCAGATGAAACCTGGTGTTCATGCTGCTTCCTCTTTTATTTATGTCCTGGATCACAGTGTGGTGTCATCCACATGGAAGAGAATCTTCCTTCCTCACTAAATATGTCTGGAATCAATCAACTTGACAGACTTTCCCAGAGGAGTGTTTCCTGGCCGATCCCAAATCAAATTCTCTCTCTCTCTCTCTCTCTTTCTTTCTCTCTCTCTCTCTCTCTCTCTCTCTCTCTCTCTCTCTCTCTCTCTCCTCTCCTCTCCCTTTCTCTCTCTCTCTCATGCACACATACACACAAATTCACTTGTGCAATCACAGAAAGACAGCTATGTGCACTCATACATAGAACCAGAGGTTCCGACATTCGTAACAGTTGTGCACACAGACATACACAGGCACATTCATACATAGCAGAAGCCGTCATTTATGCAGCTGCACACTTCAGGCAGTCGTGTTCATTATAATATCAAAATGTTTTATTTTCCTCATGGTGCTAACTTATATAATCAGGTATTCACTGAATTCTCTGAGATAGAATCTATCCTAAGCTCTTTAGCTAACTCAATAAACAAGACAGGCAAGCATCTCTGTCTCAACAAAGCTTAAGTCCTAGGGAACAGAGACAGAAGCAAAAATGTTTGAAATTTTTTTTCTATAAAGTTAAAAGCGACTAGGATTAAGGAGCATAGAGTCTGGTAATAAAGGAGGGAAGGAGAACCAGTCTGGAGGCAGCTTGCGGTTTTAAGTAGGTAGGTGGTTAAGGTAAGCTTTACTGAGATGACTGAGATGGGGAAAAAAAATCTGCCGAAGATTTGAAAGATTAGAGGGGAATATTCAAGTAGAAATCTGGAGAAAAGCAATCTGACAAGAGAGAGTCATTTGTACAAAGGCTGGGCCGGGCGTGCCTTCAAGGAGCAGGCAGGAAGCAGCCCTACTGAGGTTGAGAGAGCTTTAGAAGGGGTGTGAAGAGGTGGGAAGCCAGCACTGAGTTGAGTGGCAGTCCTGTAGCTGTTTTTTTTTTTTTTTAACCTTTGCTCTTTGGGGGCCCACCACCCAGCTCTGAAATGAATACACAGAGACTTATCCTTTCTTATGAACGCCTGGCCTTAGCTTGTTTTATTTCTAGCCAGATTTTCTTAATTTATCCCATCTATCTTTTGCCTCTGGGCTTTTACATTTTTCTATTCTGTATACCTTTCTTTCCTTCTTACTCCATGGATGGTTGTGTGGCTAGGTGACTGGCCCCTGGCATCCTCTCTCCTCCTTTACTTGCCCCCCCCTTTCTTTTTCTCCTTCTATTTATTCTCTCTGCCTGGCAGCATCACCTACCCCTCCCTCTCCTGCCTAGCTATTGACCATTCAGTTCTTTATTAGACCAATCAGATGTTTTAGGGAGGCAAAATAACAGTTTCAGAGTTAAAAAAAAAAATGCAACATTGAAGAATGCAACACATCATTAAACAAATATTCCACAGTGCAAATAAATGTAACATATTTTAAACTAATATTCCATAACGTGGTCCTTTTATGATGATGGCAAAACTCAAATGTCTATTTTATATTAAGATTCACTGTTTGGTTTTCAATGACAATGTGACGTGATCTGACTTCTGACTGGTGCTTAGCAGTATCTAAAATTAGTTAAATCATTTTATACATTATTATCTGTTCTTCCTTCAAATAGGAAGAGATATGTTTTGATCATGTCTGTGTCTTTTTCATAAATATTTACTGACAAATTGACAGAGACAGATAGCCCTGTGAGGACAGGGTTCCAAGGCTTAGCTACCTGAAAGCATCACAGCAAATGCCTCTGTAAGCCCTTTTGCCCCATTTTCTAGGAGAACAAATAAAATTTTTGTGTGTTTTCTTGATTGTATGTGATTTTGTCTGCTATTCCCTGAACTGTGCCTCTCCTATCTTGCCCATGCATGAGATCATCAGGCATGAACCCCAGAGCCTTCACCTATACAGGAGTTTAGATTTGATTCAAGATGTCCCTTCCAAATCTCCTATTCCAAACTGTACTGACTTCAATTTATCAGATGTTTACAGTAGTTACTACATTTTTATTGTTTATTTATGATTTAGATATGTAAAGAACTTGAACTTGAATAATTAAATTTAAAATAAGAAATATTTTAAGTTCAATCAAAATTCAAATATCTCACCTTCCCAGAAGCAACTGACTTTGACTATTTTGGGTTGTTTGTTTGCTTGTTTTTGTTACGCCAATGATGTAACCCAAGGTATCACAAACGCTAGCTACATATGCTATCCCTGAGTGCATGCCCAGCAGTCTTGAAATGTACCACGTAAGTGTTATTCTCAACATCATATGTGCCATTGACATCAATATCCTCATTTTTAGAGCTGTGCTAGGGTTGGCCCTCTGTCTAGATATGGGTTAAAAGCACTGGATGAAAAAGACAGAGAACAGTCTAGCTGACTCCACATTCTGTGGGCTGACAGTGAGCGGTCCCCGGGAAGTAACAGCAAAATGGGCTTAAAGTCAATATAGAGGACTTTCCATAAGTGCACAGAATTGCTCATGACTGCACGATTCCAAGGCAATCAGGAATATCTATTATGGAAGTCTGGAAAAAGGAAGATAGACACCTTTCAGGGCTGGATTGTACCACATACCACAGGATGGGTTTGGAGGTCAGAGGATGCTTGCGGGCATTGGTTCCTAACACCTTGTTGAGCAGGGCCTCCCTTGTTTCTGCTGCTGTGAAGCATACTCCAGGTTGGCTGGTCCTGCAGGCTTCCAGATTGTTCCCTTGTCTCTGCCTCGCAATGTCTTAGGAGTGCTGGGATTGCACATGCATGCCACCACGCTTTAGGCATGAATGGCAAGCACTTCTATGCGCCAAGCCATCTCCCCTGCCTCACCTTTGTGTTTCTGACCTTATGAGGGAGTCAAACAACAATGACAGAGATGCCAGCTATTTTCTTTACCATATTCTGTAAGAATCAGTCCAAAGTCTTCTTCACACAGACTTGGAGATGTCACTGTTGTCCTATGAACAGATGGTGAAGCTGAATCTTGAATGGTCAGTGCTCATCAAAATCTAGAAAGCATGCCCAAAGGCTTATGGTCACTCTGAAACTCTCATGGTCCCTGGAAACAGGATGTCACAAGAACGAACTTCAAACAACTGAAAATTGCCACAGGGCCCTGGAGAGGAAAGGGGGTGGTAAGCAGGGGTTCCTTTTATTTCCTGTGGATAAATAAGAAGGTGAGCTTTGAAGACATTAACCTTCATCCCCCAAGGCATATGAAAGACAGAGCTAAAACTATGTGGCCATCTCTCTGAGTTCTCCAGCCCCTCCCTCCCCTATTTGATACTTCTCACCCCCTACTGAAGTCTTATTTGCCTCTCCCTCACAGACAGTGTGGCCTCTAAGGACTGCCTGGCACCAATCCTAAATACGTGTTATTTTCTTCAGCAGTGTAGACGTTGGTGAGTGCTCCTGCTCCAGTGTATAATGCCCTATCCATGCTGATACAAGAAACCCTAATCAAAAAGAGATCAAAATCAAG
>NC_022015.1:11411194-11416157 GCF_000317375.1 Microtus ochrogaster
ATGAAAGACAATTAATTTGACATACTACTGTGTCCATGGATAGGGACCTGTAACTGCTTTGGAGCTTTGGGAAACTAGAATTATGGAACATAAAAATCTCTTCCCTCAAGAGCATGTGTGCAAAAGCTAAAAAGAAAAACAAACAATAAGAAAAGATGCATAATGAGATCTATATGGCCAGAGAGAAGAAATATGGCAGAGAAGATGGAGTCTGTGATGTTAGGTCAAATAGGCAGAAAGGACACATGAAGCCGATGCCCTAAGGAGCTGGAGAGATGGCTCAGTGTTTAAGAGCATATACTGCTCTCCTTCAGAGGACCTGAGTTCAGTTCCCAGTATCCATATCAGTCTCACAAACACCTATAACTCCAACTCCAGGGATCTGCCATTCCCTTCTGGACTTCCTGGAAACCTGCACACAGACACATCACACACACATAAATAGCAACAGCAACAACAAACAAAAGTAAATATTTAAGAAAATACTTTGGTTTATTTCATCTTACAACTTACAGTTGCAGGGAAGTCAGGGACTCACAGAAAGAACCTGGAGGCAGTAACTGAAGCAGAGGCCATAGAAGGAAGCTGCTGACTGGCTCAGTCCCATGTCCTGCTCAGGAAATTGTGAAATTGTGTGTGTGTGTAGTTATATGGTGTTTATTTATATATTTATACATAATTTATGTTTGTATATGTAATATGTTATAAATAATGTATACAACTCAGGGTCACCCACTCTGTGGTAATACCACATCAGTGTGTTGGGTCTTTCCAAATCAACCATTAATCAAGAATGTTTATATAATTATGCATAACGCAATGTGCACAGACTTGCCTATAGACCAATCTGATGGATGTGTTTTTTTTTCAGTCGAGGTCCCCTCTTCCCAGATGAATCCAGCTTTGTCAAGTTGACAAAAAACTATCAAGCACAGACGACTTTCAGAAAAGATGTGATGTCAGCAGGTCATCTGAATGTTAAGGAAGAGATTTTAGCAGAGAGAATAATATTCACAAAGGGCTGAGGCAGGAGTGTGTCTGGTGGGGACAGGAAGACAAAGAGGCCCATTGACTGGACTAGGGAAGTGGGAGGAAGAGTCCTGGGAAGTCTTTGAGGTCATGACCTTGTAGAGAACGGCAAGCAAGGACCCGGTATTTTACTCAGAAGGCTCCACGGTCTGACTGACTTAAGTCAGGCTCATTCTGGGAACCAGACTTTGAGGGTCAAGGGCAGAGGCAAGAAGAAAGGAAAAGAAAACACACACAAAAAAAATGCTCCTCTGGGCAGTATGCTGACTAGTTTTACGTCAACTTGACACAAGCTAGAGCAAACTGAAAAGACGAACGATCAGTTGAGAAAATCCCTCCATAAAATCCAGCTGGAGGGCAGTTTCTTAACTAGTGATTGATGGAGGAGGGTCCAGCCCACTGTGGGTGCTACCATCCATGGGCTACTGGTTCTGGGGTCTACAAGAAAGCAGATTGAGCAAGCCACTAACCAGCACTCCTCCATGATCTCTGCATCCGTTCCTACTTCCTAGTTCCTGCCTTGTTTGAGTTCCCGTGCTGCTTTCTTCAATGATGGACGACAATGTGGAAGCGTGAGTCAAATAAACCCTTTCCTCCCCAACTTGCGTTTGGTCACGGTGTTTTATCACAGTGCTGGTAACCCTAAAACAGATAGGAAATGGTGGTTTGGGAGACTGAAGAGAGTGAGGCAGATCGCAGTCACAGCTGGAAGGCAGAGCTGCTGGATACCCCAGGTCTAGGCATAAGGGGTTGGAAGCCTGGGGTTTCATGCAGAGAGAGTGGGAGCAACAGGGTGACCATCCTTTTGCAAAGGCCACCGGTACAGTGGATGCTGCAAGGCTAGAATGCCTGGAACTATCTGCATTTACTCTTAAAAACCTGTTAGACAGCCAAGTAGAGCCCTCAAATAGATGAACACCCAGGAGAGAGATCCAGGCCAGAGACACACTTGTAAGTTATTAACAAGAGGCCTGGATCCAAGCTGTGGCACTGAATGAACAGTGTCATGGGCAGAACAGGGAAAGAGACCCTTGGTAGAAGCCAAGCAAGTGAGAAGATTAAAGGCAGCAAGACCGTGTGTAGAGCCTCTGAAATTCCCTTCTCTTCCCGGTAAGAGAATGCTTGCTGTCAATCATGAAAATAAACCTCATTTTGATCCCTTGGGTTAAAGAGGCACCCTTCACAGACTCAAAAACTGCACTACACACAAACTTTACTGGGAGGAGTAGCAACACCCCACAGTTATGCGCCATTAATGATTAGCTGAGCCCTCAGAGGATCTGATCTGAGAACCATCTGCTTCAGTGCTATTCTCTCCTCCAGGGCTGCAGGAGCTCTGGAACTACTTCCCAAGAGGGAAGTAGACCAAGCTACCTCCAGAGAGAGTTCCAGAAGCAGCTTGGCAAGTAAGTGTTCCTGTAAGAGACAGCAGGTGGGGGGCACATGCACTATGATGACTCTCACCAGTCATGAGGAGTAACAGTTGTCAGGGAGGGTGAAAACTCCCCCATGGAAGACAAGATCTTAAAACTCCTAGGAGCCACAAAGGGAATGTCACGGGGTCTTCATAGGGGTACATAGAGGAAAGGGGAACCAAATGTAGAGAGCTGGACAGCTGGCCAGAAGCATAGGCAGAAACTAAGAGGTATCTGGGGTGAAGGAGTACATGCTTATTTGAAGAAGTGAGGCCAGAAAATAAAGAGGAGTCAGCCATCGAAAGGGAGATACCAGCGACCAGGAAAGCCCTAGGTATGGCTGGCCATGCCTGGAAAGGAAACGCTCACCTCGTCTTTGAGAATGCAGGAGAGAACATGGAAGTGCCACAGACGAGCATTCTCAAGGCCTCTGCCTAGACCAAGGGGCTGGGAATCCAGCCAAGGGGATAGATTGGCTGGATTCTCTGAGTCAAAGGTCATCAGGTTTAAAATTCTGCAATCTCATGCAAGAGCACAGGACAGACTTCAAAGACCAGTGTATATAGACTCAGCACATCTTTCCCTGGAGCTAATATAGTAGAAAACAATAACAGCAGCTATAATCCTGCAAGTTGCTGTTTATATTAGATCATGCGGTGTACATTTTCAGGCACGTCAATCAAAACTAACTCCAACGTTAATGTATTAGTCAACAGTTGGTGCACTGGCAAGCATCCCGAGCATTCCACAGCGCTCAAATATATACATGTTTCCTTCTAAACATAGATCTAGGATGTGCCTACCAAACTTAGCTGAAGAATAATGGAAGTTTGGAAGTGGCCAGGTTGGGCTTAGGTGAGTTCCTTAGGGCACCACTCTAGGACCCAGGAAGAAGGGTAGTGCTCATCTGAGATCTCTAGTTCTCATGGGAAGTCCCAGAAATGGATCTAGGGAGATGGCACAGTGGGTAAGAACACTCACAGCAGTAGCATGAGAATCCACATTCAGAAGCCGAGCAGACTTGTAAAGAACTGGGTCTGTGTGAGCCCAGTGCTTGGGGATCAGAGGCAAAAGGATCACTGGGACGTTCTGGCCAGCAAGCCTACCTGGGAAATGGCAGGTTCTAGATGCAATTAGATACCCTGTCATGCGGGGGGGGGGCATAGAGAAGGTTACTCGGTGTCTTCCTCTGGCCTCTGCACGCATTCACGGGCATGCTCATGTGCACACCTGTAAATGCGCATGCATACAGTGCACACACACACACACACACACACACACACACACACAGGGTGAGGGTGTAAATGCAAATCTGAGCAACCCATAGTGATCCTATTAACCAGAGCGTATCTCACTACCAAGCCGAAGTCAATATGAGGAGACTATAGACTCTCCCTCCACACTGCACTGGCAGTGAGTGGGCTGATGTAACCTAACTACAGGGAGCCACAAAATAATTCAGCACTCATACTTTAAGCTAAAATAGTGTGCTACCTGGGATTGGACATCCACTGCAGCAGGAACTGGAGGGCGGTGCCATAGGGGAGTGGCACACAGAGGAGTCTGAACCAGGCACTCAGTGTTGGTTCAATCCACTTACAAATACAACCAAACAACCCTGGCAGGTGGAAACAGCCCTCTTCGCTAGCTGACGGCGAGTCTCACAGTCTAGTAGGGAAGAGTTCACCTACATCTCCTTCCTTCGCAGCTCCAACCATGCATTGGCTGTGGAAAATTCCAAGATATTGTACCCTTTGGGGTACTCAGATGTCCATTCGTACATTCCAAATTAATAGCAAGAAACTAACACCCATACCATGGGGCAACCAGAAAGAAGTACCTGCCAAGTTCAACTTCGCTAGTGATGTGATAGACCACTGGGCCAACATGGAGAAGGTAATGGGAGCGAGAATGGCAATGGGGTCGATTTCATTCACTTATCAGTTCATTCAGTTGGGATTGGCAGGATGCTTAATACGTCTCAGACAGGAGAAGAGCTGTGAACAGGATGTTCATCTTCTTTGAAGCAGTGTAGGGCTACTTGGGAGAAAGAAAGGCAGGGGAGTTCTGAGGTTCTGTCGGAGAAGCTTCGTATGCAGCTGTCAGTGGTGGCTGCAGAGACTCACAGCTGGCCAGTGGGCTGAGAAGCAGTGATTATTGAATGCTCCATCAATAGGACATTTCTAACACCTTCTCAGAGGTTCAGGAAGTACTATGGGAGAAGGGACAGAAGGAACGTAGGAGGTGTGGGTGTGGAATGTGATCTCTGGGCACGAGATGGCTGTTACTCTTGAACTCACAGTGACTAATAATTACCTGTACTAGATTTCATGGGGTAGGGAGGAGCTCAGGGGGCCCCACTCCTCTCTGAGGATTTATATGCAGTTAAAGGTTAAAGAGGGACAGAGAGACATTTTGTTCAGTAGTGTAACCACTAGAAATGTGTCCATGTTTCTATAAACAAAGCCAGAAGCAACACTAATAAAACTTCCTGGGAACCACAGGCACACACACACACA
>NC_022015.1:11416257-11429650 GCF_000317375.1 Microtus ochrogaster
AGTTGGGAGAAAGAGAAGCATGGGAAAGGGTGGGAAGGTGACAGAAGAGGATGGTAGGAGGATGAATACGATTGAAATGCATTGTGCACATGTATGAAAATGTTGTAATAAAACTTATGATCGTGTATAACTAATACATGCTACTCCAAATATTTTTTTAAAAGAAGGTCTAAGGCATATGGGACATGGTGAAGAACCTAGTAATCCCAAACACACTCTCCAGTGTGACTTCTTCCTAGCATGAAATAAAGAGCCGTGGGCTGGGGCACAGATGGGATGGGTGAGCTTGTCATGGACTGAGCATATAGTGCCCTAGTTGGCTCAGTTTAAACACTTGGTCTCCAGCTGGGGACAATGGTTTGGGAGGTGATGGCTTTAAATGGTGGGACTAGATGAATTCAGTCACTGGGAACATAACTTGAGGGGTTTTGTTTAGTCTGTGGTCTCTGCTTCTTGTCACAAAGTGAGTAGACCCTGTCTCCCTGTCATGACGCCCTGCCTCACCATGTGCTCAGAGTAATGGGTCCAAGCAACAATGATCAAAGCCTCTGAACCCTGGAGCTAAGAGAAATATCAAGGTGTTTATCACAGTGATGACCAGCCTGATAAGCACGGATTATAGCAGGAAATCAGCAACAACTCAAGATTGAGCCAGTCTTCTCAGAAAGCTAAGCCACATGTCTCTGACGCCCAAGTGTGCAAGTGAGATGCCCACCCGGCAGGGAATAAAGGGCTTCAGCGGAAGAGATGGAGAGGGAGGGGAGGCAGACACTTCCAAGATCCTTGTCCATCTCTGAGCTTCATTTGCTACTTGCCCACCACGTGCCTCCAACTCAAATACGTTTCTGGAGGATGGACCAGCTCACACAGGCTAAGGCAGGAGAAAGGACAGACTTAGCCAGCAGGGGCGTCAAACAGGACCACCCAGAGGCATCTGTGACAGTGCTGTTCTGAGGTCCTGGCCCCGCGACACGACCTTCACCTGGAGATTGCATCATTCTCTATGCTGAAGATGGAACAAGGTGGGAGGTTGTCGTGTGGCTCTTCCAGGAAGACGATTGCTGCCCGTGCCAGACAAACAGTGTAATGACAGACGGAAGGGCTGATATGATCCAGGTCAAGACTGATGAAGCAATGAGCCTGAAACAGTAAATTATGGGGTGTGGGTAAGGAGTTACAGGAGCATGAGTGACTCAAGGATGTGTGTGCCTCTGAGAAGCCCTCAGCTTCTCCGTGTATCGGTGATGCTCCTGGAGCAACTGGCAGGCAACTACAGCACCCGCAGCTGTTCGCTACACATGTAACAACCTGGACTGACCTATAGAAGATTCACATGCCTTGCGCATCTTGCGGACTTGGACTTCATTGTTTTGTTAGTTCCCGAGCCCCTGAGCCTTGCCTTTCCACCCACAAGAGCGTGTTTCAATCCAGAGGAAGGAACTGTGTGACAAGGGTGATGTTAACAACACAAACAGTAACAGTATCTATTTCTATGCCTGTAGGTACGCTTGCATGGACTAAAGTGCATGTGTGTACATGTTGGTATGTGCTGGTGCACATGGAGGCCAGGGGTCAACCTCAGTTGCCCTTCCTCAGCCCCACCACTCTGGTTTTTGAGACAAGGTCTTTCACTGACTGGGAGCTCATCAAGTACCTTAGACTGACTGGACAGCAAGCCTCAGGCACCTGCCTGACTGCTTCCCCAGGGCATGAATGGCAAGTGTGTGTCACCGGGACTGGTTCTGGTTAATGTGTGTTCTGGGGGTGGAACTCAGGTCCTAAAGTTTCCATGGACAGCACTGTCCTGAGTGAGTGTTCTCCTCAGCTAGCTTCTTGATTTTTTTAAAGTTATTTCTCCTAGGACTACTGAGGAAAAGTCTTTCTGCTACAGGTTATGAAAGAAATAGTTACATAAACCAGAGAACTGGAAACTAATAATAATCAAGGGGGAAATACTGAATCCGAGGACAAGAATTCGAGAAGGGTTGGAGGGAAGATCCACCTGCAAGGATGCCTCCCAAATCACTTCCTCTACCCAGGACCCTCTTCTTGATTTTCACGATCCCCCAATGCCACATTATGAATCCATCAAGCCATTAATCCATTGATTAGATCAGAGCCTACACCATCCGATCATCTCTGGAAATGCCCAGGCATACATCGAGGGTTATACTGGGGTTAAGCCCCATGAAACCTCTCAGGATTCAGAAGGATTACTCTAGCAGGCAAGAACGTAACTAATAGGGTCTGAGAGTAAACGAAATAAATGAGACCACATAAATCTTTTCATCATGTCCCATTTATTCTTCCTGTTCTCTCTAATGTTCTCCTGATGTTCCCCTTTTGATGATCCTCCTTGTTCTTCATTGTTCTTCCTATCCCACAAGGTTCCCAGTTTATATACCCCCACGGACAGTTGACAGCTTTCTGGTAAATAGCAGTGATATCAAGCATGCATTTCTTAGGGCTACCAGGATGGATAAAAGACTGACAAGGCAGGCACCTTATGTGTCAGAAGGGGCCTGGCTGTGAGAGAATTAGGATGGAGCTTGTTCTCCCAGGCTAAGCATCCTGGTGCTATATTCACTGGCACCCAGGTGAGAAGGAATTTCTTTCTCTGGGGCTGCTTTAGTGGCCCAAGGTTTTTTTCCTGTATATCTTAGGGGTAAAGGTACAAAGAGTGAATTTCCTAGACTAAGACCTTGTGTCAAATTAAAGGTGAAGGTTAGTACAGACTATTAATAGCTTGTTAGGGTAGAGCAAAGGACAGTAGGTTACACTCTCCTGAGTTGACTGTTAGAGAACTCAGGGACACTCAGTCCTGCTTTTTATGAGTAAGAGCAGACACACTATCTCTCTGGTCAGTGCCTCCTGCCCAGGGCTCCTTTCCCATCAGTATGTCCTGACAATAAGGATAATTGTGGGGGTCTAGCTTTATGTGGATTTGACTATGAGAACAAAGGTTTGATTGAGCGAATGCTCTCACACCAGGGTCCCACAGCGTGGAGAAAGGCATACAGTTGTCAGTACAGGAAGAGTCAGGCTTAAAGAATTATTTATACACTGCTGGGATATTTTGGGGTGGAATCCCATTATGGAAGGGAGAAACATCATGATTTCTCAAGATTCCTACAGAACTGACAGTGACTATCCAAAAGGTGAGTGTTCTCGAAGCTTTGCAAATCGAGTTCTTCACCAGATCATAGTCCTGTGGGTCTGTCTATGTCTGTGTGCTCTGACTGTATAATCCCTGTGGCTCACCTTAGAGGTGCACTCTGCTCATCTCTTAGGCCTCCTCAAGCCAATCCAGCTATCAATCAAAATTATCTATCACAGTAATATAGATTGGGTTTTAATTGTTATTTTTAAAGCACGCAGATTAAAAGTCTCTGTTTTAATATAGTGTTGATAGACCTAACCCTCATTTAATCAAAGTTTTGAAGGTTTTCAACACTTTGCAATAGTGTGTGAATGTCCTCGGATCAACAAGCCTACCCCTAGACTTGCAATTTGTTCTGTTTGCTGTGTCCCCACGGGTGTCTTCTCACCAGGCCTTCTCTTTCGTCAGGCTGGCAAGAGACCTTCTCGCCCAGCCCTGTGGTGGGTGAGTGGCAGCGGGGAAGAGCTGAAGTGGAACTTCCGAGAACTGAGTGAACTCAGTCAACAGGCAGCCAATGTCCTCTCGGGGGCCTGTGGCCTACAGCGTGGGGACCGAGTGGCGGTGGTCCTTTCTCAAGTCCCAGAGTGGTGGCTGGTAACCCTGGGCTGCATACGGACTGGTTAGTAACTGCCCACACAGGCTGGGCACTCTCTCTTGTAAAGGAAATGGAAGGCAGAAAAATGCAGCTTCCTCTCCCCAAAGAACTGCCCCCATAGAACACGCTGTCCTTCCTCCCTACTGGTCCTCACATCCCACCTGCCCTTCCCTGCCAGCCCCCAAGGATGTTCACAGCCCCTCTTTGTGGAAGAAGACAATTCCTTTGAACTGTTTGTCTTTGCCAGGCCTTGTCTTCATGCCTGGAACCATCCAGATGAAATCCACGGACATACTCTACAGGCTGCAGTCATCCAATGCCAGGGCCATTGTGGCTGGTGATGAAGTAGCCCAGGAAGTGGACACCGTGGCTCCGGACTGCCCTTTTCTGAAAGTCAAGTTGCTGGTGTCTGAAAAAAGGCGAGAAGGATGGCTGAACTTCAAGACACTGCTGAAGTGAGTATCTCCTGTCTTAGCTAGGTTCTCACCCAAAGTGGAAATCAAGGCTAAGGAGAGTGAGACCATGAAGAAAGAAAAGCAGATTAAAGTATTTAATCATCCCTAAGGTGGGTGGGGCCGGATATGCAGAAACCTTCTGAGAAGAAGACAGAGTGCCCCCAGGATTTTCTAACAAAGGATTGGCAAATACTTTCATCTTTATGTGTTGATGGTTGTAAGGGCCATTGTCTACCAACACACTTCTGTCCTGTACACTTGCAGCCCAGAGTCCCATGCCATGGACACATTTTATTTATTTATTTATTTATTTATTTATTTATTTATTTCACTTTTAACTGTCTTCATGTTTTATTTTTTTTCTGGTTTAGTTTTTTTATTTAATGTGGTGTTTTAACAGAGTCCTTACCCTAAATATTTCTTCTGATCAGAACTATTTTTTTTAAATTTTATTTATTTATTAAGGATTTCTGCCTCCTCCCGGCCACTGCCTCCCATTTCCCTCCCCCTCCCCCGATCAAGTCCCCCTCCTTTATCTCAAGAACAATGGCAATGGATTTTTGATCCTACTGCATGTACTGGCTTTGGGGGAGCCTAGGCAGTTTGGATGCTCACCTTACTAAACCTGGATGGAGGTGGGCGGTCCTTGGACTTCCCACAGGTCAGGGAGCCATGGACACATTTTAAAAAGAGAACCCCAGGAGACTCAATGGGTAAGAGCACCCGTAGCACAAGTATGAGGACCTGAGTTCAAATTTCCAGCACTCACGTAAAATGCCAGCATGGCTGCACATGCCTGGAACTCTTGCATTAGGAGGTGAGGACAAGCAGATCCCAAGAGTTTACAGGTCAGCCTTGCCTAGTCAAAAAGCTAAGATTCTGGTTCACTGAGAGTTCAAGGAATTATCATGGGAAGCAGTAAAGGGAGCCACCTGACACTCTGCTTTGGTCTTTGAATGTTCACATACAGATATTTGCTTAGCACATACTCACATGAATACACCACACACACACAAACATACTGCAAGGCACATATATGTATATATATATATATGTATGTATATATATAATATAAACATGCATGCACACACAAATACACTACCTAGGCACATATAAATGCATACATTACACAAGTACATACATACATACACACACACAAATACATCCTGGCATTACGGTGAATCACTTGCACATGCTAGAAACAGCAACATGCTGTTGATCTGCATGGGGCTGAAAGGCATCCAGAACCATTCACCACAGTCATAGAAAAAATGAGAGGCAGCATCAAAGAGATGCCTTGTGCACTGACTTCCAGTCTCTTCTTCCCACATTCCATATCCCTAGATGTAGTTTCCAGGATAGTGGTCCTTCCGGAATAGTGGTCCTTCCAGAATAGTGGTCCTTCTAGAATAGTGGTACTTCTAATATAGTGGTCCTTTCGGAATAGTGGTCCTTCTGGAATAATGATCTTTCCAGAATTTCATAGCAAGACTGGCTGAATAAATGGGGTTCTTGCCGCATGTCTAAGATCCTTCCATTAGAAACATGTGCCTTAGGAAACATCAGGGAGACCATAAAGTTGAGTTTTTTTTTCCTTTCTACTGCCTTGATCTTCAAAATAATACCCATGAAAATCAACAATAAAATAAAATAAAGTTTTGAAAGATTCAAATTCAAGATTCTAAAAGACTTGTGAGTTATTACAGAGAATAAAAGTGGGTGTCAAGAAACCATGTAGGATGCTGGAGAGATTGACCACTCTTCCAGAGGACCTGGGTTTGATTCCCAGCACCTACATGGCAATTTACAACTATCAATAGCTCTAGTTTCAGGGAGTACAATGTCCTTGTCTGACCTCCACACAAAACATATACATGTCATGCATATATATGCAGGCAAAACACTCATAGACATAAAATAAAATTTTTAATTTCTTGGAAAACTAACTGCTCACCTTCTATGCTTCTGCCATCATTCTGGGACCAAGCACAACTCAAATAACATTCAGTCCCAGCTAAGTATATTTGCTCTCTATCTTTGTTGAAGAGTTAATTTTCCCATTGAACTCTCTGGGATAGGTTGTGTTGTGCCCATTTCTCAGATATTGAAAGTGAGACTCACGGAAGTAAAGTAGCTTGTACATGCTTACATAGTTAACCAAATGCTAACCCTGACTCACTCCGGGATGCAGGAATTTTACCACTCAAGACCTTCCCTTCAGAGACAAGTCCTCTGACTTGCCCTTGTCAGCCTGAAGGCTAGTGAGGGAAGCTGAGTCACAGAATCCAGGCCAGCTCTGAGACACTGACTTTCTGGTCTTGTAGGGATGCATCCAGCACTCATCACTGTGTGGAGACTGGAAGCCATGAACCAGCTGCCATCTACTTCACTAGTGGAACCAGTGGCCCTCCCAAGATGGCAGAGCACTCCCATTCCAGCCTGGGCATCAAGGCCAAGATGGACGCTGAGTAAGCTGAGCCTTTCCCTCTATAGACCCAGAGTGATGATACTGAAGTCGGGTCCAATTTGTCCTGGAGACTTCTAGAAAGACAACTTGAGAAGGGAGGCTAAAAGGGCAAGGCTCAAATACTGGGAACTCCTCAGAGTAGCGTCTCTGTTTCAGACAACACAAGGTCTCAAGACCTCTTCCTTGCTTCAAACCACACTAGTAGGGCAAAAAATAGCAACAGGCACAGGCATCCTCTTCCCTAACACTCTCTGCCTTATCTTTGGGGTCCTGGCAGTTTGTTTTAATGATACCCAGATTCCAGGAGGACATCTTTTTCGTCAACCACAAATTACTTTTCAAATTGATTTCTATGAAAAGTATCATCAGAGGAATGAAGTAAACAGAGTTATCGGAGTTTCTAGAACACAGGCTTCAAGCCAGCACCAATTTCATTACTGGGTAAACATGACCTGTAGAACCAGAGGGTACAGTGCCAAGGTCTTGGTGAACTAATAACTGAAGACCTCTGTGCTCTTTGTCCATAGATTCTTCCTGCAATGATCATGCTATTATCAGATTTGAAAATATTTAATGTTAAAAAATTTATTAAATTATAAGTGCGGAGTACAGCCTCATAAAAGCCTTGTCACACAAGCAAGGGGGCTTGAGTGTGGTCCCCAGAATCCACATTTAAAGAGTAGAGTTTGGTGACCTGCCACACTCAAGTCCCCGAGCTTGTGAGACAAGGGTTTTCCGAGGCTGTACTCCACACTCCTAATTTAGACTAATTTAGTTTGCTGATACTGTTGGCTTGGAGGTAGGACATTTATGCTTTTAAAAAGTTTAAACAGTAGAGTTTGGTGACCTGAATTTGTAATGCTAAATCCTGGAGGTGGCAATTGGTGAGCTCCTGAGACTCACAGGCTGGCAAGTTTAGCTGGATTGAAAAACCCAAGGCAGGCAGTGAAAGACCCTGTCTCAAAAATCAAGGCAGACAGTACCTGAAGGCAGCACCTGATGTTCACCTCTGGCCTCAACAGACATATACATACATACACGTACGTATGTGTGTGTGCTCTCTTCCCTTGAACACACACTGCCTTCACATGCACACAATTGCACATAAAATAAATAACAATACATGAGCTGAACTAAAGTACAATTTTGAAATTACTTTTAAAACTAAGGCATTACTTTTCACTCCTGCCATCCCAAATTAGTTCCAATATGCTTACTTTCCTAAAGAGATCAATCATCTTCAGTATGCGTGTGTGCATACAAGCATAGCAGTGCACTCCTGTAGGCAGAGACCGCTCCCTAGTTTCCCGACTGCTCAGACCCTTTGGCAGTTATATGGCGTCTCTTTGACTTTGCCTACTCTATATATCTCTGTTTGGATTTCCCACCTGACTTTACTCTGCTAAGCTATTGGCTGAAACAGATTTATTCATTAACCAATGGTAATAAAACAGATTCACAGCATACAGAGGGGAATCCCATAGTACACTCCCAGCTGCAAGAAGTTCTTCCTGTCTATCCTACAACATCTTTGCTTTAACCCCAGTTTAATGCCTCTTATTCTGCCCTGAAGAGAGAAAGGAAATAAGCTTTTTCCTGTACAAGGAAAACTGCAGCTGTGCTTGGGCAGTCCATGACGCTTGGAGCAAAGAGAACCAAAGGCCAGAAAAGGCCTACTCAGCCAAGCTTTGGACATGGCAAGACCGTTAGCATGTTGACTTGGAGGCTGAGGAGATGGCTTTGTGGGCAAAATGCTTGCATAAGTGTGAGAATCCCCCAGCACCCACATAAGAAGTCAAGTGTGGTGGTGCATATAAGTCACCCCGGCACTGGAGGAGCAGAGCCAGCAGGGGCTCTCTGAAGCTCATTGGTCAGCCAGTCTAGCCAATCAGTAAGCTCCAGGGTCAGTGAGAGACACTTTTAAAAACTAAGTTGGAAAGTAATGGAAAAGACATCTGCACACTCCATACATGCCTATGCCTGCACACACACATGTACACACACACACACACACACACACACACACACACACACGATTGTTTACTTTGATGCCTTTTGTTAGTAAGCTTTTCCTGGGTGGTTTCACTTGTCGGTCATTGTCCTAGTATTGGAAATAAAGTAAGAGCAAAACCTAGTTATCTGCTAAGTTGTGTGTTCTAGGGTCACGCTTTCAAAAGCACTGCCACCCCTTCACACACACGACATGCCCACACCTCACCCTTCCCCCCACAGCCTCTCAAGTACCACACCCATCCATGTGCACTCAGCTTTGTGTGCCTGTGTTCTGTGTTCTCAGCTCCTGGACAGGCATGGATGTCTCTGACACAGTATGGACCATCTCAGACACGGGTTGGATAGTGAACATAATAGCTGCATTTCTGGAACCCTGGACACTGGGAGCATGCACGTTTATCTATTTTTTGCCAAAGTTTGACCCAAAGACTGTTCTAAAGGTAAGAGAGAACCATCCACATTGGTTAGTCAGAGTAATCTCGGGTCTACACACTCCAGGTCATGGCAGTTGATTTCAATTCATAAAAAACTGCTAAAAATCCCAGCCACATGAATGAGCAATGGACAGCAGGAAGCAAGATGCAAGTTTGCACCCACCTAACAAAGCTCATGGTCTAGGGACAGAGATGGACACAGGCTTCGATGAGTGGCATGTGTTCAAGAGATGGGACTAGGTGGTTGTTCTCTCAACTAAGAGGCACTTCTTCTGCTTTCATATCTCAGACAAAGGTATGAGAGGTAATACCACCTCCCTCACACACAAGTGTGTATACGTGCATATATGCATGGGCGTCTGTGTACCTGCATGTGTCTATGTATGAGTGTGTGTGTGTGTGTGTGTGTCCTATTTCCTTCTTCCTTTGCAGTGTAACACAAGATGATGGTTAAAAGGTGTGGAATGCCACTATTCTAGTGTACAGTTTGAAAAGAATTCACTTGGGTCAGACATTGCTTCGGTCAGCTTAGGCTACTACCCAGAAATGCTGCAGATGGGGAGGCTCTCACAGCCGATGCTTCCCATGCTGCTGAAGCTTCGAAGTCCCATGAATTCGAAGATGATCAAAGTGCTGGAGGAGTTGCCTGATTAATGGGGGACCTCATGCTGACTTATAGGAGATCACCTTCTTGCTATAGCCTCAGAGGAGGGAGAGATGGAAAGGAGGGAGGGAGGAAAAGAGAATCTCATCCTTTTGTTCTAACACTAATGTGCCATTGGCACATTTTTTCCAGTACTTGGCATCATTATCTTCAAATCCAGTCACATGAGGCCTAGAGATACAGCTTAGGGCTCCATCCAGCATATGGATGTATGACTCATATCAGACACCTATGTAACCAACACTAGATGGAAGCCTGAAATGTTTCCATGGCTACTGGAGGTACCCATACCTCCCCTGGCTACACCCTCACCTCAAAAGTCAGTAACTCTCTTGACTTCTACAGGCTTAAATTTCACCTCTTCTCTCTCTCTCTCTTTTTTTTGTCAATTTGAGTGTAGGATGGATTATCTTTTGTGTCTAGTTTATTCTACTCAGCAAATTTCTCTGTGAAGTTAATCCATATTTTTGCATGTGTCTGGTTTGTTCTTTTAAATTGTCCTATAGTATTGCATTCTAAGAATGTGTTACCATTTCTTTCCCATCATATTACAGATGGGTGTTTTGTTTCTGTCCAGTTTGGGAGGAATTCTAAAGACCAAATAAGATTGCTTTCCCTGTAGAGTCTGAGGTAGTCATCAAGTAAATCTTCTATGTCACCGCATAGTAACAAGCAATAAATGTGCTTTCATTTTGATTGCAAAAATATACTACAGAACTAGACAGAGTCATCAGTTTCACATACAGGGAGCTGTTGTGTAGTACTCAAATGCCATTTTTTTTTCAAAACATTTGCTTGGATCACTGTTTAGTTCTGCACAAAGCAAACATGGTGAGGGAAACAGCATTGTATCCTGCGGCAAACGCCGACTCCCCCAGCTGCTTGCGAGCCACTTAACGCTGCAGAGCTCAGGTCCATACACAGGATCACAGAACGTTCTGCATGAGATCATTATGGGGACTTCAGGAGGAAAGACAGGGCGGAGTTAGCATGCGGCTCCTGGCCTCCCTTGGACACTGCTGTAGAATGCTTTTAGCCACTTTTGACCGCTATAATCTCTCACTATTAGTTTCATGGAAAGAGCCTATAACAAACCTAGTTCCAGAAGGTCAAGACACTGAGCCAAGTTCATGTAACTCATTTGCTGCAGCATCAGGTGTAAATGCTCTGCAGGGTGGGGGGACTTTCCCAATGCAAGTGTTGTATCTCTGAAGGGAAAGGTAGCCTGGCAGTTGGGAGCCAAGGAACACCACAAAGCCACACCACACAACAAACCTCACACAAGGGATTTATTGGGAGGGAAAATCCCAAGAGGATGGCTGCCTCTGCTCAGGTGAGAAGCAGCACAGAACTGAGCAGAAGACAGAGTTTATATAGTTTCTTGGAGGGTGGAAATCTCCAGGGTGACGTGGGATTGGAGGGATTAGGAGGCCTGATCTTGGGGCAAGATCAGGGATTGGTGGGGTTCTGTGGCCTGATCTTGAAGCTCAGGGATTAGAGGGACTTCTTGCTTGGAGATTGGTGGGGTTTTGTGCCAAGGGATTGGTGGGATTCTGTAGCTTGATCTTGGGACAGGTTCAGGGATTGATTTTATTTTCCCCTTGGCCCTTGTCTTAATTAGGGTTTCTATTGTTGTGACAAAACACCATGACCAAAAATCAAGTTGGAGAGGAAGGGGTTTAATTGGCCCACACTTCAGCATTGCTATTCATCTCTGAAGGAAGTCAGGACAGGAACTCAAACAATGTAGGAACCTGGAGGCAAAAGCTGATGCAGAGACCATGGAGGGGGTTCTATTTACTGGCTTGCTTCCCCTGACTTGCTCAGCCTGCTTCCTTATAGAACCCAGAACCACCAGTACAGGGATGCCACCACCCACCACAGGCTCCTTCATTGATAACCAATTGAGAAAATGTCTTACAGTTGGATCTCATGGAGGCATTTCCTCAGCTGAGGCTCCTTCTTCTCTGATGACCCTAGTTTGTGTCAAGTTGACACACAAAACCAGCCAATACAACCCTGGTCTCCAACTTGGGGTCAAGTTAGAGTCAGTCAGGCTTTGACAAAAGTATTCCAAATAAATCTTGTACCTCTTTCTGTCTGCATTCGTTCCTTCGTGGTGTCGTGAGCATGGATGAGAATCATGAGGCTTGTTAAGTCTGAAACAAGCACAACAGACAAACCAGGATCTCAGTCTGTAGCACCACAATGTGAAGAGTCGTGACTGTCACGGCAATGCTTGCCTTGCTGAGTTTGTTAGCTGCTCTAGTGAGCAGTGTCTCAGAAGGTTCTCTCCCTGCAGGTGCTGTCCAGCTATCCCATCAACAGCATGGTGGGTGCCCCCCTCATCTACCGGATGTTGGTGCAACAGGATCTTTCCAGGTGATGGACGTTTGGAGACTGGTAGGAGCATCTACACCCATCCCTATGCCTATTTATCTGGACACACTGAACCTATATAAACCCAGGGTCATCACATAGCAGAACTCAGTTTCAAGCCTGAGTGGACTTCATTTTCAACAACGCTGAGGGAAAATAAAATCTCTTCTTTAGTTACAAGTTCCCACATCTGCATAGTTGCTTCACTGGAGGTGAGAGCCTTCTCTCAGAGACTCTGGAGAACTGGAAAGCCAAGACGGGCCTGGACATCCGAGAATTCTACGGCCAGACAGAAACGGTATTTACTCCCTAGGGGACCATGGGCTGCATGCTCCTGCCAGAAAAAAAAATTCTGTTTACTAATCAAGTTATTTGGAAGTAATGTATCACTCTTTTGGTTGAGAAATACTAATTGAGCATCTACTATGGGAACAAAATGACAATGTTCCTGATTTCATGAGCATTGCAGTCTAGAGGGGGAGGAAGGCAGAAAATCAAGAAATTGATGCCAAGGTAGGCAATGAAAAGAACTATGAAAAGAGGTAAAGAGTCAAGAGCTAAAGACTTAATTTTCTGTGTTGCTATAACATAATAACTGAGGCGAGGAGATTTATGAAAAAAGTAGATACTTTGGCTCATACTTTTGAAGCCTGCGAAATCTAAGATTGAATGTTGGCATCTGCTCATACATTCTGTCTCCCATCCCCACACTGCTTCAACTCATGGTGAAAATGGTTAGGAAAACAGACATGGGCCAAGCAAACTAAAGCAAGGGGTAGCCTTGCTTTGTAGAAAACCCATTCTTGTGTGACTGACGGAGTCTTAAGAGAGCCACCACTCAGTCTCATCAGAAAGGTGCTGAGTCCTCTTCGGACCTTAGAGGGGCTCCCTCCCAACATCGCCACCAGCACAGCATCGTCAACTGTTCATTCAGACAAGACCATCACGAAAGTTCTCTGTGATGGAGCCACACATTCACAGGAAACTGCAGGTCTCAGAAGTGTCAGGCACAACACTCAGCTGTCAAACAGAAGCAAAGGATGGGGAGAAGCCAGTTGCATCCCTACCACCCCTGCCAGTCTTGCAGTTAATGGGCAGCGTGTGTACAGCATGTATCTGCAGTTTTGTGCTACTCACCAGAACAGCCTTGAGAGTCTGCCCCCGAGCTTTATTGGCTCCTTTTCTGAGCATCTCCCTCTCTCTTGACCCTCAGTGTTTCTCTCCTC
>NC_022015.1:11430260-11431232 GCF_000317375.1 Microtus ochrogaster
TCTTCCTCCTCCTCCTTGTCGTCGTCGTCTTCTTCGTCTTCTTCTTCTTCTTCTTCTTCTTCTTCTTCTTCTTCTTCTTCTTCTTCTTCTTCTTCTTCTTCTTCTTCTTCTTCTTCTTCTCCTTCTTGAGAAACTGAGAACCAAGCCCAGACCTTGCATGGGACCCACAATTGTCCTACCACGCCTGCTGTGTGATATTTCTCTATCTGTGCACCACATATCATGGTTACTCGGGGTATTAGGCTTACCCACCTACTCAAGCATTTATCCTTCTTCTCCAGCTTGGAGATATGGGGTCCATTGCTGCTGATTTTAGTCACTGTACTGTGCTGGAAAATATGAGAACCCATTTCTCTCAGCTAGCTGGCTTTGTGGAGAGTAGCTGTTCATTTCTCTTCCCTGGGGAGTAACCAGATTGTCTTCTGAGCAAATATTTTGGTGAAGCCACTAGGATTGGGGTTCCAGGAAAGGGAGAAAGCCGGAGGATGGGAGTGGAGAAGACAGGAGTGTGAATGACTCGGGCAGGAGTGAGACCTGGTCACTGAACCCTTCCTTCCGCTGACTGCGCAGCTTTTCCTGAGCCCCACTGTTTTCTCTCTCTCTCCTCACAGGGACTCACCTGCAGAGTTTCCAGGACAATGAAGGTTAAACCAGGCTCCCTTGGAACAGCCATTCCCCATTATGATGTACAGGTTTGCTGAGGGCAATAAGGAGGGAGGGAAAACATGAATTTGTGGTCAGGTAGTCATCTATTATATTTTCATTGAGTGAACTAGTATTAGGTATGCCAGCCCAGAGTCCCCACCTTCTGACTTAAAAAAAAAACCAGATCTAGATGGAATCACAGCAGAATTCCACCAGCCTTTTAAACAGAAACTATAGACAATACTTTTTATTATTATTTTATTTTATTACTTTAAAAAATACGAATCCAAATTCCCACTCCCTCCCCTCCTCCCACTCCCCTCTCAC
>NC_022015.1:11432133-11474288 GCF_000317375.1 Microtus ochrogaster
GAAATAAACTTGCAAACATGAGTAATTTTCTATACACCAACATCTAACATCTGAGAAGGAGACCATGGGTACACTCTCATTCACACTACCCTCAAGGATATACCTAGAAATCAACCTAACGAGGAAAATGAAAGTCTCTCACAGTGAAAACTTTAACTCTCTGAAGAAAGAAATTGAGGAAGGCACTAGAAGAGGGGAAGACTTCCTATGTTTATAGATTGGTAGAATTAATATTGTGAAAATGACCATCTATTGAAAACAATTCACAGATTCAGTGAAATTCTGCTTAAAACCCCCATGATACTCTTCACAGAAAAAAAAAAGTCCTAAAACTCATATGGAAGTAAAAAAAAGAAAAAAATACTCCAGATAGTACAAGCTACCCCAAGCAAAAAGAACAGCACTGGAGGGATTACCATACCAAATTCCAGGTTATATTGCAGAGCTACAGTAATGAGAAGCATGCATCAGCATAAAAACAGATGTGCAGATGAATGGAATAAATTAATTCAAACATAAGTGCATGTAATTGTAGCCATCTTCTCTTTGACAAAGATGTCAAAAATATGCAATGGAGGAAAGACAGCAATCAGTAAATGGTGCTGGGGAAACCCGGTACCCACAGGTAGACTATTGCACTAGACCCCAAAATAAAGTAGATGAAAGAACTCGATGTGAACCCTAAAATTCTGAAACCGCTGGAAGAAAGCCTAGGCAGTGGCCAAGAGGTAAAGATGCAGGAAAGGACTCTCCGAATAAGATTCCACTTATGCAGGGATTAAGGCCAAGAACTGACAAATGGGACCTCACAAAACCAAAAGGCTTCTGCACAGCGAAAGAAACAACCAGCCAAGTGGAGATGGTGCTTAGAGAGTGGGAGAGACTCTTGGCCAGCTACACACACGATAGAGGAATACTACTCAGAATATCCGAAGAACTCCAGAAACAAAAGGCCAAGAAAGCAAATGACCCACTTCAAAAATGGGTTGTGGGTTTGAACAGAGAATTCTCAAAAGAAAATATAAAAATGGCTAAGAAATATTTAAAAGTATTCATCACCCTTAGCAATTAGGGAAATGTAAAACTAAATCTACTTTGAGATGTCATCTCACCCTGGTAAGAGTGGCTAAGACCAAGGAAAGAACTAACACCAAATGCTGTTGAGCACATGAGGAAAGAGGAGCTCCTGTTCGATGTTAGTAAATAGGGAAATGGTGTATTCAGTTGGTACATCAATGCGGATAGTTCACAGAAAGCTAAAGGTAGATCAGCCTTGTGCCCCAGCTATACCACGTCTTGGCACATGCCTGAAGGACTTGACATCCTACTCCAAAGATGCTGTTCAGCCATGTTCATTGCTGCTCTGTTCACCACAGCCAGGAAATAGAAACAACCTAAATGTTCTTCTGCTGGTGAATGGAAAATGAAAATCTAACACACACACATACACACACACACACACACACACACACACAATGTGTTACATATACACTGAGTGCATACATTTTATGTATGGGATACAATCAGTTGTAAAAAAAAATGAACTCACGAGCTTTGCAGGTGAATAGATACAAAATACGCTGAATGAGATAACCCAGACTCAGAAAGACAAATGTTGTGTGTTCTTTCTTATTTCAGGATTCCAGCTGCAAATCTTTTTTAAAATTTACTTTTTTATTTAAAAACAGTATTTTTTATTATACATACAAATTCCAGTTTCCTCTCCCTCCCCTCCTTCTTCTCCTCCCACCTTCCTCCCACCCTACACCCCATTCAGTGAAGGTGAGGCCTCCCATGGGGAGTCACCAAAGTCTGTCGCATCACCTTGAGGCAGGACCAAAACCCTCCTTCCTGTATCTGGACTGAGCAAGGTATCCTTCTACAGGGAATGGGCTCCAAAAAGCCAGCTCATGGACTAGGGATAAATCCTGGTTCCACTGCCAGTGACCCCACAAACTTCCCAAGTCACACAACTGTCACCCACATTCAGAGGACCTAGTTTGGTCCTGTGCAGGTTCCCCAGCTGTCAGTCCAGAGTCAGTGAGCTCCCACTAGCTCGGGTCAGCTGTCTCTGTGGATATCCCCATCATGGTCTTAACCCCTTTGTACATATTATTGCTCCTCCCTCTTTGTGACTGGATTCTGGGAGCTCCGCCCAGGGCTCAGCTGTGGCTCTCTGCATCTGCTTCCCTCAGTTTCTGGATGTAGGTTCTATGATGACAGTTAGGGCACCCATCAATCTGATTACAGGGGAAGGCCAGTTCAAGCACCCTCTCCACTATCTCTTTGAGTCTTACCCAGCTATAAATCTTTAGGTTTGTGTACATAACATGGGGTAACGATAGAAACCGAGAAAGTAGGAAGAGATTGGGGAGAGAGTAGAGTAGAAGAAATGATGGAAGGGGAGGTAGTAAAACGAGTGATATGGAGGGAAAATGAGAAAAATGGAGAGACTTTAACTGGTGAGGCTGGAGAGGAGAGTGAAGGGTATTACAGAGAGGGGCGTGAACATGAAGAGAAAAAATAACACTAAGGATATTTGAAAAAGCCAAAGGGAAGCATATTATTTTATGTTTATTTAAGAGCATATATAATGAATATATATGTAGAGGTGTGTGTGTGTGTGTGTGTGTGTGTGTGTTTGTGTGTGTGTGTGTGTGTTTGTGTAAATATACAGTTTCAATGAAGTTATACAACATGGGTACTAATGCTTCCCTCAAGAGTCAAAGATTAACAAAACACAAAACCCTAATGCCAGGCATGGGAATTCTCCCTTGGAGTTGTTGACTAGGGGTATGGCTCTGAGAGATTCCCAAACAAACGAGGCTATTGCTATTGCCCTTGGTTGCCCTCTGGGACCTGAAAATACGAGCCTATTGATGAAGACACCACACACTTTGGGCACTAGACTTGGAGAAATTGACTGGAGCTGGCCTGAAATTCTTCCTGAGGCCTCGCTCACCCAGTATTGAAAAGTGCCATGCAAGCTGACCAAGGAGAGAAACAATCAATAGTTCTACTCAGCTATAAGTCTAATAACAAGTACTGTCCCAGAAAGAGATCCCCAATGGTGCAATCATGGCAGTTTTGTCTTAGAGATAACAAAATTTGATATACAGCCTGCTCTACAGGAGGAAATTCGTGCCCGGCACTATAAACCTATGACTGGAGAGGACATGGATTCTAAAGGATAACCCACTACTGCCATTTCCCTAAACTAATATAATTTCTAACTACGTTCCACGTACTTATCCTTCTACCCACAGAAAAGCCTAACTTATCCCCCCTACACACGCACACTGTGCAGTAGACAGAGACCACTACAGAGATCCACAAGTTATCCAAACAAAGAGACCAACTGGCAGTGAGGCAACCAACCCCAACTGCTACATCTTTAGTGAGACCCCACACCTAAGGCTGAGGGAACATCGTGGAAAAGGGTCGGGAAAACCAAGCACCAGGATACCAGGGTTCATGCTGTGAGATAGTTATCTTCTAGAGACGACAGCAGAAGCTGCTCCCAGGCAATCTCAACAACACAGTTGCCAAGACAAAGCCTGCATAATGACCTTGCCCTAAGTGAATGGGGAGGTTTCACAAGACTTCGCACCTGCCTGAAAAAGTAGAAGCCCTTAGTGGCTACGGAGAGTGAGAGTTTTCCAGGGACAAGCTTCCTAATTGGGTCTTCAATCCCAAACAGTCAAGCCCTTAGCACAAGCATACCTGAGCAACAGTAAATGCACTCAGCATGGTGTGTGTGTATGTGTGTGTGTGTGTATGTGTGGTTATTACAGATGTATGTATGTAACAGTAATTAAAGAAGAAAATATCATAAATTTGAGAGGAGAGAAAAGGGACAAATAAGGAGTGGAGGAAGGGGATGGAAATGATGTAAATAAAATATTGATGTATGAAGTTCCCAAAAATAACAAGCTTAAACTTAAAAATAATATTGATATATTAAGATATTATTTTATTTTTTATATTTATTTATTATATATACAACTTTCTGCCTCCATGTACACCCACACACCAGAGGAGGGCGCCAGATCTCATTACAGATGGTTTGGAGCCACCATGTGATTGCTGGGAATTGAACTCAGGACCTCTGGAAGAGCAGACAGTGCTCTTAACCACTGAGCCATCTCTCCAGCCCTAAGATATTATTTTAAAAGGAGGAGGAGAGCCAGTGTACTGGCTCAGTGTGTTAGAGTTTGATTCCCTGAAACTCACATGTTGGAAGAGAGGACAAACCACAACCTACACAAACATACACACACACACACACACACACACACACACACACACGAACGAACGAACGAACGAATGAATGAATGAATCGTTTTTAGTTTTAGTTTTTGTGGCAGTGGGAGAGGGAGAGCAAAGGGAAGGATGGGGAGGAGAAAACAGGAGCCACTGTGCTCATCTAGAAAATTGCCTGGAGAGTTGCATCACTAAATGTGATTTTGAAAGAAAAATAGAAGTGGCTTGGTATAATATTTTGTGACTCGGGTTTCTAGTTTGACAACCCAGCACATTTCCTTCTGGGTCAGTAGGTACCCATTGCAGCACAGAGCCCAGTGACCGATGAGACAATGAACTTCACCACTCTCTGTTGTATATCAGTGGATGACACTCATTTTTGTTAGCATTACAGTGACTGTACTGTAGCTAAAGTGTTTTCTCTTTTTATTGATTTTGGCTGAATTCTAAGAACTTGAATTTATGTTTATGGGTCTATGAGTACATGTAGAATTCTGTTTATTATAAGTATAACAACTTATGTCTAATTCAGAATCATATGTGATGATCTCTCATGTAATTGGCTGTGGTAACTATGCAGAAATGATTTTTAGTATTCTATTTCATTCACCATAAGCACTTCTGTTTTACAGAGGCCAGCATCCGAGCATAGTGCCTCATAGCTGAAGTCAGTGGGCAAGGTAGCAGAACAGCATTTGATTTTCAGTCTCTAGGTCTGCAAGTGAGGAGTCTCTCGATGATAATAGGTGTTTTCTCCTGAGTTCTTAGAGCCAACGGCACCTGCCTAGGTTCCTCTGGCCCAGTATATTGAAAGGCTTGGCTGGCACAAACTCAGGCAGGTGCACCAGGAATCCGAGCCTAAACCTCTTGGCTCCTCTTGATTTCTGATTCCTGTTGAGAGCAAAACGGTCTCCCCTTGCCAACTCTGCCGTCACACCGCTGTTCGAGTAGCTTCTCTTCAATGGGTCATCCATCCAATCTTCCTCTTCCTTCAGGTCATAGATGAACATGGAAACGTTTTGCCCCCTGGCAAGGAAGGAGACATAGCCATCAGGGTGAAGCCTATCCGGCCAGTAGGCATCTTCTCTGGATACGTGGTGAGGACCTATGCTCTCCCTCTGTTTCCCCATAAGGATGAGATGAACCACATAGGATGAGGGATGCCAAATGTTGTAGAGACCCCTCAAGAGGTATTGGTGAGAGTCAGAGTTCTCAGATTCAAGAATGGGCACTTTAAAATGACACCTAATTCTGTGTAAACTAACAATAATGCTAAATTAGGAGCAAAAAGAATGAGCACTTTATGAAGGGAGAAGCTGAAGCCTGGCCATTCTCTCTCACCATCCTCAGCCAAGTACTAAGAAATCACAAAAAAAAACCTCACCTTTGCCCATAAGCCTTTGTAACAATAAAACCTTCTACAATGTGCCCATGGTTGTATTGCCTCTGAGCATGCTCCTTGCTCTCTCCACAAAGCCTGGACCCAGACTTTAAGGCACTGTGGAGCTTTAGAGCCATGCTGGGCAACTCCATGGCGAGAATCACAGTAGCACTGACAGCATCTAGGGTTCAGACCTCCCGAAAGCACTCACAGACAGAATCTGAGTAGGACAGGCTCTCTTACCGTGTAGGGATGGTGAAACCAGAGATTATAGGCTCAAGTCAAAGCTACAAATCTTGGGAATAGGTCAGAGACAACCTCGAACACACACCTTCTGGAGATGTGGCGAAGGCTTGTACCCAGGATAAGTGAGCTCATCAACAATGATGTTCTTCCTATTGTTTATTGTAGCAGTTCTCAACCTGTGGGTCATGACCCCTTTTGATATCAAATGGCCCTCTCATGGGAGTCATCTAAGACCATCAGAAAACACACTTGTTTTTTATTATGATTTGTAACAGGAGCAAAATTATAGTTATGGAGTAACAATGAAAATAATTTTGTGGTTGGGGGTGGTCACAACATGAGGAACTGTATTAAAGGGTGGCCGCATTAGGAAGGATTATTGAGTATATACTACAAAGGCAGCACTCTTAAAACTCCTGATACACCTTTAACATATTTAATGTCCTTAGACACCATGTAAAATTTTTAGAGCCAGCTTGCTTAAATTCAAACACTACTCTGGTATTTGCTGGATGATGGGGAGCAAGTTATCTATCCCCCTGCCTCACTTCCTCATTGGTGAGTTGGGTATCATATGGTATCACATTAGGAATGCAAAGGCAATGGTATTTATTAAGCACTTAGGACCGTGCTACATACACGTGTAGTAAATAAAGAAACCATGACAGGTCCAAACTATCATCTCCACGGGGAAACTGAGGCGCTGCAACCAGGACACAGCTACATCGCACTCTTCCCCAAACACGGCCCACATGCTTTCCTCATGTGTTCTCACGTGCTAGCAAAGGAGCTAGGACATGGGTGTCCCCATCAAATACACAGGAAACAGATGCAGTGGCATTGGCAGATATATTTAAGGCCATGTTGGTACTGCCAGCCGAAGCTGCATGGTGACTACAAGAAATCTGTGGTCATGAAATCTGGCTCAGTTCTATAACTTAGAATGGCAGTTTAGCTTCAGACAAACCCCTTGAACATCCCTTGACATCCCCAATGAGGAGGTAGGTGAAGAATTCTAACCTTATAACTGGACATCAGCTTAAAACCCATGCTCCCATACCAGAGTAAGCTATAAAAATGTCCAGACAACAGGTAGCCCTCAAGTCTCCCTATTACCCATGTGTTTGTGACTCAGCTTAATGGAGGTGCCCAGCCATGGCAGAAGTGTGAACACTGGCTGAGGCTTCAGAATCCTGCTGGCCAATCTCTAGCCCTTTCTCTTATAATGAGAGAGCCAGGGAGAAATGCCAAATGGACTCAATAACCTTGGGTGGTATTGTGCAGTGACCAGGGGTTATACTGTCTGGGGAAGAGAAAAGAGAACATACAGGGGGGACACCCTAGAATATAAATGGACCAATGAATACATCAGTGTTAACTATAAGATTAGATTCAGGGTAGTAGTGAGAGACTGGAAGGACTGGACAAAATGAGAAGATTCAAGTTGACTGGGGGATCTAAGATCAGTAAATTTGCGACAGGTTCACCACACAACATAGAGCTGCTCACGTGGTAAACCGAACCAAATAAAGTAGCTATTCACAGAAGTACTGGGCCAGGGGTCAGGGGTCTTAGACTTTGCAGACACAGTAGCTTTTTGTTTCTTTTTCTCTAGAACAATCCCAAGAAGACAGAGGCCAATATTCGAGGAGACTTTTGGCTCCTGGGAGACCGGGGAATCAAGGACCCAGAAGGGTATTTCTACTTCCTAGCGCGGACAGACGATATCATTAATTCCAGCGGGTGAGCATTGTTTCTGGACCAGGACGGGTGAGCTTGGGTTTTGTTCTGCCTGACTCTCAGTCCTCGAGGTTGGGCGTCCTGCCTCCTCTGAAGGATGTACTTTCGCAGGTACCGTATTGGACCATCAGAGGTAGAGAACGCATTGATGGAGCACCCTGCCGTGGCCGAGACAGCTGTGGTCAGCAGCCCGGACCCTTCCAGAGGAGAGGTGACAGTGCCGTTGGGAAGCACAGAGACAGTGTTGTATGGTGATCAAGGACACAGATTCATAGGCTGGGCAGCTTGGGTTCAAATATTGATTGTCCTGCCAATGAGCAGGATGACCTTCACCAAGCTGCTTACGCACTGTTTTCCTCAGTTTCCACATTTGTAAGATGAGGGATTGTCATGAGCATGAAATGTGGTAGATATTTGCAAAGTGCTGGGGACCAGACATAGCACCACAGCATACAGTCAGCTGTAAGGATGTGTTTCTTGACAAGAGTAGGGGAGGACTTGGTCTAGAAGATGCAGCCCTTGAACCATGGCATGAGGCAGGAGGAGGACCCTGTAACACTGAGGTGACAGGACTGTGCAGAGCTCACTGCGTGTGTGGAGAGGGCTTAAGATGGGTGAGTGGATGCGGGTCCCAGCGCACTTCTTCATAGCACAAGCTTGGTGATGCCGTGTGACTGACAGATATAGACCGCGTGGCCCGTAAAATAACAACAGCCACTGGGAGAGCGAAAGAGGGCGTTCCGCTGAGCTTTGAGTAGCAGACGGTTTTATTTTACCTCCCATGAATTAAATGTGAAAACTTCATCCCACCCTACAGATGGGTAAACTGAAGTTTGAAAAGATTGAACAAACCATTTAAAGTTAGAGGCCCCCAGTCTTGGCTTTCCTGTCCTTCCTCTCTGCAGCTCCTTTTCCCCGGGGAGTCCTTACTATCACAGGTGAATGAGATGAGCCTGGTGTCTCTTATCCTCACGTCTCCTTCCGAAAGATAAGTCCCTGGAGGACAAGTTGGACCATTGGCTGTTCTCACCCGCTTCCAATATTTTCCCTTCCTTTGGCCCAGACGTTTGAGTGGATGCAGGCATTTTGTTGTGGCAGTGGTGGCCGTCTTGATACTGATTTTGCTTCATCCCAAGAGATGAATAAGGATTCTGATCCCACTTGGGTTCCATCCTTGCTGCAGGTGGTAAAGGCATTTGTGGTCCTTGCCCCTGAGTTCCTGTCCCATGACCCAGACCAGCTCACCAAGTTGCTGCAGCAGCACGTGAAGTCAGTGACAGCGCCCTACAAGTACCCCAGGAAGGTAAGGCCTTCACCAGCCGTGTCCCCTGTGCTTGCAGAAGAACGCCTATTATATGTCTCTTCTTTGGCATGAAAACAAGGCCTCTGACTTAAAAGTCTTCCTTGCAGTGACCAGAAATTCCCCCCAAACCACCCAGCAACTATCTTAGTGCCTGAAGAGTGGCCACAACCTTCAACTCGCTCTGAATTAGGAGCCAAATGCTTTCATAGGAGTTCACTCTGCAGAGTGGGGCTTTGTAAAAATATTCAGGACTGTACAGCTTTCGGTTGCAATGACAGAAATAGAACTTAAATTTGCTGCTTGTATAATTGGCAAGTCCGTGAGTGGGCACGACCTTCGTCATGGTGAGTCCCAGGCATGGACAATGAGGTCAGAGATTTCTATTTCGTTTCTTCACTTGCCTTCTGGGTCGGCTTCATTTGTTGAAATGCTCTCTCTTTCTCTGAGGTGCCATCTTCTCCAAGTATACAGTCTTAGCAGTTTGGCAAACTAAAGGAAAGACATTGCAGGCATGTCCCCCAAAGACCAATGAAGGTCTTGAAGTTGCTTCTTGCTGGACTAATTTAGGTACCTATTATTAAACCATTCTATGGAACTAGGACAACGGGATATCCTGACTGGTCAGTTCTGAGTCATGTGGTCATCCTTGCAGAAAGTGTGGAGGAAGGATGGGAGAGTTCTTCCTTACACCCCAAATGTGGTCTGAGTGAGGAATAGGGGGTTCTCCTAGGAAAATGGAAATATTCCTTCTGGCAATGGCAGAATAAAGGGACGGCAGGCAGGAGTGATAGAGGAAAGGGACCACAGAGGCCTGCCAGGGACTTTCACTCTGGGCGCTAAGACAAGTGCACTGCTAGGGCAGGAAGACGGGGGCTGCTCAGCTTTGCATCCCTGAGACAAAGAGCCCAAGTAACACTTCAAGGAGGAAGTAGGTACTTTGGGTTCATGGTTTCAGAAGTTGCAATCCCTGGTCTGCTGACTCCATTCGTAGGAAGGGCCATGGTGAGAGGGCATGGGAGAGGGAAGCTGTCCGCCTCACGGCAGTCAAGAAGCAGACCAACAGAGAAAGGGACTCGGGACGAGATAACCCATGACAGAATGCCCACCCCAAAGAGTCCACCACCTCCCAACGATGCCACCAGGTTCTGAACTCACCAGTGAATTAATCCATTGAGGAGGCCAATGAGCCCATCACACCCTTACATTCCTCCTCTGAACCCTGTATGAGCCTTCAACACATGAACTTCTTTAGGAGATACTTCATGTCCGAACCACAGCAACCCCAATGCTGGAATTTGCACAAAACAGGAGTTTGTCCCAGAGAATGGGGAAAAATATTTTGAGGCTGGGCTGGAACGTGAGAGGAACCATGTTAGACTTAGAGCCAACTAAATTCTTAGGTATCCTGTATGCCCAGTGGCTTACCACAGGCTAATTGTCATAGGTGGGCACTCTAAGAGCGGACCCCAGGGAGGGACGCTCATATGCAAGGGTTTTAAGAAAGCGTTGGACATGTACCTCTGGAGAAAGGAAGCAGGAAGGGGGGCGGGAGAAGGGCATAGTGAAAGCGCATTGAGTTTTGGTCTCAGCTGGAACCTGGACCTCCCCACGGGAAGTTCAGAGGTCACTTCAGAAATGTGCTGAGTTGGAGTGAGGAGCTGGAAAGGGCCGTTATAACCCCATGTAGAACAGGCGTGAATGCGCGCTGCTATGGGAAGGGCCATGACCCTAGCAAGACAACAATCTGGCGAAAGGTACTAGAAAAAGGTCGGTGGGGCGCTATGTCCTGTCCTCCATTCCTGCAAAGGGACGCAGTGAGTATCAGAGCCCACAACCAGACTTTCATCCTCAAACCGAAAGGGGGCAGCACCACACAGTCTCAGGAGTCACACTGTGGGTCAAAATCCACTTCTGCTAGTTGCCCAAGAGCCTCTCTGATCCCGAGATTCCTCATCTGTAAAAGAAGTCGGAAGATGTTGATTTTCCCTTCTGTATGTGAGGGGTTTCTTTATTGCTAAAGAAACCACCGACATGGTGCCTCCCTGATTAATCTAGGAGGTTTTTATTGTATATAAGAGAGAGGGGATAGACAAAGGCAACTGGGGAGTCTGCCACTTTGTTGAAACAGCCTGGGAACTAGCGTGGGACTCTGATCTGTTGTAGGTTGGTTTGAGTTAATAGAGAACTAGATGTCCTCTCTAGATTCGGGGGCGGAGCGGTTAAGATTTTAAGCACTGGACATGTAGAAGAGTGGCTGGAACAGAGTAAACATTTAATGAGTGTTGTTTTAAAGAAGTTCCACGGGGCTGGAGAGATTCCTCAGCAGTAAAGAGTACTAGCTGCCCTTCCAGGGATTCTTTACTGGAGTCCCAAAATCCACAAGGCTGTTTACTGTAAGTTACAAGGCTGTAACTCCAGTTTCAGCCCTCTTCTGGCCTCTGCTGGTAATGCATGCACACGGCACAAAGATAAAACATGCAGGCAAAACATCCATAAGCATATAACAAAAATGAATGGTTTTATTTTTAATTTTTAAAGAAGAAGCAAGATATCCAGTCATGCCATATGTGAGGGATTTTGGATCGCTACTGGACATTTTGTAAGACCAAGAAAGGGGACCCAGTCACACCACACACACAGTGAGTGTATCACTCAAGTACTGGCCCTGTTCTTGTCCTCTAGAGTCCCTAAGGCAGCAGGTTCTTTCCCCTGCAGTGCCCTCCCTACCAGCCACCTCCTCTATTTCTTGTTGACGGTAAACAGGGTAGCTTTCTTCTTGGCATCAAACTGAACTCTTCCCTGTGGCCTTCTTCCACTCCTTATGTCTTCCAGGTACCAAACGGTAGATATTTTACAACAGTTTACCCTTCAAATGCTAAATCACTCAGAAACAATATCACTGTCCCTTCTAAATAGTGGATAAGAAATCACCACAAATAAGAAAGTTACAGACCACCAGGACTTTATAGGCCAGAGATCAAGAGCAGGCTTCTGCCACAGGGTGGAGTTATAAAGCCAAAAACCATAATCACATCATGCCAGAGGCAAGCAGGACTTAGAAAGGACATTTAAAAAAAATGATTGTTTTAAAGTTGTAAGAGAGTGGTCCTCCAAGTGCAGCTGCAGGGAAACGTTCAGCTGGACAGGGTATGGTCACTAAGGGGTGGGAGTGGGCGGGTAGAGCTAGCTAGACAAGAATGACTTTGGGCAGGTCAGTAGTAGCAAACTTCTTGTGAACTGCGAGCTTTTCCCCCTATGTATACTGTATCAGCCACTTTTCTCAAACCATGACCAAAATGCCTGGAAAAAGCCTCATACAAGGAAGAACTTAAGTTGGTTTCAACGATTCCCCTTCTTAGCCCTCAGCTTTGTTGATTCCAGGCCCCAGCCTGAGGCGGAACACATGGTAGTGTCAGCCTGTGGAGGAAGAGGCTGCCCCTCACACAGAAAGTAAGCAAAGAGCAAACACAAGAGGGGCCGAGGCCAATATATAACTCCAGAGACAGTCTTTCCCTGTGATCTCCTCTAGGCCCCAGATTCCAGGGTTCACCACCTCCTAATAACACCACTGTGTGTGGAATCATCAACGGGCTAAAGCATTCATTAACACAGAGCTTTCATGGTCTAATCATCTCTGGAAACCCATCCCTAGTCATCCCCATGAGATGCTCTTAGCTAACCTCCTAGGCTCTTGTCAATCAAATTAGGCTGACAAGATTAACCATCATATATGAATACCTCTGACAAATACAGTTTAAAATTCAAAGGCGATAAGAAATTAACAACAAAGGTGATAAAATAAACCAATTAGAACAACCTAATGTTAAAAATTCACTTAAATTTACAAATTATTTATTTCTAGATTATACATCGTCTGTTTTAGGTTGCAGTTGACCACAGGTAATTGAAGCCGACTGAATCCAAGCCATGGATGAAGACGGACTAACCGAATGGCTGGGACTATGCTTATGTATTCTGCCCACAGGTTTTTCAGCCTCTGCTCCCTCCTAATGTGCTTTGAGCAAATTCCTTTCTCAACAATTCTTATGGAAGCATTCACTCAGCAGCTGCCAAGAATATAGGTTTTCTTTACCAGAATCCCAGTGAACACCTTTCATTAGCTCTGCAGACAACCCATCTCATTAATGTCATAGCCAGTGGAGTCACTTAAGTGGAAGTCTCAATGAACTGTCAACATCTACAGATTAATAGTCGGGAATATCCGAGTGGGTCCTTCACTTCAAACGAGAGAACGCTGACATTAGCGAGACTGTGTAGGTTGGCCAACCACACAGAAGACCTGAGACAAAATTCAAAACCAGGTCTCCAGTTAGATGTCTATTTCAGATGTCTCTTCTAGCTCAGATGAATGGCCACAGCTGCCATTCATGCGTGTCCACTCCATGAACAACCTCTTAATATCGCCACAACAACCTAAAGATATTATCGTCCCTTAGTGTAGTTGATAGTTAAATTGAGTCTTAAAGTTGTCCAGGGACCTTCCAAAGTTGACTTGAGTAGGAACTGAAGCCTACAGAGCTTGTTATGGAAGTTCAGGTGTCTGCCTCTGGGCCACACCATGTTCATTTTACTGCTTCTCTTGTCAAGATTACATATAAAGTCCAGTGCTCTGGTCCTCCCTGTTCTGGGCTAGCCATCTTCTTCCTGCCCTGGTGTCCAGAGACCTTCTGAGGCTTCTAGCAGACAGAGCTGACGTTAGAGCATCTCCATACTTTCCCCTTATGTATCTAGACCCTCCAGCCTTAAGAGCTGATGCTTACAGCAATTCCTCAAAAAAAAATAAATCCAATGCCACTGAGGTCAACCCACGCTGATCTGATTTCTCACACCAGGTGGAGTTCGTCTCGAACCTGCCCAAGACCATCACAGGGAAAATCAATCGAGCAAAGCTCCGAACTGAGGAATGGAAAACATCAAGACAAGGCCAGGCCCAGTGAGACTCCCAAGGCCCTCACTGGGGTTCTGTCTTCCCATTCTTTCCTGTGACTTCTCAGTCTTCCTACGAAGACAAAAGATGACTCATACAGAGGCGTGTTTGTGATTTTTGTGGAGTTATTAACACAGAACAATGGCATGTGGGATGCTAAAAGAAGAAAGAGGGAATGAGAGATTTGCAGAAAAAAAAAACCAAAAATCCCAAGTGAGAAAAATCTAAAACAACAAGGAAAAGCAATTATAAATGAGAGCGAGCAGGAAGGGAGGAAGGAAGAAAGGGAAAAGCAGGATGAAGAGGGGGAGAAAAGAGAAGAGAAGGAACTGGAGGGAAATTAGGAGAAGAGGAGACTATGGGCAGGACACCAAAGTCTGCCCAGGTTGCTTCAATCCTTAGGAGTATCATGTCCAAGGAGGAGGAAATGCCACTTACACAACAAAGGCATGCACAAAGGCATGGTTCTACACAAGTCACAGGCCATCTGCTTCATACGTGTGGCATCTGCAGGCTCAGCTTCTGCACCTCCCAACATGCCACTCCCTGTGGCTCACATTTCTTACTGTATCTACTCTTCCTAAAATCAATATTAAAATTGTTTCCAAATAAAACTCTGCGGCCATTCTTTGGGTAGGAAGGAGAGGAGTTGTAGCGGCTTATGGACTGGGGAAACCATAGAGGACTGACAGATGATGTAAATGGCTCGGTTACTATAGTTACCTGACCAGCAGCTCTACAGGTGCAAGGGGATGTTGAGGTGGTGGGAGTGTCACCTGTAACCTGAAGATCAAGGGTAAATGAGTCTTCTTGGAACTGGGCAATCAGGAGATGGAGGCGAAGGTTCTCAAGAGCCAGTGCCTCCTCTGAAGAACACTCAGTGACAGTGAAAGAACACTGCTTACCAAACATTTTCCAGGAGCTAGCCACTAGCACTCTTTGACTAGAGCCATCATCTGAAGTTTCACAGAGGGGAAACACAGGGACAGGTTCTGTAGAAGGTCTTATCATCCCTTAGCTCACCAGTATGTCTGTTTGGCTTTTACAGTCTGTGTCAGTCAAAACTAAAACTAACTCCCCTTTTCTGTCAACCCCCACACATCACACACACACACACACACACACACACACACTCACACAAACTCTCTATCCCTATGAAAGTGTGAAAACCCAATACTCCAGATGTTTGCGTTAAAGAAAAGCTAGGGGCTCGTGCTGTTTACTCAGGTTTCACAGTGATTGTCATGTCCTGAAATGTTATAAAGATGACATTAGCAAGGATAAAAAAATAATCTACGAGTTAGCCAGTAAGAGTTGGAAATGAGCCCTGGTCTAGGTCTCTCATAAATATTATTTTAATTGAGCCTCATTGGGTTTCGTATTATCTTTTCCAGCATATGATGGCGCTTGACCCCCTCATCCTCTGTTCTTCTGTTCTCTCCCTGTAGTGCCCTGACAGCACCTTTTCAAAAGCAGGTGCATCAGCCACGCCCGCTCCGACCATGCACAAGAACACAACCTGTCATGAGTGTGCATTAGGTCATAACAAATTAACTTAAGGGAATGCAGATTAATGCAGCAATTTCGTTATGCTTATAAATTCTGTGGGCTTGGAGTATAAAAAAATAATGGAACAGTGAGGTTTTTTGTTGTTGTTGTTGTTGTTGTTGTTGTTTTAATGTTAGTGCTCCAATACATTGAGGACCTACAGTTGAAGGATTTAGGAGTTGAGAGAATTTGATGGATGGGAATATGTTGCCCCCCCCCCAATTCATATGTTGACTATATTTGTACTGAACCTTCTTATCCTGGATAAGAGGAGGTCATGAAGGTGGATCACGAGGGAGTGGTGGGATTAGCAGCTTTATAAGAAATGGGGGGGGGATCATTCTCTCCCAATCCTGTGAGACACAGCAAGGAAGCAGGTGTCTGCATAGCACAAAAGTCTTGACAGCCAGATAATTTACCCACTTCCTCGTGGACTTCATAGACTCCAGAACTGTGAAAAAGAAGCTTCTGGTATTCCAGTTGCCCAACAGTGTCCAGCCTGTCTAGAAGGTTTCACTCACGTGGAACCTGAGTGGAAAGGAATAACAAAGAAGAGACCTTTTATGTGGCCAGAATTTCCTCACAACGTGGTTGTCTCAGATGTCATACCTACATAGGTAATTAAGATTAAATCATGGTAGGATTGTTGCTCAACTGAGAAATTGCAAGAATGGGGGCCTTAGTTCAATCCCTAGACACCCCATAAAATAAAACTCTACGTGTTAATAATCCTATCTCTGGAAAAGACAGACAGATCCCTAGGACTGAAGGACCAGCCAACCTAACTTACTTAGGTCCCTAGCCACTGCGGTGCCTTGTCCCTCTCAGGTGGCTAGCACCTGAGGAACAATGCCAGAGGTTCTCTTCTGGTTGGCACACACACCTGCACACACCTACACAAGATCAAATTTCCACCTACCCTCAAAGGCCAGAGAGGCCGCCATTCACTGATATTGTCCCAGATTCTAGAGGAAGGGACAGAAATTCTACCTCTTCATGGGAGTCACAGAAGCCAAAGGCACATTATAAAACTGCACTCCTTCCCCAGCGTAGCCCTGTGCTAAGGCAATAACGTCCAATTCTGTGCTTAGGGAGACTTATTCCACTTGTCAACAGCCCGGCCTCGGGGGATGCACAGCCAGCTTACATCACTGAGGTAGTGACATCACCTAAGGAGAGACTCGAGTACTCAAAGAGCTGAAGTAGACAGAGGGAATGTCACAGAGAGAGGGGAGATGAAAGGCTGGCCTTAATGGCTTAACTTACTATGATTCATTATGACTCTGAGTTACAGTCTCTTGATTACGACATTCTTGCCTAAATTATTTAAGGAACATCTCCAGATGTTGTCAAGTGATCGCTTTGTCCCAGTTTTTTTCTGAGGTAGGCCATCATCCAACCTATTTTTAGGTTGTCACTTTGATAGCCACACAGACCAAGAATTTAATTTGCTTTTCCATTACTGATGTATTTAGTCCAATAAGAGTGGAGGCCTGTAAACAGACTGTGAGAGCAACAGTTCAAACAATTGCTAAGAGAGGTCATGGAGTCTATGGGAAAATGGAGCCTGGTGCCCACTGTTGAATTTCTGTACATGTTGAATTTGGAGCATGTTATTTTAGCAACCATATATATCTCTCTCCTAATGCTACTTCAATGGACAGTACAACCAACAGGCAGACAATTAATTCCCCTGTGCAAGCAGCCCTGACACTCCGGGTGATAATATACTTTCATATCCCCCCCCACACACACATATAAGGAATGGGGCTTCTTCCCCTGCTAGGACAGACAATGAACTCTACTGTGGGGGAGAGCACACAGCATTCTAATAGCTCCCCAAAATGCTGGAAAAATTCACACCAGCAAACCCTTCCTATTGGGGCTGGAGAGATGACTCTGCAGTTGAGAGCACTGGCTGCTCTCTCAGAGGCCCTAGGCTTGCTTCTCGACCCAATGGTGGCTCACACCCGATCATAACTCTGATTCCTTTATTTGAAGTTTTACCTCCTCAGGTATCAAGTGTGTATATGGAGCACCGACATTCAAGCAAGCAAAACATCCATACAGATAAAATAGAGTAAATGAATCTTCTTAAAATTAGTTTTTTCCCCCCTAGAAATGCCTGGTGTCAGCAAGCAGTGAGGACAAGCCCTCTCTTTGGCTCCAGAGGAGCTTCAGGGGTAAAGCACTTGCTTTTGTGTTGAAGGTGTGAAGTTTCCCTGCTTCACACCATCACACAAGTGTGATTCAAGGTGCATTCAGTTTCTTTTCTACAATGGAGACTCTGCATTAATCAACTTCTGTAGAGAAAAGCTTAGTTTGGACACAGAGTTTCAGGATTCTCAGCCCATGGTGGGCTGGACTTGCTGTTTCAGTCCTGCCGTGAGGCAGCACCTCCCGCCTATGCAAGCTTACATTACAGAGCAAAATGTCTCACCTTGCCTCGCAAGCCAGCAGAAAGGGAAGAAGGGACAGCCAGAGCCTCCCCCCTACTGTGAGTGTGCCCCCAATGACCAAAGATGCCCCACTAGGCCATCTCCGGGTTCTACCTCCTCTCAAGAGCACATTCACGTTTTCAACATGAAGGACTCATAGGACAGCAGAGCCCAAGCCCGGTGTCTTCTCCACAGACTTGCTGCCAGCACATATTGAGAGAACTAACACATAATGTCCCCCAGGGAAGGAGAATCACCTCGTTGGAGACTCTGCGGTCTAAGAACCGTGGCCGACTTGCCCAATGGCAGAGGAGGCCATCATATCACATGTTAAGGATTTGGACTTATTCTAAAAAATAACACCATGAAAACAGCTAACACGGGGCAAAGCCTGAGTCAACTATGCCTTTTTAGATGACTACCTTGGCCGCTGAGTGGGAGGTGTGCTAAAGGAGAAATTGTAAAAGGGAATTGGGAGGGGCTTAGAGAAACCTCTTCTTTGTGGGATTTGTTGAATTAATGACAGTGTTTGAGGGAGGGGGATACTTCTGGGATTTCAACCCCACAGACTGGGGCCTATGGTCTCACACTTACTGAGAAAGGCAGGTTTAGCGGTGGGAATATTGTTTCACTCAGTGGCCTTGCTCATTCAGGTTAACAGTACTAGTTGCTAAATATTAATGTCTAGTATATTTAGTATCAATATATAGCACTGAAGAATTGGTCAGGAACTTAAGTTGGAGCTCAGAGAGAAATCGGGACTTTGAATGTAGGGTAGGTAATTTTCAATCCAGGAGATTGTTGAGATGGGGGAAGGTACATGTGGAAGGAAGGGAACGGCAGGTTACCGAGGGCAAGTTCTTGAAGAGACATAATACGTAAGGGTTCCAAAGAGGAAGGAGAGCCCATGAACACAAAGGAGACAAAAGGCCAGTGCAGAATCAGAAAGAGGGAAGGGAACAATCCTAAAACAGTCTAACAGCACCGCCAAGAACCGCCACAGCAAGAACTGAAAAGGGCCCATTACATCGGTGGCAGAATATTCGCGCACTTGTCTCCTCCCCACACCAACATTCAGTTCAGCGCGTGGGTCAGAACACTGATAGCTGTTTGCTGAGCAGTGGCACATGAAAGGGTAGACACAACTAACTCTGTCTATACTTTCAATAAACGTGAATGAGGAAAAGGAGCGAGAGAGAAGTTAAAGATTCAGGGTTGTAACCTACGAAGGAAGCAGGGGCTCGAGCGATGTGGCAAACTCTCATGTGTTCTACCCAACAGTCGGTCCCTTCTCCTGTCCCTTCTCTGCAGAAGCCTGTTTAGAATTGCTGTGCGTGCTGGGCGGTGGTGGAGCATGCCTTTAATTCCAGCACTCAGGAGGCAGAGGCAGGCGATGCCAGACTGCTTTACAGAGTGGGTTCTGGGGTGGGGGATGGCTGTGAGCCCAGCACAAGGGCAGGAGTTATGGCTAAACCAAAATCATCTTCCTAGAGTCCACTAGAAAGCTCCACTCTGCCATCTCTAGGTGTCAATGGCAAAGTCTATTGTTATTCTGCAATTATCAACGCCCCCTTCACTCCAAGGGAAGATTGCAGAGTTCCTGGGGCCCTGAAGCTGAGCACAGTCCTTATCACTTGTGTCATCCTGGTCTCACCTATCTGCAACCACCTGTGCCATTAATAAAGTTGCACTAGAGAGCTACTCCCAACCAAAGACTTGATAAAGCAGAAGAGAGACCATAGCTGCTCCCTGCCCAGAAGCTGCTGACCGGAGGAAGGAAACGCTACGTTGGTGTAACTTTCTGAGATTTGAAAGTTGCCTGTTCGTGCAGCGCTACCATGGCAACAAATCTAGTGAAAATATGTTCTCCCTTGTAGCAAAACTAGTTTCAAATACTTGGCAGCAAACTATGACCTAACAGGATTTAGCAAAGCTAACAACTTGTGTTTTCATAAGGATTTAATTTCACTTGTTTGTGGCACTTCAAAACTGGAGTTGAGATAGAAGGTTGTTTTGATGATTTAATATTCCTTTCCTTTTTAAAAATGTTGAGGGTTTTGAGAAATAGTCAGCGCTTGAATACCCCCTGCTACACACACACACACACACACACACACACACACAAACACATCATGGACCAAGCCCCCACTCCCCATCTGTAGCCCTGAAAAAGAAAGTAAACAGTGTAAAACAATTTCACCAGGAAGTGAAACAAAGGTAAGCCATCCGAGCCAGAGTTTGAGAAATGCCAAAGTCAAAATAGATCAAGATAATTGATCATGAAAAGAGGAAGCCCAAAAAGCCCCATATGGGCAGGGCATATGGTGTCGCCTTACCTAAAAGGAAGCCGATGGGGTCTTGTGGGAAAGTCGCTCACCTTCAGAGCTGAAGGTGATACGTCCAGTTCTCTTCTCACAAAGAATACGCTGCCCATCAGATCCTCAGTTTCCTGATCTGCCAAAAGCAAGTGATACAGTTCTGCGCAGGTTCCGGTAAGCAAGCGGGAGAGAGTGAATGTGTGAGGATCACCGTAGAGGGGCAAAGGCAAGGGAACTGAAGCCCTCGCCCGTCAGGGGTAGTGAGGCCTGGGATGCCCAATAGGCTGCACACAGCATGGTCAGAAAATGCCCGCCTGCTTCATTTCGGCTTCCTTTGCTCAGCCCACTGCAAGAGCCTGTCTGCTACATAAGGGAGCTGGAGGGGAAAAGACATGGGAGCTATGGGCAGGAGGAGGCCTTGAGGACACTGGGATCCGCCCTTTTGATGGAATCCGGTCTTTTTGTTCACCTCCTACCAACTCTTTCCATGTCCCAGCTCCACACAAGAGCTGGGTACTGACAAAGAAGAAGGTCCTAAAAATCAGAAGAGCGGAGCGCTCTGGGGCTGTAGGCAGGGTGAAGAAGGGCCCAGCCCACTGTCGACAGTTTCAGCTCTTCCAGCAAGCAGAGCATTGAGACTGGTAGAAGAGCATGACACCTAAAGTCTGTCCTACGGAAGGACTCCCAGGGGGCGGTGCACAACTCTCCAAGCACGGTGGTTGCTTCATCATTTGTTTACTTTTGCCAGTATAGAATACTAAAGACTGTTCCAGATGCTAACGTAGAGTTTTAAGTCGTTACCCATTGTCATCTCTCCCCACCTACAACTATTATGTCAGAGTTTGGTGCTTCTTTCTGACTGTATGGGGGGGGGCAGTTATCTGGAAGGGTCTGGTTGGTGGGAGGCAGAGCTGGTCCTCTTCCTCCTTAAGGGGGGACACGCTACCTGTGAGCTCCCTATTGGAGCGCCCTCTGGTCTCCAAGAGTGTTCTTTCTTTATTCCCTGGCAGCCTGGCTGGAGCAGAGTCCAAGGAAATCTCTTGCATTGACAAGCTAGTTCTGTGACGCCCCGGGTCATCCTGGGATAGTGACAGTAACAAGCGGGAAGGCAGAAGTTTCTAGAAACCAGTGTTTTCCTCAATGCTCCGGTCTTTTACGTGAGCCTGCTGATTTCAAAGTTTCATTTCTTCCTTCATCAAAGATTTCAGTTGTCCCGGTCAGGGGTGTGCCCAGCTTGCCAACCTTACCAAAGTTGCAAGGTGCTCTGGCTGAAGCCAGGCTGACCAAGAAAGGTTCAAGCAAGGTTCAAAAGCATCGGTTTACAGCTAGTCTGACCACCAGGCGGCGCTCAAGTCCTCGCTTTTGTTTATTCAGCTGCCGATGCATGGGTTTTGGTTCTGAATAGTGTCCTGTGCCTTGGGGATACTGTTTCACAAACAAGGCTGGTGATATGGCTCCGCCAGTAAGTCTGATAGCGATCCCCAGAATCCACATAAAAACTGGCTGGTTTGCACATCTGAATCCCAGCACTCCTCTTATGAGACGGAAAACAAGAGTCAGGAGGATAGCCCTGAAGCTCACCAGCCAGCTAGCCAAAAGTACACTGGTTGGCCGAAACAAGAAAGACCCTGCCTAAATGAGGCGGAAAGCCGGGGCACAGCCAGGAGAGCTGTCCTCTGACGCCCACACCCACAAGCACAAAGTGGCACACACCTGAGCATGGTGGGGGGGAGGGCTAATAATAAATCAAAGTTTTATATAAAATGAAGTTTCTTTTCCCCATGGAATTTAAACTGCAGTCGTTAGAGGTGCTAGGAGGAACACACAACAGACAATTAAGGAAGAATTAACAAACACTGGCAAGTTCCTGTGTTTCAAGCAATGAGATATTTGTGATAGTGACTGCTTCCTGTCTTAACTGGCTTCATGCAGGTTTCTTGTTTCTGACACTCAAAACTGATTCTACCATCATTCCTACCCTGTTAGGGGTCACTGAGAAACTCAGGAATGGGCTCCTGAGGGCTTCTTTTATCCACTAAGAATGATGTCGTAACCAAGAAGAGAAATCTGAACACAGATATAGGCAGACACAAGGAAACACCGGTGGGCATGAGGATGCCAATCCTTCAGCTAATGAGAGGGGCCTGGGACTGAGCCTGGCCTCGCAGCCTCAGAAGGAACCACCCATGCCAATACTGCTGGATATGGCTAAATTTCAGAGCTGTGAGGCAATACATCTTGTGGTTTACGTCTCCTAACCTGTGTCATTTTATCACCACACCTTAAAGCAGGATATGAGGACTAGGAGTGAAAAACGTAATAGAAGGCCCAGAATTTGCAACAATGACCACCCTACATTTGTAAGCCTTTGACAGGTTTGTATTTAGTTTTTATTTAGCTTTAGTTTGAAACTTTTTAGTGTTATTAAAGTATAACTGATAAATTGATGCATTGTATATATGTAGGGTATATACATGATATGTTAATACAGATATATATTGTGGACTACCAAAATTAAGCTAACTAGCTTATATATCACTTTGCATAATCACTCTCTCTCGTGTATGTGTGTGTTTAGACAATTCAGATTTATTCTCTTCCCTGAGGGGTGTGAACGTGTGTGTGTGTGTGTGTGTGTGTGTGTGTTTACACACTTCAGATTTATTCTCTTCCCTGAGGGGTGTGAATGTGTGTGTGTGTGTGTGTGTGTGTGTGTGTGTGTGTTTACACACTTCAGATCTATTCTCTTCCCTGAGGTGTTTCAACTGGGCTAAAATGAATTGACTACCAACATGTGGGTTTATTCTAAGATCCTCTCTCTTCCACTCACGCATACATACACCATCAAGTCAGGGTTACGTTTGTTTGATCACTAAGGTTCTGCAGCATATTCTGAAGTCAGATATACCACCCTTTTTGCTTTGTTATTTTAACTCAGAGTTGCTTTAGCCAGACAAGGTCACATGAGTTGGTTGGAATTTTCTAAGTATTGTAATTGAATCGTCAGATCCCTGTATACATTATGAAAATCTTAACAATAATTTTCGTATCCATAAATCCAGGATATATTTTTACTTATCTGTGTCTTCTTCCATCGATATTTTACTGTGGATAGTACACAGGTCTGCTACCTCTGTAGTTAAATTGGTTTTCAAGGATTTTATTTTGTTCTTAAGCTACTATGATGGTGTTAACTTCTTTCTTTCCTCCTCTTCCACCTTAGCTTAATTTAGATAATTTTGTTGGTAACGTATATAAATATAGTAGTACTTATTTTTGTTGTTTAAGTTTGCACCCTGTAAATTCATCAAATTATTAACACTGGAAGCATGGTGGCACAGTCTGCATGGTTTCCTGTAGAAACCCCGCCTTTGCCAGTGCTCATCTACCCTGGTCTCTCATCTGGGGGCCTCCATGTTCTCCTGCCTGGTTTTGGCTAGGACTTCATCACTATATTGAATAGAGACGTGAAAGCATTCATATAGTCTTTTCTTTCCCCATTATTCCAGTGTATTTTATTTTTTGTGATGCCTTTCAGGTATAAGAACTATGAACCATAATTTTATTGGGAATACAGTAAAATTCACAGAACTGGCTTTGGGAATCCGTTCCTGATGCTGGATTGCCTTGCCCCTCCTTGACTCAAGGGGAGGAGCTCCGTCCTGCCTCAACTTGAGGAGCCATGCTTTCTTAAGGCTATGGGAGGCCTGCCCCTTTCTGGGTGGAGGCAGAGATGGAGACGAAGTGGGGGCGGGTAGGTGGGAAGCAGGTATGGGGGGGGCTTGGAGGAGGAGAAACTTCAGTTAGTATGTAAAATAAATAAAAAAATGTTATTTAAATAAAATAAATTAATTAATAAAAATTTATAGCACCATGACACTTTATTGGCAGTAGCTGCCAACATCATTTTTCAAATTATGTATAATTTCTAACTCTCGATTCATCAATTAATTTCTGCATAAATTAAATTATACTCCCATACTTTATAGTTTCTGCCTATAAGATTGTCTCTGGAAAAATGTTTGTTTCATTTTGTGACAAATATGCTTACTTTCCCCTTAAATTCATTTATTTTTCTTCTTCAATGTATCTCATTGTCAACGTAGGTTCTCTTCCATCTCCCTGAGCTTCTGTAAGGTGAGCCTTTGGAATTCTCCTTCTGGCAACTCGCAGGTCTCCAATTCCTGTGGTAGGCAGCTACAACCCTGATGTTTTTCTCTAATGGCGTTAGGTTTACCTGATTCCTTTTTATTCAATACGTTGACCTGTACTTTTGAAGGAACAAATACTTCTCCCATTCCTTAGAAAGTGTTTTAGCCATTTTGGGTCTTCTCTTAGATCTCTGAGCTGGTGGCCTTGCCTTTAGGATCACAAGCAAACATTCTTAGAACCAGTCCCATGACTGCTGGTTGCTATGCCTTTTCAACAAGGACCCTAGTAGACCTGGGTTCTGTATGGTCCGTGGTTGGACTAGACTGTCTCCAGGACCTAAAACGAGAGGATTAGGGTTTGCTCCAGGGTGCGAAGCAGATCTCTTACTTGGTTTGCAGACAAGTGTAACTTCCTCTAAGTCTCGGGTAGGACTGCTGTTGGATCATGAAGTGATTCCTGGGACAGACAGTACCAATGCAATCTGAGGCTAAGAGGGCCTGCAAGCACGCTGCAGGGCTGCTTCAGGATCTAATAGACAAAGTCTCTAAGACCGTCTCTGCATGCATATACCCAGGTTCAGACTGCTGTCAACCTGCACCGGAGAGAAAGTGGAGCTGAGATTTGGGGGCTATTCTAGGGTTTTCTGAGGAATGGAGGCTGGCAAGCCTGCCCTGAAGAGTAAGCTGGGTATGTCTTCTGCCATAGTTTGGCAGAGTTGCTGCCAGACCACAGCTTAGGGGTTGAGATTTGGGTCCCTTGAGTGTGCTTTGCAACTGAAGTTGGTATATGTGTCCCCAGAGTTGCAACCGGGCAGGTCTTAGCTATGTTTTATGCAGGGAAGATTACCATTGGAGTAGAGACGTGTTCAGGGCCTGTTCGGGAGTTACTGAGGTGCTAAGATTAACAACCAGGCCCTAAGGACCAGCATGGGCTCATTTCTCTCTGCATCTGTATGTGACAGTGATTCATGTCACATGATAACTGAGATGAGCTGGGGCCGAATTGGAGTGTCATTTCAAGATGCGTGCAATTGAGGCTGAATGAAACAGACCACCTAAGTGCTAATGAATGTGACTCACTTCTGGTCCCTTGGCAAAGCTTTTGACACAGAAGGATTCAGCCAAGGCTACAGGTGGATGGTGTTATTTCTAGGTCTAGAACCTGCACCACAGCTTGACCCTGGGGCAAAGTGTGTTCACTGACACCAGTCGTCCAGATCATAGACCGTTGGGGTGTCACAAACTCCTACCCAAACTCTGAGACTTCTGCAGAAGTGCTTTGGGTACGTGAAGGAGGGCTTCCTCATGAACTACCTGGGTGAGGTCTAGCCTTGTCCATGCTCCTTGTCCCCTTGTGTTATTTTCTTTGTCTGCTTTTACAGCTCTTTCTCCATTTTCAAAAATAGTTATGTCTTCTCTCTCCCTCTCACTGTCTTCCTTACTTCCCCTCTCCCCCTCCTCCCTCTATCCATGTGCGTTTTGGGGGTGCACTTGGAAACCAGATCCCCAGAAGCTGGAGCTACAGGTATTGAGAGTCACTTGACAAACTAGGAACCAAATCTGGTCTCTGTAAAGATCTCTCCAGCTGCCATCTCTATTTTTATTAAAAATAAAAGTGGTTATATGTCTAGGTGGTTTTCTTTTTATATTTCCACTGTTGGTACTTTTTTCTGATATTCTAAGAGCCCATAAACTCATGTTTTCACCAAAATCTGAGATAGTTTGGGCCATTATTTTTTCTCTTTTTGCTTTCTTCTGGCCCTTCACTAATGATTCCAAGGTCCACTCTCAGTTTCAAAGTTCTCTCGATTTTTCTGAGTGGCCACCACTTCTGATCTAATTTCAGGTTCACTGACTTTCTTTGATCATCTTGAATAGGCCAGGAAGTTGAGCAATTAATTTTTAATTTAAGGTAACAAGAAGAATTTAACCAGTTAATGATTCCCAATTAAAAATTCTATTTCTCTGCTAACAGTTGCTTTTGTTTCTCTTTAGCACACTTGCCTTCAGTCCTTAAACAGCTTCTACCGCGTGATATTTCTTTTGTGCTGTAGCAAATAAAGCTCACCTGAAGATCACAGAGTGTGGAAATAGCCACGTTAGTTAGCCATAGAGGCCAGGCAGTGGTGGCATACACTTTTAATCCCATCACTCGGGAGACAGAAGCAGATGGATCTCTGTGAGTTCAGGGCCACCCTGGGTTAAACAAGATTGAATCAGTCTAAAAGAGACACAGAGCCAAACAGTGGTGGCCCCCACCTCTAATCCCAGCAGTAGGGAGGGGGAGATGGGAAGTGATATGGCTGGGCAGAGAGAAGAATATAAGGCGGGAGGAGACAGGAGCTCAGGCTTCAGTCTGAGGTTCCCTAGAGACAGCATTCAGTCTGCGGACTTGTAGAGACAGGATACCCCATTCTGTCTGAGGATTTCGTAGAGGTAAGAACTAGTGACCGGCTGCTCTGCTTCTCTGCTCTTTCAACTTTCACGCCCTATTATCTGCCTCTGGGCTTTTATTATTAAGACCAATTAGAAATCACACTACACTCTAGAGCATTTATTAAAATTATTATCTACTAATCCCAATCTAGGTCACCAATTTCACCCGCTGATGCCCTGTTTTTTCTTGAGAATGGGTCATGTTTTTTAAAGTTTTTTTTTTATTTTACCCCATTCCCATCCTTCCGTCTCTCCCTCTAATCCTCCCACGCCCCCCCCCCACAGTCCCTCTTAAATTCACGACCTCTCCTTAAACTATTGTTACACACACAGGCAGATATATGTATATGAGCCCATTTCGTGTTGCCTGGGTGTGTTTAGGAATGATCACTTGGGATTTAATAACCTATTGTGGGAGGGGGGCTCATCTCCGATTCTCCCTCTCTCCGCAGCCATTCATTGTCTACAGCCCTTTGCCTAGCGACAGGACCTTGTAAGATTTCTCCCACCAACAATGGTGTGTCAATGGATGTTGACATCCTCCAGGTCTTGTCTAAGCAACCTTTATGATTTCATGGGTGTGATTTCCCTGTCATAGACAGAAGACCCCGTATCATTGCAGGCATGCTGATCCTCTGGCTCCTACAGCCTTTCTATGCCATCCCCAGCAGCGGTACCTGAGCATGAGTTGTAAGAGCTGGGCTGCAGATGTGTCAGCTGGGGTTGCACATCTGAGGTCAGTTGTTCTCTGCATTAGGACTGGCTGTGGATTTCTGTAATGTTCCGCATCTGCTCCACATAGAAGCTTCATTGATGAAGAACCCTTTACCTTTGGGACTAAAGGTAACTACTTAGAATGCAGCTGGAAGTTATGCTGGTTTAGGAAAGTGGCAGAAGCAGATTCTCCTCTAAGGTCTGTGACCTCATCACCCACAGGCAGTTAACTGGGTTTGCAGTACTAGGCATGAATTCCCTCCTACTGAGCAGGCTGTAAGTCCAATTAGACAGTTGTTGGTTCCCCCAGTTATAAGTGCCACTATGGCGCCTTTGAAAGCATCTTCCTGATGCTGGCTATTGCTGTGTTTTGCAGGCTTTAGAGCTGGGTAGGACTATGCAATGCTTTCCTCCATTGACCATTGACAGATTCAGACAGTGTGAGAGCTAGTCCTCAGGGAAGAGTCTATCAAGTCCACTTCAACTCAGTTCCTCCTAATTTTGTGTCTGAAATACGTGGTCTCTTCATCAATGGGGTCTTACTTTCAAGTCTGGCAGAGGTGGGCAATCAAGGGCAAGGCAATAGCCTACATTATTTGGAGGGGCTCTTTGATTCCCCAGAAAAACTCTGAAATAGCTGTAGTGCTTATAAATCCGTGGTGTCTGTCTATACATCTGTGTATCTAAAGCATTTGAGTGTGTCTGAGTGTCTATACATCTGTGTATCTATAGCAACTGAGTGTCTGTGGTGTGGGCGGCGGAATCCAGGACCTTACATGTGCTGGAAAAATACTCTACCACACTCCCAGCCTTAGTAATCTTGGATTTTGTGCTGAACCTTATCGTTAATAGTGAAGGTTTTAGGTTTCATTTTGTTCTTCTGAAATTCTCTCTCTCTCTCTCTCTCTCTCTCTCTCTCTCTCTCTCTCTCTCTGACTTAAACAGGCAATGAATTTGGCCATACTCATAGTTGACAAACAGTTTGCTCCTTGCAGTGTTTAGCAACTTAAAATTATACACCGTTCCTTCACCTCAAGGCTACAGAGACTCTGAACATCAGAAACCAACTAGAAACTTGTGCAAAGTCTACTCACAAAACCTGGGTCGTCTTTTGCTTTCCCTTTCTGGGTTTTGTCCATGCAGTGAGACCTCCACTTGAATTCATTCTTTCTTCCCACATGAAGGTAACTCTAATTTCCGTCTGCTTCAGTTGCTCACGAATACCTTCTGATGTTCTTAATTTGCTCATGAATACCTTCTGATGTTCTTAATTGCAGATGGTTAATCATTGATATCTGTTAGAATGTTGCTTTGCTTGCTTGTTTGTTTTGAGACAAGGTTTCACTGTGTAGCCCTGGATGACCCAGAGCTCACTATATAGATCAAACTGACCCCTAACTCATGGAGTTTCTCCTGCCTCGGCTTCCTGAGTGCTGGAATTGAAGAGATGCATGCACCGTGTCTGACCCTGGAATGCTGATCTTACAGAAATCATTGCTATAGTTCTGTTCCTAGCTGTGAATTTTTTGATGAAATTCTTCCAGCCTATGGCATGCATTATCCATGTATAAGTTTTAATTAAGTTAAAAAAATAACTCCCTAAATGCTATTGCATAGTAAAATACCTTAGGGGTTCTGCGAATAATATAAAAGGACATTTTCTATTTGAGTCAATGCACAAACTCCAGTCTGAGCTTTGTTCTTCCCCAAACTGTTGACAGTAGAACAAGACATGTTGACAATAGAAATCAAGACAGAGGGTTTGCCAAGGGCTGTGTGTTCCTTTAGTTGGAGCTATTTCCAGGATGAATGTGTGATAGTGAACATAGTGGCAAACAGCTAAGAGTTACATCCAGATAAAACTAGATTCAAATGCTCCATCGTTTCCTGTCTGTATTGAGCTTAGCCATTTGACTGGAGTTCCTAATGTCAACATTCACATTAGCAAAATGGTGCTGATGATAGTAACTTCCATATAGTCTTTTATGATGTAACTTGATGCAATGTAAAAGGAGTGGAAGCAAGCTAAGCCCATATTATTTAGTCACTGTGGTGGTTTGAATGAGAGTTGCCCTCCTAGATTCATATATTTGAATGCTTGGTCCCCAGTTGGTAGAGTTAGAATTGCTTAGGAAGGATTAGGAGGTGTGGCCTTGCTAGAAGAGGTGTGGCACTGTAGGTGGGCTTGGAGGTTTCAAAAGCCCATTCATTCCAGGCCCAATCTTTCCCCGCCCACTCTCTGCCTCTTTCTTGTGTGTAAGTTATAAGCTCTTGGCTACTTCTCCAGCACCATGCCTGTCTGCCTGCTGCCACACTCACCACCATGGTGGCCATAGACTCTACTTCTATCTCAAACCATGACCCCCAAATTAAATGCTTTCCTTTATAAGTTGATTCAGACTTGGTGTCTTAAATAAATAAGACAGACAATGAAAAAAAAACCACATATCATAAGGCTTTACTATATGTTTAAATGATCTGTGTTTCCAATTCCTTTGAGCGAGAGGATAGTCATTAGTAATGAGGCTGGGAACGCAGCTCAGTAGTAAAGTACTCACTTGCCCAGCATGTACAAGACCTTGGGTTCAGTCTCCAGCACTGAAAAGACAGACAGAGTGAAAGAGAGGGGAGATGGAGGAAGGAAAGAAGGAAGGAAGAAAAGAAAGGAGAAAAAATGTTAAAAAAAAAAAAAGAAAAAACATGCAGAGCCCTCAAGATGACGTAGTAGGTGAGGCTGCTTGTCGTGCAAGCTTGATTACCTGGAATTCAAGACCTGCTGCCACACATCCATCATTCCAATACTCTTAAGGCAAGATGGAAGACAAAGACAAGACTTGCCTGGCAGCTTGAAGGCTGGGTATCCTGAAATACACGGGCTAGCAGAAAAACAAGCAAGTCTGCCTCAATACAATAGAAAACAAAAAAAGAACTGACTTCTGATGTCTTCTGACATGCACACCACCTTATTCACACACACACACACATACACACAGAGAGAGAGAGAGAGAGACGAGAGAGAGAGAGAGACAGAGAGAGAGAGAGAGAGAGACAGAGAGAGAGAGAGAGGATAAATTTTAAAATTTAAGTAATGAAAATATTGAAGTTTGTAGGTCTCTAATAGCAAAGGTATTGATGTGAATAATAGTCGTTAAACTTTATGTCAACTCTCTGGTGTGTTGCATGAATACACCTAAATTTAAAAAAAGGAACAGATTGTTTCTGCCCTCTCTCTATTCCTTTCTCTGAATAATTAACAATAACAGCACTCTTAACACCTATTAGATGCTCCAAGTAGTGTACATATAACTTTTAATTATCACAACAATCATATGGAATCAATTCTGTTGCTCTCATCTCCAGATGAGGAAATAGGAGCAGTTGTATAGTAAGTTGTATATAGAACACTGACCTCAGCTGTGCGCATCTAGTCTGAAGTCTCTGCAAAGAGCTCCATTTATTTGAAAAGCTCTTGCTGTGAGGAAATGTGTTGTAATTTTAAAAAGTGGTGTGCGAGAAAAAGACACGGTGTGGCAGAACTCACCTGAAGGGGTTTTTACTAGGAAAAAGGGAATGGAAAGGGGGGCGGGGCAAGAGGAGCCCCGCCCCTCTGGAGACAGGTGCAGAAGAAGAGAGGAGGAGAGAGGAAAAAGCAGAAAGACAGGCAGAGAAGGGGGGGGGGACAGGTAGAGAGAGAAAGAGATGGGAGATGGGCAGGGCTCTTTTAATCGGGAACGTAGCGAATGTGCACAGGAGGTGATTTTAGCGGCTGCAGCTGAGGACAAATCCTGTCAGGACCTCAAGGGCAGACCAGTACAGACGCCTGACTAACAAAGTGTCTTCCAAAGCTTATTCCACATCAAATCTGAGGTGAATGAGAAAGCCACTGATTCCTTATTATGAGCACAACAAAGACCAACCTACAGGAAGATTTTGTATTATTCCAGAGACAGTTTGTCCCAGACCTGGTTGATAAGATTGACCAGGGAACGGAAAGACAATGAAAGTTCTTTCCATCCAACCAATGCCCGGCTCCTCAGGAGAAGAACAGCCTCAGTTCTTCATAAATATTCCTCAGGTGAAAAACTAAAATCAGAAATGGAGGCACAGCAGACACCGCAGAAGCAGAAAATTATTGAGAGACTTGAGCTGGAAAAATTAGCTTAGATAAAATGACATTCAATCCTGTCCTGCCTTGTATCATGCCCCCTGTGTCTCTAGGAATGTTCTGGAACAGCTTCAACTTCTGTGTGTTTGTGTATAAATCAAGAACTGCTGTGAGTATCATTGCAGAGGTCAAAGCCTGAGACTCTTGTTCTCTTCTGCCTGTCTATCACAAGGCACGGAAACCTCTGGAGAGCAATAACCTTGCATGGCATATCCAACACCAGGTCTGTACCTAAAAGATGCTCAGGAAGTGTCTGTCATGAGTGAATCCGTGATTCCTCATTGGGTTAAGGAGTTAGTGTGTAGAAAGGGAGAAGTCTAGGATGGAGATTCCACAAGGTCATCTAGAAAGGATGACCGATGGAGTCTCTGCCACTTCAGGCTGTCGTGTCTCTGTGCAGCCTCCAGCAGAGTTGAATCACAAGATAGGGCAGATTTAGTAAGTATCCCCTAATGTGCCCAAGACAGGGAGTGGTTTGTGTTCACTGCAGAGTTCACTGTCTAGAACTTCCGTTCAGTAGCGTTAGGCTCAGAGCAGTCAGGGCTGAGGTAGAAGAGGGGTATACATGGAGTCTTCAGAGATGAGCTTTCTCTACTGCAGACTCACTTGTCATGGAGGCAGAGGGATAGGAACTGTCACAATGCCACTAAGCTGCTAACTGGTGAAAGTTAGACTCATTCAGACTGCCTGGACCATGGCCATGTTTTAGTGTGGTCACTCAGCAGACACCTGCTGGGTCCAGAAAGTGTCTCTGGGGATCTGCTGCTGCCCCTCCCACTCCACTCTCAGTGACTTTTGCCCTTTGGTACTTTGGACATTTAATATGTAGCTTACTGAGGCAGCCGCCTCACTCCTCCCTTTTGTATCCTTCTCCCCCAATAGAAAACCTACCTTGTGCTAAAAATTCCACCATACGTCCATCATCCAGGAAGCATAAGGCTGCCGGGCTTGCCCTACACTCTGTCTTCTTTAGTGGTAACTTTAAGCCAGGGCGTTTTTATTACAGATTCAGCAGAGATTAGAGGAGTAAGGCTGCTGGGAAAGCCAGGGAGGTCCTCCACTGTCCAACAATCCCCTTCCAAGCAGGAGCAATGGAAAAAGACTATTACAGGCACTGTGATTGACCTCCTTCATTAAGCAATCAGTGCAATACCGATATCCATCCTGTGTCTAAATTCCTGAGTCAGTAGCTGCATATTGCTTTCAGTGATTCACAGACCTAACCTTGCTATAACCTCCACAACCTTATTTATAGGTGAGATGCCACAGTTCAGGATGTAATGGCTTCCCCTGGGTTTCTTCTTACGAGCGGCAGATCCAGGGTTTAAGCCCAAACCTTTGAAACTGCAAAGGACCCTGCCTTCTGCCCATATATAAAATTGTTTCTCATGAGTAGAATCCCAAATGAAACAGCCAACAGAATCTATCCCTGGGTGCTATGAGCCTCTCAAGAATTATCTCATCTAACACCAACCTGAAAACAAAATCCTTAGAACTTATCATTTTTGTTTTACAAATAAAGCAAGGAATGGAGCGAGGGGATCATCTACAAAGAGGTGGGTGTCACAGGCAGAACTAAGTCTCTATAGCTCGGAGCATGGGTCTTAGCTATGTAAGCCATGTGACCCTTCAGCTGTCGTATAGATAAAAATGAAGGGTGCAGACTGGGAAAGGGGAGAACTTTAGTTGCAGAAAACCTGCGAAGACTCCACCTTTCTTCTCCCGTCCCATCTCGAGTAGCCCACAAACACTGGGAAGGTTCTACAGAGTCCTTTCCCCTAGCTGGCTGCCCCTTCTGGAAGCCAGCACTGCTTTCTGCCCTCTCCACTGGACGTCTCCTCCCCTCACAGCATCATCCAATTCCTGGAGTTCTCTGCTCAACATTCTCCTCAATCGGGGGCCAAGTTCAGCTGCTGTGTTCCGAGTCCTGGCAAGGACTGCACACGGAGGGCAGACTCAGCAGGCCTCCTTGCCTGGGTAGACCTAGCCCGTTTGTCTCCTTCACAGTACCAGGTAAGACAAAGCCTCTCTCCTCTCTCTCTCTCTCTCTCTCTCTCTCTCTCTCTCTCTCTCTCTCTGTCTGTCTATCTGTATGCCTGTGTGCATTTACACATTCCACAAAAGCCTTAAACTTGAAAATGCAGTTTTAAATTCTGGGAACACCACCTACAAATTGTGTGGCATTGGTCAAATCACTTAACTTCTCTGACGTTTTCTTTCCTCGAGTACAATGGGCATGCTGGTGAGAGGAATTCCTGGAAACGTGTGTGAGCTGTGTTTAGCATGGCGGTTGGCTCATAGAAGAGGACTGGTGTGTTAGGGAATGAGAGGAGCAGAGAAGAGACAGGAGGAGTCACTGCAAGCAAACTATACTGTGCAGAGGCTGGTTCACTTTGCCTTTAACCTGGTAAATCAGGTGCCGAGCAAGTGTGTGGACCTAAATTTGATCTCCGGTACCCATATGACAGTCCAGGTAGGGTGCCCTACCGCATGTGCCTTACGTTCGTTAGTTGTTTTGACAACTGGACACAAGCTAGGAAGCAGGGAGGAACCTCGACTGAGGAGATACCACCATCAGATTGACCAGTAAGCAAGTCTGTGGTGGCATGCTTATGATTAATGATTGATGTAGGAGGACCCAACTCACTGTGAGTGGTGCCACCCCTGGGCATCTTGCCTGGTACTAAAAACCAGCTGAGAAAGCCATGGAGAACAAGCCAGCAAGCAGCATTCCTCCACGGTTCCCGCTCCTGTTTGTGTTCCTGCTCTGGCTTCCCTCAGTGATGAAGCATGATCAGGACCTGTAAGCTATTAAATGAATTGTTTCCCCTGCAAGCTGCTTTTGGTCACGGTGTTTATCACAGCAACAGAAAGCAAGCTGTCATCACTATAATGTGATCAGGAAATTAGAGACAGAAGGATCCCTGAGGCTTGCAACCAACCAGTCTAGCCAAATCAGCCAGCCTCAGGATCAGTGAGAGATGTCTCAAAAACTTAAAGTGGAGAGATACTGGGAAATCAATTGACATTGTCCTCTGACCTCCACATATGTGAGCGTGTGTGCATGTAAACAGAGAGAGAGAGAGAGAGACAGAGACAGAGACAGAGAGAGACAGAGACAGAGAGACAGAGAGAGGTTCATAATTGTTGGTAGTTAAAAGGTACCTCAACCTCAACATCTTTAAATTCAATACTGGCAAAGTGTTTATATCACTAATAATCATGAAAATCAGTGTGGTAGTTATCACCTTTGTTCCTCAAATTACAGCAACCGAAACCGCAGAACTAGTCGGTGGTAAAGCCAGAGCTAAAAGTCAAATACTGGCTCTGAGACTGAGTTCCCCTGTGACAGACACATTAAATGTGTCGGAATGTTAAGTAACATTTTGTGTCCAAAGGGTTGCTAATTCCAGGAAGGTCTCAAAATACTGAATGCATGAGTCTAGAATCCCGGGGATCCAGCCCCCCTCAAATCCACATGGCAAATTGCCTCCCAAATAGACTTTAAAACATTTCAAAACATTGGGCTTTAAAATCAATTTATCATGCCTTTAACGTTCATCCTCCAAGAGAGTCGACCTTCCTCCAGTTGACAGGATCTAAATCCACACGTGGAGCCCTGATAATAAGTATTTCATAAATGAAAAGGGAAATTGTTCTATGATTCAGACGTTCTATAGACAAAATAAAAATTTCTCTTCATAGTTTCCATTCCCCAGTTTTTCAAAACATGACAAGGGAAGAATCTAACATTACATTGACTATTTAGTGTTCATTAGCAGATACTGGGTGAATAGATAGATATTTATCTATATAGAGAATAACATTGATGTGATTCTTGCTGTCTTGGTATATAGCCATAGATAGTAATGTAGAGAGATGCAATTTTAGATATTGATACATGGTTACAGACATGGACACAGCTGTGAGAGAGATCTGTGCACCCCCAGGAGGACACACGGAAATACATAGATACGGGTGTCTCTTAAAACTGCAGCATGCGCTGTGCCGTGTGGTATATCTGTATATTTCCATGCAAAAGCTGTTCTGCGCCATCTGTTTCAGGCACCAGTCTCCACTTCTTCGCTCTAACCCTGTTGCAGAGGTCAAGATGATGTTAGTTTGGGTCAGGTTTAATGACTCCAATTTCCCTGGAAAGATAATTAGCAATCAGTAACTCCCACTTTTAGAGCACTGTGGAGGCTGGAAAACGCAGACCCGTTTCCACTGATGGTCAGAGAGTTTGGAGACTGATAAGCATAGCTGCACATCCCAACTCAGGATGCAACTGCTTGGTTCTTTTGAATTAAGATAAATCCCTGCCATCCTGACAGATGGTCAGGATATACAAACGTACTTCTCTTCCTTCTTTTGTAACTATGAGGTCACCTGGGGACAGGTGGTCTTGAAGATACCTGACCTAGAACACCTTTGCTACCTAGTCCACAGAATGCTAATGATTGAATGTCTCAGAGTGATAAAGCCCTTGACTGTGTGAGTTATCCTTTGTATTATGTTAATAAAGTCTTTTGTTACCTTCTACCCTGTTTGTTTCCGTTGGGTATAAAGGCTGTGGAAAAATAAACTCTGGAGGGATTTTAGGATTTAAATCACTGGAACGCCCTCCCAATACTTTCTATGGTTTGTGTTCTGTTATTTTTTTTAATGTGTCTTCATATTCTTTACTATATTTCTAAAATTTCCATGCCCCTACCTGGGTAAGAAGTATTTTTGTCGAGACTGGTACTCGACGGAGTACTTACCTATGCTGGGCCTTGCAGAATGTCAGCGGTCCCTCAATACCTTTGCTTAGGTCAATAGGTGCTGTTGGTCCATCTGTATTTGAGAGAGAGGTTAAGTAAATTGCTCCAGGTTACATAGATGGCAAATGGAGGGGCTGGAATTTGAACCTGTGCTGTTTGATTGCTAAAGGCTACCCTCTGGGCTACACACAGCTTTCCTTATCTAGGTAACTCCTGTGTTTGGCAACTCACATGACAAACATGAAGTCAGAACTGCAAACTAGTTGTGAGAGAGCTTTATTTATTCTCTATTTGAACAAGAAGGTTGCCATGGAAAATTAGAACAGACAGAGTGACTTGACATTTCTTTTTGTTTTCTCAAAGTTCTGAATAACGAACACCTAAGGTCAACACTGGAGACCTCTTTTCTTGACTTGTCGATGACTGTTTCCCTGTTCACACAGCACTGGCCTCCACCTTGTGTCTGAATGCTAATCTCCTTTTTCCTGTTTTCCGACACTGCCTCCCTGTGGATCCCTGGCGGGTCTCAAACTCACAGAAGTTATTAAAGCTGTGCACTACCGATGCCTGCTTCCTTCTCTTAAAAGGAGGTCAACCATAATGTATTCCAAAGACTGCATTTTAACTCAATTCCTGTTTTAAAGCACCTACTTCTAGTGACAGTCACACTGAGAAGAAATATTGGGGTTAGTACTCCCACAGATACTTCAGACGGGACACAGAAACAGCCCGTGATAAAGTGTTGCTATATTTCCTCGTTCTGGCTCACTCTTTTGTTTAAGTCAGTAGCCACTACTTGATTATTTTGACTATTTCTTTTGCAGTGCTAGAGACTGGACCAGGAACAGACCAGTGTTCTACTACTGATCTATGTGCCCAGCCCTTTTAACTGCTAAAGTGACTGAATGCCCTGCCTTTGGGGAAAACACTATTTAAGGAGGAGTCGAGGTCATGCAGACATCTATGTAGAAATATGGCTGCTGTAGAAAAGAATGGCCAATGGGAGCCTGTACCCAGCATCTGCCCCTGCAGCACACTCGTTTCCATGGTGGAACTAAAGGATGCTGCAGTTCCCAAGGAGCCAACCATTTTTGTTGTCATCAGTTACGACTACTCCATCCAATCCTTAACATCTAATCTCAACCTCCAATTACATGATCTTTCAAATACAGGATTTAGTTTTGGTTTTGGAGGGTTTTGTTGTTGTTGTTTATTTGTTTGTTTTGGTTCAGAGAGGGGATCTTACCGTATAGCACAGGCCATCCTAGGACTGGTTTTATCATCTAGGCTGTGCTTGAATTCATGATCTCACTGAAATGACAGTGGAGCTCATTGCCTATATTGACTCTGAGGCTGGGAACTGCTGCTCAGGACTCTGTCCCAGGGAGCATCTTGGAGCTGCACAGTATCAGCAGGAAGGAGCTGAGACACTAGCACTCTCTGCTCCGAGGATGGGTGTATGGCTATAGGAATCTGTACAGAAGCCCGCAAAGCCAGGGGAAGCTCATAATAGCAGAAGGACAGAGGGACAGGACTCTCGCTACCATCATCTCTATGTCCCTTGGCATGGGCTTCATTTATTTCACATGATAGATATCATAACCTCAGGAATTTTCCCCAACTTTTCACTCTATGGCTGTTCCAATAGGAAACAGTCTGAGCTAATTTTTGGTACCAAACACACTGACAGACAGTATATAGACACACATACACACACACAATTTTGAGAAATATTGTGATTGCTCTAGCTTGTGTTTAAAAATCACAGGGATGACTATTGAGATTCTGACCCAGCATCAGCTGTTGGGGATGGGGTTTAGATGATGATATGACAGTTTCCATGGAAACCACAAGATTGGGCTTGACAGGAAGAAAGTTCTCCAGAGTAAAGATAACTTGTCCCATGGGACAGGATTTGCAATTGGGAATACCACATCAAATCAGAGGGAGGTGCAAGGGAATTCCAGGAAAGTGTCCCAATCCCATGTAGCAGCTACAGCCATTCACCAGCATTTTGCACCCTGTGGTCCCTCAGCTGGGTAGAGAAATCCCCATCCGAAGCAAGAGGCAAGCCTAGCAACAGATAGTGACCACACATCAACACTACATGGAGAAGGCGCCTGCGGGGTGATGGGCATATAAACCATCTCTTCCCAAGGCAGACAGTCACTTGAAGGTTCTGTGTTTCACACCAGAGGACCACCTCGATATGCTGTGGCTGAAGAAGTTTCAGATCCCGAGAGGCATCTACAAGTTCTTCCACAGCTTCTCCTCAAGCCCGTCTCAGCAGCACAGTGTCTCCACATCAGGAGTGTGGCCTCAAAGATGGAATGACTATGATTCGCCGGAGGAATTTAACTTTGCGAGAGACGTGCTGGACTACTGGGCTCAAATGGAGGAGGTAAGGGGGCCATGGTGATGGAACATTGGAACAGGAGAGGCCTGGTGGCTTTGTCTTGCTCTAACTAGGTAAAGAGAGACAGAAGGGTGGAGAGCTTCTTCAAGGCAGCTGTATCATGGAAAAGGCTTACATCTGAGGACTTGATTCCTAGTCTGGGTATTTTTCTCACTTCTCTGAGCTTCAGTGGACTTGTTTGTTTTTCTGCGAAATTGGGGTAGATTTATTCTTAAAACTCGCTTGTACAGTAGGTAAAATCATTTGATGAATGTTTATTCTTCCATAACTATGATCTAGTGCAAAGTTCCAACAGGCAGGTTACCAATGGTCCGAATTCTCTGCTTCAGTTCATGGAAGAGTCGAACTGTTCAGCTTGTCACACTCGGGCTAGTCTGGGAGCCATGCCTAGAGAAGGGACAGGCTTTCAGAAATCACACAGGAGTATCTACCACATTTATCTAAATCATGTCACCTGTCATCCAATGAAGGTGACAAGTCTCCCTGAGACTACGATCTTACAAGCGGCTCTAGATTTTTCCAGAGGGGCAATCTGTGGCCCACAGAGGCATCACATATCTGTACAGAGAAAATCCCCCTTGGCCTGTCTTTTCCCAAGACACAGACGGCTAGAAAAGTAGGTGTGGGACAGGTGTGATGTGCTGAGCCGCCCAGCCCTAGCTGACCAGCCCTGCAACACCCGATCTTTGTACGGAGATGAAGCTGGGGAGTAGCTGTAAGTGTTAAGTTCCCCGGGAACATGACTCATGCGTCCTCTGCCATCTTCTCTCAGAACTTTCATGAGAGTACCAAGACTAACACAGCCCTCTGTCATGTAGAACATGTGTCTGTTCCATGTCAGCCAGTGTACACTTGATCTTCTGCGGTTTCCATTGTCCAGATGAGGAGACTGGGCACCTGAGAGTTTAAGTGACCCGCAGGAAACGCCTACCTACCTAACAAACAAGGGAACAAGATTTGGATCCAGGCAACTGATTCCACAATCTAACCTTTAGCCTAGTGTCGCTCTTTAAGAGGCCAGAGCACCTCTGCTTCAGAGATAAACAGGCCAAGACCGTAGGTCTAGTTAAGAATATTGAGAGCGTGTGATGGGTTGGGGAAGAAGGAAGTGGCGATAAGGAGACGATGGTATTAGCTTGTTCCGTGTTTTCTCCATAGAGTTCGGGTTAGTGAGCTTGTAAATCAGTTTATGTGATTAACAAACAAGCAAATCTTCCTGTAGGGAAGTCTAGGATGACTGGATGTCATAATATCATAGTCAGCCATTGCCATATCATCTGTATCTCCAACACCCCCAAGCCCATTTATAAGCACCCCTTCTCATGTTTATAAATGAATATTCATTTCCAATATCTTGGATCTGTCTGCTTCAGCCTTTCCAACTGTCACACTCATGGTTAGTAACTCAGACCCATTCACTGTTAGCCTGGAGTGACATTTGGTGTCTCACGCTTGGTAAGTACTCAGGAAACACTTGTGGGATGGGTTGACTTTGGGTCCTTCCTTGTTGGCGTTCCTGTGAAAGCTGCCACTTTCTGCACCACCTCTGATAAGCATCACTCGGAAACTGATCCCTGGTTAACTTGACAGCTCTGCCCACTGTTTACGCCACTTGCTTTTGAACGTATTTAACTTGTAAGGTATAAGATGGAGATATAATGTACCCCTGTGTAATAGTCTGGGATTTGGGCAGATTATTTATTAGAAAACAAAAATTGAGCTGTAAGCTAGACAGCTTACAGTGGATGCAGTTACTCACTAAGGCTGTCAAAGTATAAGCCTGATTGTTCTTGGAAATTAAAACATGTATTATCATCAAATCCGCAGGCACTTTATGTATACAGTTTCTACTGAGTCCTGAAACAGTCCCCAGATGTGTTCATGAGAGATCACATTCACATCAACTTGTTTCCATTCTGTCTTTTACACTCTTTACTTGATTGTTTATTCATAGAATTAAGATTTGAGGAGCACCCAACATGGGGATAAGACAGTAAAAGAGACAGACAATGCTCCATTTTTCCTGCCACTTTCTGTTTCTCTCTTCAATCTGTCCTTTGTTATTTTATGTGGAGTTTCTATGGCAACTTGTGTGGTTTTCTTTTTATTTCCTTTTGCATGTATTCTATAGTTACTTTCCTTGTTCTTACCATGAAGATTACATAGAACACTCCGTAGCATCAAGAGTCTATTTGTAACTTTCAACTGCTGAGCCTCAATCACATAAGAAAGAAACCCTACTCCTCCACAGACCTATCCTATTCAACTTCAACTTTATGATCCTGATGTCACAAATTCCACCTTTTTATAGTGTACCGACTTTAATGTGGGCTTTCCATTGTCTTCTAAATATAACTAAAGAATAAAAGTGCGAGAGCTGAGCAGGTAAGGCCTTGCTGCTGTCAGACCTGACAACCTGAGTTCAGTCCTCAGGGTCCAGCAAACAGAGCCTACCTGAACAAAGACAGTTACCAAGAAGCTGTGCTTGACTCTGTTATTGTCTGTCTAGAATCCTTTGGTTTGGTTTTTTTTTTTTTAAAGCTTTCTCAGGCTTCATGTGGAAATTCTTACCCCATGTCAGGTGCCATTCATAGATGGAAATTTCTGTCCTGCCTGGTCCTGCAGCTGTTTAGTCCCAGAGAAACACACCGAGGCTTATATTAATTATAAACTATTTGACCTATTAGTTCGGGCTTATTATTAACTAGCTCTTACAACTTAAATTAGCACATAATTCTTGTCTATGTTTAGCCACGTGCCTTGGTACCTTTCGCCAGTGAGGCGTTCTCATCTTGTTTCCTCTGCATCTGACTGGTGACTGCATCTCTGCCTTTCCTCTTCCCAGAATTCTCTTAGTCTGGTTGCCCAGCCTACACTTCCTGCCTAGCCAGCCAAACAGTATTTTATTAAACCAATATAAGTGGCAAATCTTTACAGTGTACAAAAGCATTATCCCACAGCAGTAGATCACTCCTGTGTTTCCAGCCTTTGCATTTGAATTACAATTCACAGGGGTCTCCTTGGGCTTGTCCTGGAGTTGCTAAGCTGCTTGTATTAGATGATGTATGCCTTTCCTCAAACCAGCAGTTTGGGGCCATCATTTCCTCAGATGAACTGAATGACTCTTCTGAGAGACTCCACAAATACGAATATGGGTCTGGAAACTGCAGGGTTGTTTTTTTTTTATTTGTGCTTCTTAGGTTCAACCATTTCAAATGACCTGCATTCATCTTCAGCCATTCTTTCTCCTACCTGTTTGGATCTCCTGATGAACCCCGAGCATATGACCATTCAACAACTATGCTTTTGGTCCTAGAATTTAATT
>NC_022015.1:11475788-11476716 GCF_000317375.1 Microtus ochrogaster
TCTTGTAGACCAGGCTGGTCTCGAACTCACAGAGATCCACCTGCCTCTGCCTCCCAAGTGCTGGGATTAAAGGCGTGCGCCACCACCGCCCCGCTATAAATTTATTTTTATCGCTACTTCATAACTGTAATTTTGCTGTTGAGCAGTGTCTCAGTTCCTAAGATCATCAGAAATATGTGTTTTCCAATTGTTGCAACCCACAGGTTGAGAACCAACCCCAGGCCTGTATGAACCTAGAATAGACACACGGAGAGGGGAATTTGCTTGTCTTCAGTGGGAAGCTTGAAGGGTATTCAAGGTCACATTTGACTTCAGATAGTCCACAATCTGGTTTCCTACTTCTCTGTTGATGTCGTAAGATGGGATCTCACTGTGCTAGGCTCACAGTGGAATGTAACTGGGAGTGAATTGTCCTTTCCCTTGGAAGCAGGAAGTGATGCTTGGTATATAATCTTAACCAGGAGGGCAAGAGAGGCCCAGGTCCGGCCCTGTGGTGGGTGAACAACCAAGGAGATGAGATAAAGTGGAGCTTCCGAGAGCTGAGGGACCTAAGCCGCCGCACCGCCAACGTCTTTGAGCAGAGCTGTGGCCTGAAGCAGGGTGACCGACTGGCCTTGATTCTGCCCCGCGTGCCCGAGTGGTGGCTGGTGACAGTGGGCTGCTTTCGAACAGGTAAGTGATTTACACGGGACCCACTGGACCCGAGGGCTGGATGGTGGGTGCCCTGCATCCAGCCGGGTACAGATGAAGTTCTGGGGCTCCAGCCTTGGCGTCTATGCTGGAACCACGGAGGAAGCCTCTGCCCCTCCCTCTGAGGGCCGACATCTCAGGTGCAGACAAAATATTTCCTCTTCCAGTCCTTCCTTCTGCTCAAATATATCCACACACTTTCTTCCTCTTTTCCTACCACACTGGCATTAATATGCCC
>NC_022015.1:11478091-11479904 GCF_000317375.1 Microtus ochrogaster
ATGCATCTATAGAACCAAGAAATGGTCAATGGGAAGCCCAAGACTGCAGCTGAGTCCTCTGAGGTGAGAATTGAAGAAGGTTAGAAGTAAAGAAAGGCCGTCCTTAATGAGTTCCCCACATGCAAAGTCAGGATTAGTATGCATGTGTCCACATACACATGCGTGAGTGGGCACATGCACACAGGCACACACACGCAAGCCCATAAATGTTGAGAGAGGTTTTTCTGTCCCGCTCAGTCCCACAGCCATTCAGTCCCAAAGAAATACACAGAAGTTTACATTAATTATAAACTGGTTGGTCTAGTAGTTCAGGCCTTCTTATTAACTAATTCTTACATCTTAAATTAGCCCATAATTCTTGTCTGTGTTAGCCACATGGCCTGGTACCTTTTATCAGTGATGCATTCTCATCTTGCTTCCTCTTGGTCTGAGTGATGACTGCAAACTGACCTTTTCCTCTTCCCAGAATTCTCCTGTTCTGGTTGCCCCACCTATACTTCCTGCCTGGCTACTGGCCAAACAACATTTCATTAAATCAATACAAGTGACAAATCTTTACAGGGTGCAAGACCATTGTCCCACAGCACATGCAAAGCACGCATACACACACATAAACATATACATGCAAATACACACGCAAGTGCACACAGATGTACACACATGTGCACACAACACACATGCACACACACCACCATTTTGAAAGGGAAGCTAAGAGGAAGAAGGGAAGATAAAGAGTGGCCTTCAATGTCAGAACAGGAAGTAGGTATCTCCCTAGAGACAGAGGGCACAGGTGTTCATGAAGAGAAGAAATGCGGAAGGAAATGGCCTGTGCTTTGTGGACCTGATGTGGCAGGGGATTGCAGAAAGGCATCTCCTAGAGATGTGATTTCAGTGGGACAGCCAGGATTGAACTCACTGCCGGTAGCTATGTTGGCATTGATAAAGAGAACACAGAAACACTCACAGGACAGCGTGGCTAAATTTGAGGTAAAAGGAACAAAGGTGCCTTGAAGATGACTTCAAGGGACCAATGAGAGGAAGAGGAAATGACGCAGGGAGTATTGAGATGCAGCCAGCCATAAGCATCAACAACACTGTCCTCTGATCTGGCCTTAGTGTGTGCAAACCAGGGTCCGGCCACCCTCTGTCTGAGCTCGTCTGGAAAGGACTATGGAAGAGCTTTGCGATCTCTATGTTCATATGAATGAGTTATTAAGATTCAGATTATGACTGAGCTGACTTGGTGCAGGATGTGAGATTCTGTATTCCCCATGGTGTAGAGGCTGGTGGTCTGTGGATCATACTTTTCATAGTAGCGTGGAAATTCTCAGCAGGTGACCCAGGCCTAAGTCCCTGGATGTGAAAGTAAGCCGTCCTTTCTCAACCCCAGGGATCGTCGTCATGCCTGGGACTACGCAGCTGAAAGCCAAGGACATCCTCTACCGACTACAGGCATCTCAAGCCAAAGCCATTGTGACCACAGGGAGCCTCATCCCGGAAGTAGATTCTGTGGCTTCTGAGTGTCCTGCCCTGAAAACCAAGCTGGTGGTGTCTGATCACAGCCATGATGGATGGCTCAACTTTCAGTCACTGATGAAGTGAGTTTCTGGTCTGATAAATGTGGTTTCTGAACAGACTGGGGGAGGAGACCAGCTACAACCGAGCACTGGAGACAAGTAGCTAGGACAGGAAGCCTGCAAGACTGGGTGCTGGAAACTCTCTTCCTAGCCATGCTATCCACCTGCTGTGAAGCCCTGGGCATCTTGCTTCTCCTCCCTGGATTTCCTTAGCTCTTAGTGCTTTGTAAAATCAG
>NC_022015.1:11480809-11482830 GCF_000317375.1 Microtus ochrogaster
GAGCTCACCACCCAGACTTGCTGGGAGCATTGAACAAGTTCCCATTCCCCGCTCACTTGGGATGTGCTGCAGTACAGACGGTGCTAGCTAAGGGTTCTGCAATTTCTTAGTCCGTACATGTTTTCCCATTTTCAACTAAAGACACACCAGCCCCATTTGTCCAAATCACTCCACAGCCAGGCTACTATCTGCCGCCAGGAACACCAGTCCAGCCTCCAGCCTTGCAGCTCACCAGGCTTCCCCACTGGACGCTCCATGTTGCTTTGTTGGAAGATGTGAACGCAACAGTGTGATTCTTCTTCTCTTGCTTCAACTCTCTTTGCAGATCAGTATCCGCGGACCACAACTGTATTAATACAAAGATGAAGGACCCCATGGCCATCTTCTTTACCAGTGGGACCACAGGTCACCCCAAGATGGCAAAGCACAACCAGGGACTTGCTTTCCGTTCCTGTGTCACTTCATGGTAGGGAAAGAACACTTGTTTCGAGGCTGGGTTCCAGCTCTAAGGCAAGAGGTGTGTGCCCATGGGCATGTGGGGAGATGGTCATCTGAATAGAAGTGTCTCCATCTTGTTCCCCTGCCTCAGCCTCTGAGGGTCTGAGAGAGGAGAGTCTGGGGTCCTGAGTACTAGCTGACAGAGACCCAGGGGAACACAAGAGGATCCTTTGGATCCTATTGAGCGCTCTCACAGGAGGGCATTCTGCAAGCCACACAAGTAACAGGTTGCTGTGTCCTCAAGACACCTGTCCTGAGAGCCCCCCTCCCTTCTGTAGTATGGGAAAGACAGACATGGCATTTCTCACTAATGGAGTACCTGAAACTGAACTCCAGCAGGGCATCAGCTCTGGCTTTGAACAAAAATATGCAGAGCCCTGGTGAATCATTTCAATAACCTTCAGCTGATTGTCTCTACCCCTTACCCACTTCCTCTCCAACTGGCAATATTCAGAGCAAACAGGCTGAGCATTGATCTCTAGCTTATTAACCAGAACAGGAACAGGAGAAGGCAGACAAGCGAGAACCCCTCCTCTTCAGCTCCAGGCCATTGCCCTGTGACTCCTTGCCTCCTCCTTGCAAAGGATGGAGAGCCCAAACCAAACACTTTAAGCCAAAGAACAAATAGGAGGATGTATTGGCTCGTGGCCTAGAAGCAGTCCACAGTCACGCTTCACACATTTCTGGTTAGACTGGGTTTTCATTGTGCCATACCACCACTGTTTATGCCACATAGATGCTTCCGGAGTCCCCAAGTGTTAATCAGTGACTGATCCAGACCCAGCAAGACAGCCGAAGACTTTGCCCCAGCTTTTCTAGCAAAGGTCTAAGGGGCCATTGTCAGAGCACTGCTTTCAATGACTTCTGTCCAGGAAGTAAGGCATGGTGGAACACCTTTGGTGTTCTGAATAACTTCCCCCCACCTCCCCACCGCTCACTTGAAGTGAGCGAAAGAGGTGATTCCTTAGCTAAAAATGCTCCCCAGCTCTTGTCACCATGCCCCCATGGTGGCATAGCTGAGGCCTCTGTCTTTTGGAGTTAGCAGGGATGTGTTGAAACTGAAGACATCTGACATCCTGTGGTGCATGTCAGACCCAGGATGGATTCTGGCTAGCGTGGGGTGCGTCACTCAACCATGGGCATCAGGGGCTACCATCTTCATCCACCACCTCCCTCAGTTCGACCCCAAAGTCATTATAGAGGTAAGAAAACCAACTTCCCGGAGTCGAAACCCTCTCAGAGGATATACAGGTTTCCCAAAGCTCAGGTAAACCCATGAAGACTGTGTAATTCAAGTCGTCCTGGTTTTGAGCTGCCCACCACATGGGACACTGAAGCAGAGTCACGGTATCGGGGTCGCAATGTGAGCTAGAATAAAAGTGCATCTTTCTTAGCTATTCCGTAGATCTATAGATCAGACTTTGTGGGTAGGAAACACATAATATTCATGGTGAGAAACTAAAGCAAGGAAGATGAGCCCAGATTTCTGGGTGCTGCTCTGCTAGGGCCAAGTAGCAGGTGTG
>NC_022015.1:11484000-11485019 GCF_000317375.1 Microtus ochrogaster
CTCTCTCTCAAGATTTATTTATTTATTATGTATACAGTATTACAGCATTGTCAGTATTCTGTCTGCATGTGTGCCTGCAGGCCAGAAGAGGACACCAGATATCCTTACGGGTGGTTGTGAGCCACCATGTGGTTGTTGGGAATTGAACTCAGGACCTTTGGAAGAGCAGGCAATGTTCTTAACTACTGAGCCATTTCTCCAGCCCCCTCTGGTTAGGATTTTTAAAGTGTCTGATGTGCCATGGTTTATTTCCCCTTTGTGTTTTTGATGTGTGTGTGTGTGTGTGTGTGTGTGTGTGTGTGTGTGTGTGTGTGTTTAGCAATGATTTTCAGTCTAATTAGTTAGTTCAAGACCCGGTCCTGTAACCTTGTAGTTTTATTCATTTGTGTGTGGGTTTATTATTTGTGAAATAACAAAAACAAAAACATGAACTTGCCTAAAATGAAAATTTACAGATGAATGAACTGTTAGAAATACGTGTGCAATCACTCACCTGAGTCAGAAGATAGAACTTTGTCCATGCCTCAGAGACATCTATGGGCCTCCTTGTGGCCCCTGGACAAAGCCACCATTAGTTTTGCTAGTGCTCACTCCTCTCTTTTTCTTGATAGCAGCTAAGAAAATATTCCTGAGAAAATGGGTCTGCTTTTCATGTTTTTCAATGTTTATTTATACAACACAATTATGGCATCTGGCTTCCTTTTCCAATATCATCTATCTCTGATATATTCATATTGTGTGCCTTTGTGGTTAGTTTATCTTCATTGCTATTTAATATCCTGTTTTATGAAAGTATCACAATTTCTTTGATCATCCTACAATTTTTGATCACAATCTTTGATCGAGATGGGGTTAGCCTTTGCCTGGGGCCGTTGATGACAGTGCTACACTTAACTGTGGCCCTCGCAACCCAGGTGAAGATAAATAGGCTTTCTAATGTTTTTCTAGGGCACAGATCCCTAGGTCATGCCAGACAACTTAAATGCTTTCCAAAGTAGTACACCATATATGCTCTCTTC
>NC_022015.1:11487819-11493015 GCF_000317375.1 Microtus ochrogaster
GCGCAGATGGCACTTTCTTCCTCCAAACACACTGTGTTCTTCATTCACTTATGCCTTTGTCCCTCACTTACAGTGACAGCAGTGGCCTCACTGACCTACAGTAAGAGCAATAGAACAGCAGATGTGAAGAGCTTCTTTACCCAGAAGCTCAGCCCTTTCCTTTATAAACAGCAAGACCATAGGTCTGTGGGTCAATCTTTCTGAATGTTAGCATTCTGCTTTCTGAAGTGGAAGTTGTTATATATTCTAGAACCTCTCTAACCTCAACAGACAGCTAGGCTCCAAACCGAGCCAACTCAATATTTCCCTCCCGTTTTCCTCAAATAATCCAATTATTGTTTTATGGCGTCCCTCTAGGGACATTCTATGAGGGAAATGGGAAAGAGATGGTATCTCATGATGTACCCAAGGTAAATGCTCACCTAAAGCGCTGCCCTGAAATCCTTCCTCTCTGGATTTCTGACCTTTCTTAAATTCTGTTTCCTGTCATTTTTCTGTATTTTCCTACAAATGGTCCAGCCTGCCGTGATGTCCTACACGAGTCTTTTCCAGCCCTGACTTTCAGCTTCCACACAGAAATAGAAAGACCCTCCGTCAGCACCACGCACTCCCCACATAAGGCAGTATGGCTCTGTTTCACCCTAGTGTCCCTGGGGGTCTCCTCCCCTTCCTCGTAAGGTCTATCAAGGTGTCCAATTTGGATCCATAGGAAAATGTTCTAGGATGAGTTCTTATGAGTACCCTTGTCTCTTTGTCACATCAATATCCAAACCTAACCAAAGCATCATTGATATGCCCCAGCATCTTCAGCATCACCCACCGAGTCCTTGTTCAGAAACAGTTACTTACAGGACATTAACCTACAGACAGGGTGTGCCATCCATCTATTCATGGCCATCAGTAGCGTGACAGAAGGTGGATTTAGAAGTGAGCAAGCAGACAGAAAAATGCTCTCAATGACAAAGAGTCAAGCTCTCGATGCTTTATATTTCCAGCAGAGCATCCAATGCCTGACATATTTGCCTTCCCTTAAGTCTCAGGTTTCCCACCCTGGAGCATTGCAGCACTGGTGGGGAGAGCCTGCTGCCCGAGGAGTTCAAGCAATGGAAGGAAAGGACAGGCATTTTCATTCATGAGCTGTACGGACAGTCAGAAATGGTAGGTGAGCAGGCCCCTTCTGCACCATTTGCATGGGCTCAGCTACAGAGCACAGCCAATGGGTTGCTCATGACCCAGGCTGTGCTGGGGGCTTCGGTGTGTACAGCACTGCTTAAAGTCAGTGGAGAGCTTTGGGGTTCAAGGATACGCTACCCAAATTGGCAGGGGGAAAAATGTACAGCTCATCAACTTACTGAGAAACCAATGGACTGAAAGTTCTTGGGTGAAAGTTAAAAAGACACTTTTATGCTGTGCCTGGGATTGCTAGCTCGAGGAGCCACATAGGGAAGAGGAGGTGTTGAGAAACAGCGATCTCTCCTGTAGTTCGGAGACCATCAGCAGATCCTGCCAATTCCCCCATCACAACCTAGATCAACTACACAAAGAGGTGATTGGGAACCGGCTTTCAAAGTTCATGTCTGGGTGTTGAGGAGGACAATGCAGGTTAAATTATGAAATTGTAGATTACTAATCAAAGACTTTCTGTATATACCACATGCATACAGGCATGTATTCCTGAGCACATACACATGCACACACTTAATGATATCCCAGAGTGTCACTGAACTAGAAGATGGTGATGGCATTTACAGTGTCATGCACCTTGTGAATCTCAAAGACTTCATTAGTCTTTCATTCCAACACATTTGCCATTAATGTCTAAAGTTATTTGAAGGCCACTTGTTTGTTCCCGGATGCTCAGCCCTGAAATAATCACACAAAAACCATATTATTTGCAATTCTGTTTGGCCAATAGCTTAAGCGTATTTCTGGCTAACTCATATCTTAAATTAACCCATCTCCATTAATCTGTGTATCACCATGAGGCTGTGGCTTACTGGGTAAAATTCAGCATCTGTCTCCAGTGGGCCTACATGGCTTTTCCTGACTCTGCCTTCTTTCTTCCAGCATTCAGTTTAGTTTTCCCTGCCTGCCTCTAGTCTGTCCTATGCAGCCCCCAAACAGCTTTTTTATTATTTTATTCACAGCATACAGAGGGTCTAATAGCTGGGTGGAGCCACTTCCCAGTATTCCTTGAGCTAATAAAGGAATATCTGCCATTTCAGGCCCTAAAATACATTGAACATTTGAGACATTGTTCACAAATTTGTCTGCTGTTTATTTACCAAAACAAACAAACAAAGCAGTAAGTTGATTTGCTTCCAATCTGAAAAATTGTTATGACTTTGGACCTGTTGTTGAATGGCTTATAGAGATATCAGAGAGAGACAAGGAGAAGTGTGGGTGAGAACAATGTGCCTCACTGGTGACTCCAGCTTCTTTGCGCAGATGGCACTTTCTTCCTCCAAACACACTGTGTTCTTCATTCACTTATGCCTTTGTCCCTCACTTACAGTGACAGCAGTGGCCTCACTGACCTACAGTAAGAGCAATAGAACAGCAGATGTGAAGAGCTTCTTTACCCAGAAGCTCAGCCCTTTCCTTTATAAACAGCAAGACCATAGGTCTGTGGGTCAATCTTTCTGAATGTTAGCATTCTGCTTTCTGAAGTGGAAGTTGTTATAATGCTATTATTGATGAATCATCATACATTAAGTTCTGGCTGCAATGCTAAGCCCATAGGTCACACAAAAGTCGCTATGGTCATTGTGTATTTCAGGTAGGCGTTGTGCCAGATGCTAGGTGTACATAAGTGGATGGGACAGTCTGCACTCTGGGGATTCTTGTCCACTGAAGGAAACAGATAACCAAACAATAGTCATAACGTCTGTGAACTTGAACTGCACAAAAATACTGTATGGAGAAAATACCACAGGATAAGAATGTTCTATGGATTCTCCTTGGGATTTGAATAATAATACTAAGTAATAATATTTCACTGGGTGTTTGGTGTGTACCTCACACTGTATAAAAAAGTTTCCCCATAGAGTCATGTGTGCTGTGTATACTCATAGCCTGTCACTTAAGAGGCTAAGCAAAAGATCCCAAGTTCAAAGCCAGTTGGAATTCACTGCAAAGTGAGTTCCAAGCCCACCTAGGCACAACAGAGAGACCTTATCCCAAAATACCAAGAAAGGGGGAGGGGAGAGTTGTTCTCATACATTTTCAAGCACAGTGAGAAATAAGTGTGCCCCTTTCCTCTTTTTGACAAAGGAGAAGACCCACTGGGTAAAGACTTTACTATGTGCTGGAAAGCACTCAAAATAGAGAGACAAAGAACTACAGGGAAGAGCTGAATTCACTGGGAAGGCAGATGATGTCGAGGAGTCCTGGCAGAGGGAGGGAGTGGCATAAAAATCTAAACCTTCTCAAACTATCCCCAAGATGCTGAGGGAGGATCCCCATCACTATCCAATAACCAGGGGGTATGCATGGTCAACAGACTCACAGCCTTTCTGTGGCAAACTGACACACCCTGGTAGGCATTCCACACCCCATCTGAAATGCCACTGCCTCCATCTTATCTCTTTGTTTCTATCTTTCCCTTAGTCACTAGAGTCTATCAACCCTACACATAGTACAGATGCAGCTCATATTGAGAATAACAAGTGTCTATTGGATAGAGTTGAGTCAACGCTTATATCAAGCCTAAATCCTAATCTCAATAAATGACCTCTATCAGAGGTCATGTGCATGACCCGGCTTTGGCCAACCTTGGTGTTTTTTTGTGAACAGGGGCTTGGCCTTGGTGTCTTCCGGGATATGAAGATCAAGAAAGGCTCCATGGGGAAGGCCATATTACCCTTCGACTTCCAGGTCTGGTCTTTGGGTGTGGATAGCTTAACTGGGGTTGGAGCCATGTGTGACAGCAGATAGTAGAACCAGCCACATGCCCACGCTGGTCACCCTACTCCCTGCCTCCCGTTTCTTCCTGATTTCCCGGGGGAGCTTCAGTGAGAAGTGTATTTATTACTGTGGATCCTGTTGCAGCTTGTCTGGCAGGGAGATGCATTGCACATGCGTGTGAGAGAATAATAGATAATACCTGCCAGGGATACTGTCTTCCAGTTTGAAGACACGGCAGTAATATCCAGATTCCCATGAAACAAGGAACCCCAGGTGATGGGATCCATATTTCCTGATTTGAAAGAATTTGACAGTTTTATTCTCTTGTCTGACAGTTTCTCCATGAGTGGTTCCCATTTATCCTGTTAAGGTCATGGGAGGGGCCAATCAGTAGCACATAGGACTGAGTGAGTCACTTCGTGTTCCAGATCATCGATGAGAAGGGTAACATCCTCCCACCCAACACCGAAGGCTACCTCGGCATCAGGATCAAGCCCACCAGGCCTTTAGGCCTTTTTGTGGAGTATGAGGTAATGGCATCCCACCCCATCCTGCCTCAAGAGTGTGTCAAGGTTGTTCTGCATCCCGAGACTTCTTCAAGCCATCTTCTCTTCACACCAACCTGAAGAAAGCCATTTTAACTACAGGCTAAGTCCTCGGCACGTTATCACAGCTCTTTCTGTCTTAGCCCACTGGGGATTTAAGAACTAAGTGATGGGGGAGGAGGAGGATGGTCCTCAGCATCACCAGACTGGTCCTCCATTAAGTCCAACCGTCCCTTTGCTGAGGGAAAACTGAGAGTGGTACATATCCTGCCCATGCCAACTGAGCTGACCAGTAGAGTATGCATCTTTTAGGTGTCATGCATGCCCTAAACGAGAAACTGGGGACTGCCGAAAGCTGGGTTGAACCATAAGAAAACCTCCTGAAGTTCCCAATCTAACAAACTCTGATATTCTGGTTATGTTGTAATAGGAGCGGCGGAGCTACGTTCCCGGCTCCCAGCCGCCCGCATAGTTAGCTTATGCCCTGAAATAATTACATGGAAGCTGTATTTTTTTAAACACTGTCTGGCCCATTAGTTTCAGCCTATTATTGGCTAGCTCTTACATATTGATCTAACCCATTTCTAATATTCTGTGTAGCACCACGAGCTGGCTTACCAGGAAAGATCTTAACCTGGGTCTGTCTGGAGTGTGAGAATCATGGTGACTCCCTAACTCAGCTTCTTTCTCCCAGCATTCTGTTCTGTCTACTCCACTCACCAAAGGGTTGGCCTATCAAATGGGC
>NC_022015.1:11493795-11497067 GCF_000317375.1 Microtus ochrogaster
TATGCATATCTAGAAAATCTAACTAACATGACTACAAGCTTTATTATTATTGATGATTATCCATTAGCAACCTATATTTCCTAATTATACATTATACTTTTAAAATGAACTACACAATCACAATACCTTAATCAAGATCAGAAATACATATACATAAAATAAAATTGACCTTAAAATCCATACCAATGTAAATTATTCATAATTCATAGGCTTCAAGATGGACAATGGATAGGTGACCAGACTGCAACCAATCTCAGACTCCATCTCCTTTCTCCAAACGCTTTTCACCTGAAGCTATGGCTGTCTTCATACCACAGCCTCAAGGGGCATGCCTGTGGGTATTTTCATAAATCCCAAGTTATTCCAATAGGCAGTTTTGAGAGTCACACACACATGCACATCCATGGCTCCCAAACCTAGGTATCATATATTATATATAACATATAATATGTCTGTGTGCTTTAATTTTCCTTTCCTTCCTTTTAAAGTTTTGTTTCTGGGAATTAAGACTAAGAGTCATGTTCTTGTTTTGGTAGCCATCACATAAAGCAATGCCTCCTGGACTCCATGATTAAGCACTTCTTCAAGGAGACCTCGATTTTGTAATTTGTTTTGAAGTAAACTAGGATATAGAATTCACTCCTCCATTTTCAAGTGTGCACGTCAGTGGTATTTAAAGATTTCATGACAGAGTGAACCCCTCACATCATCTGTCTCCAGAAAATCTACACCCTAAACAAAAACTCTGTATTCATTGCACAGATAGACCCACAGCCTACCCCTCACCCCCAAAATCTCGTTACCTCTCAGCCCTTTTCCAAGTTTGTGAATTTGTCTGTTTCAGAAAATCCATAGCAGTGAGATCATGTGGCACACTTATCGCACTTTTCTTGAGTTTGGAAGCTTTTTCTGCCCTAATGTATTTGAACACCACCCCACCCCCTCCTCTTCTTCAGAATTTCTGACAGTGCATTCTTGGCAGCTTTGATACATCCTACAAGTCTGTTGGGCTCTCTTCACTTTGTTACATTACATTTTTCCTCTTTGGATTTTATTTTTTATTTTCAGTTGCTATACTTTCAGTGACTTAGTTCTTTCTGCCTGTTTTAATATGCTTTTAAAACCTTCTGGTGAATTTTTTAAATTTAGTTGTTTTTCCATATTTGATCCTTACCCATTTTATGTGTGTTGAATTATCAGCTGTAGCCCACACAAACATTCAGTTATTATGTATCAATGAAAAAAAACCCTAGAGATTAGTGTTGTTAGGGGTTAGAGCTGGTGAATGGGGGAAGGATGGAGCAGAGGGGGGTGAGAGTGCTTACCAAAGCCTTGGGAAGGGTCTCCTGGTGATGGCGCTGCTTTATACATTGATTGCTATGGTAGGATGAGGAGTCCATGCCTGTGAGCAAATTATATAACACACACACACACACACACACACACACACACACACACATTTAAACCACAGAAAATCTGAGAGAGATCAGAGGATCAATGTCTATATCCTGATTGGGATATTGAACAATAGCTTTGCAAAACATTACCATTGGAGGAAACGAGATAAAGGGCATGTCGGATTTCTAGGTACTGTTCTTATTCTTCTTTACATTGTACTGTAGTATCATAGGAAAGCATATGTTATGAAGCCCCTGCCTTACTGGATTCAAGCGAGAATCAGAGAATCAGGTTAGGCAGCACTTGGAGAAAGGAATTCACTCTCTTCTGTCTACTGATCCCCCTCAGCTGTCCCAGCACTGCGCAGACTGAGCAGAATAAAACCAGGGTTCTCACTAGAATGGAGACTCGGTCTGTGGAGAGTCCCACAAAAGTAAGATGCTGTGTTTTAAATATGTTCATGGCTGGAGCTGCAACCCACAGTGTCCGGGTAGCAGGTACAGAATTCAAACCCAGATGTGACCCCACGCTCACCAACTCCTTTCGCTCTCCTTGCAGAATAACCCGGAGAAGACAGCTGAAGTGGAGTGTGGAGACTTTTACAATAGCGGGGACAGAGCCTCTGTTGACGAAGACGGCTACTTCTGGTTCTTGGGCAGGGGTGACGACGTCATCAATGCTTCTGGGTAGGTGAGGCTGGCCCTGGGCTGGCTCTTGACACCCTCAAATGCCTCATGGCACCTTGCCTGCTTGATATTCATTCATGCCTTGGTGATGGGGCCATCAGCCTGACCCTGCACAGAGCCGTGTCTCAGATATCCTGGGTGCGAGGACACCTCCACATCCCTGTAACCAAAGATGGAATTAAAACGAAGTTCAAGGGGATCAAACATTCCATAGCGATGAGAAGGAACCAAAAGGGTAGTGACACAGGCCTATAATCCCAGGTACTCACAAGACTGAGGCAAAAGATCCCAAGTCCAAGGCTATCTGGACAACTGACTAAACTATCTACCTCAACTTTTTAACGGGGGGTTGAGGATACCTTTCAGTGATAAAGGGCTTGCCTTCCATGTGTGAGGGCCTAGGCTCAGTCCCTAGTACCGTGAAAGGAAGGAAGGAAAGGAGGGGAGGAGAAACAAAGCCTAAAAGATGAAATAGCATGCTGAGAAGACACAGCCTTCTCTAGGACACAGTGTGAGGATCTCAGGGGCTCTGGTGCTGAGGGAAGCTGCTTGGGACACACACTCCTCAAGGAGCCATTACTCTGCCACCTCCTTCACAAGAGACACCAAGAAAGTCATCCCAGGAACACCTGAGTCAGGTAGTTTTAGGACTAAATACTCCATGGGGGGGGGCGTGTCCAAAATATTAGTATCGAGTCTCTGGCTGTCTATGACCTCCACCCTTGGTGTCAAGTGTCCATAACCCTCAAGTACAAGGTGTAAGGTTAAGTTCTCTGCAGCCCTGGCATCTGCTCAGAACACTTGCTTCTCCAGGTACCGCATCGGGCCTTCAGAGGTGGAGAACGCCTTGGCGGAGCACCCTGCGGTGGCAGAGTCGGCCGTGGTGGGCAGCCCGGACCAGAAGAGAGGAGAGGTAGGAGGACACAGAAACCAGCTTGCAGGGAATAGAGAGAAAGGGGGTGGGGCGAGAGAAAGGAGGTGGGGCGACTTCAAAGGCCTTAGGTTTGGTCACCAGGGGGTGCAGAAGCTTTACGACCCTCACCTCACCCACGAGGAATAAACTCCTATTGTGCCCATTTCACAGAGATTGAAGTTAAGATGAGGCAAGGTCAGGTGTTTTTCTAAGGCATGCAGTGGAAATGGGGAGGACACGGATTCGAACCGGGCCCTTTCCTTTTCTGTTGAAAT
>NC_022015.1:11498902-11499636 GCF_000317375.1 Microtus ochrogaster
TCTTTGCGACTCTGAAGTGATGAATGAAGACAACTTTGCACTATGTAAGAGGAGGGTTGGAATTCAAAAGAATGTGTGACAACAAGACCACCCTTCTACATTAGTCAAGCACAATGCCCCCAAACAATGGAGGTTGATAGTCTCTTGTTTGTGTCTATCATGGCTTTTCTATAACCTCTGCCCCACATCCCTCACCCTGGGATAGGGTGGCCACAGAGGCTCCTGCCTCATCCTGGCTCCAAACTCTTCTGACAGGAGAGGACACGCCCCACTTCCATTCACAGTTCATGGGGCAAAGCAAGTTACATGACTACACCCTCCTTCAGGAATCAGGAGAAACCTGCAGGACTCAGTGGAGCCCATGGAGGTCACCTCAGGTGTCAGTCTGTGCAGGGGGTGGGGGTGGAGCCGGGCATGGGAATGCGAAGGAAGCCACAGCAGTCCTAAGTCAGGATGACTTTCTTCTCTTCCAGATCGAGTTTGTTCCTGAATTGCCCAAAACCATCACAGGCAAAATCAAAAGGAAGGAACTTCGAATAAAGGAGTTCAGTCAGAGATCAGCAACCAAATCAGAAGCATCCCTGTGACCTGACACAGGTCTTTGACTGTTGGAGGTGGAGATGGGGTGGACTGTAGCAAGGGTAAGTTTGGAAGAGGAAAGCAAGACCCTCCACCAACATTTTTGTGTTTTCAAATTCAGCTACCACCCTTCCTGGGAGTCTTTTGTCCTTTCG
>NC_022015.1:11500211-11502498 GCF_000317375.1 Microtus ochrogaster
GGGGTCACTTATGTACACTATCATATCACTTGCAAATAATGAAAGTTTGACTTCTCACAAACTCCATTTAAATGCTCCATAGCCAGACTTCCTGAAAGAGTCAGAGCCATTTGTGCTGGTGAACCAAGACCTGCTCCTAAAGAAGCCATGCAGCCTCCTGTGGATGAGTGCCTTCCATCCATAATCCTAGTTGTCAATCTGAGACACTCCAGGGTTAGACTCTCCCCTTTGACAGCAGCTTCTGGAGGAGCCCTGAACATGCATTCCACAGCCAGGACATGGAGGGACAGAAGGAGACTCGGGCCAGAAGGAAATCCACTGAGCTCGGCTTCGAATTGGTGGCAACATTTACCTGCCAAACAATCCTGTCCCTCCTGCTTTTGATGAGTCCAGGATTTTTTTTTTTTGCCCCACTCCCAAGCAATGCTGCTGCTGCTTCCTAACCTAACTTTACCTACCATGAGTGAGTGAGAGGCTCAGCTTCCGGGAACCCAGGAATCATGTAACTATCCTCTCCCCCTGCACAAGGACCTAAGCCTTAAGCCCAGGCTTTCCTCCAGAGTGAACACAGGCATGAGAATGAGAACCTGATCCTCCAGGGGACTCACTCACTGCCAGGGCCCAGGACTCTTCAGCAGAGATTCTTCTACATATAGGACCTCTTTTCTCACTATAACCTTCTCTAGGGACCCAAAGCCCTTTTCCCTTTCTGGTCTTGAGTTCTGTGATTCTCTGTCACTCAGGTCCTTGAGGTCTGAGGTTGGACCATCTGGTATAACTAGAGGTTAAGAAGAGCAGAAGGAGAAATGTCCTCAGTCAGGGGAAGTTGTGGAATGAAACATCCTTTCTTCTTTTATCCCACCTTAGAGGGGAGTCATTATCGAGAGATTCCCTTCAACATCTGCCTGATTCTTGGATAGATACACACACTCAGGGGATTATACAATTCAGCAAGCACAGAGTCAAGCAGAACATATAGCAAGCAGAACATATAGCAGCCCCAGCCTTGCTTGGGAACACCGCCACAGCTTCGTACATAAAATGATTTCTCATGTGACCTGCTGCCTTTAGACTCTTATTGAAGGTGGTGTCTTCTGGATTCTAAATATGGTGCTGGGCAATGACCTCTGCAGGGTATTCTGTAGGGCTACGACTGGATCCCAAGAGAGTGTCTAATTAGAGCGGTCTTGTAGACAGGGTCACATGATCAGAGTGGGCATAGAGTGAGGAGTGTGGCTTTTGGTTCAGAAGATTTATAGGCCATGATAAAAGTGTACCCCCAAGACCCTAGATATAGAACTATAATGTCACTCCCCATCTCCAATGAGCTGTCAGAATTATCAGATGATGTCATTGTCCTTATAGTAATGACTAACCACACAAGTGACAAACAGGCACTGAGCTACAAACAAGGACATTGGCTCAGCCTCACATACCCAACCATAGAATCTGGGCTATAAGCAAAGCATCTCTTATTCCTCTCCCTTACAAGACTTCCCTGAGCCTCAGACATAAGTCTCTCTCAGCCATTTTTCTTCCTAGCTACAGCTACTGCCCCAAGTCTGTTTCTTCATCTATGCCATGGGAATGGAGATGATTCTAAGCCAAGAAACAGGGCTTGCAAGTGGGTCAGAAACAAGCTCTGCATAAATTTTAAGCTTACATTTATAATGTGCTAAAGTGTGTTCACAGAAAGATTATGCAAAAGAAAAAAGATAATATAGAAATTTTAACTAGGCAGTGATGAAAGGCTTTTTAGGGAAGCTAAGAAAATCAGACCCAGGTTGCAAAAGTTATAGAAAACATGGATCAGTAGGGATGATGTGATTCTAAATAAGAAACCTTAAGATATTTAGAACACATCAGCTACCAAAAAAAGCCATCCTTCACAGGCCAGCATCAGTCTCTGAGAGCTGCCTCCCCTCAGCCAGCTCCAGTGGATGCCAGCAATCCAAGGAGACACCTCAGGCCTCCTGCTTCTCTCATGGCTAAGGCGTTAGTAGCCTTGTGTGTGAGGGCACCTGAATGAAGCCAATTCCCAGCTCGCCATGGCCCCACCTGCTCTTGGATCCAACACTGTAACAATTGCTCCGAGTCACATATTTTTTCTCCCAGACTAGGTGACTTTTACTATTTAAAGATCAGGAAACATTCAAAACACACAGAGAAGATGGCCTTCTTCTGAAATAATCACATTCTCACATCTTAGTCCTTGAAGAAAGCTAAAGAGGGGGATAAAGAGGCATGAGCAGTGTGGGGTTTTCAAGTTTCATGATGCCACTCTTTG
>NC_022015.1:11503896-11504456 GCF_000317375.1 Microtus ochrogaster
GGGCATGAAAAACAGGAGCAGTGCAGAGAGCTAGAGAGAGGGTTGGGAGTAGAGAAAACTAGAGATATGGAGAAAGGGAGAAGACATAAAGAAACAGAAGGGAAGGGAAGGAGAGAGAGAAAGAGAGCATATCAAAAATAGCAGGGTTATAAGGAGAACGAGTAGCTGGGGGTAGGGAAGTTTGTGAGCTGGGAGAGTTTATGGCAGGGGGTTAGCAGGGGCGGTGAAATGTGTAACAGGTCCTTGTGTTACTGAGGGAGCCTGGAAGCCAGCATGCGCTCTGGTCAGTATGCAGGCAGGCAGCACAGACAGGTTCCTTTGTTCCTTCTGTCTTCTGGAATCGGGAGAAGTGGTGTTTCCTCTGGGTCTGACAGGTAGATAAGCTTTGGAGATGTGCAATGGGGAGAGCACAGACAGACAAGGAATTGTGACTGACAGATGTAGTGCCTTCCTGAGACAGGTGGCTCACTGCTGCACATATAAGTATAAAACGAATAATGGGAACACTTAAAATAAGATTCTGTTCGAACCCAGGAATCATGTAACTATCCTCTCCCCCT
>NC_022015.1:11505117-11506762 GCF_000317375.1 Microtus ochrogaster
TCTAAAGAAGCACTTAAGGTCATATTTCTGTCAGAAAAACAAATTGTGTATCAGAGTAATCAGGGGCATTATTAAATGTTGAGAACTGAAGCTTTATAAGAACATGATTCCAAGTAATCTATGGAATTATGAAGTAAAAATTCACTTTCATATTTCATAATATGGTCTTTAAGCCAATCAAGAACAATATTGCAAGTTAATATGTAAATGAACACAAAATTTAGAAATGTATGGTCACCACAACAAATGCAATCTTCATTTTATAGTATTGATACTTATGACTATTACAGGAGAGAATGAATTAAAATATGGTTCCAACTAACTTAAAACCTACCCTTAGTTTTGTGCAAAACAAAACACCCTTTCCAAAGAGCAAACTATGAGTCCTGGAACATTTTCCCTTGACCCTGAAAACTGGGGCAAGTACAGAGTGTGCCTCTCGGAAGCACCATTGCCAGAGAGGGAGCAGTAACCTCAGCTGTAAGGGTCAAAGGCACAGGTCAAATATGCATGAAAACAAAGTCCATCTTGACACTAACTGGTAAAACATCCTGAGCCTCGGGCACTCCTGCTCCACTTGGTAGCTGGCAAGACATCAATAGCGGTTATGTAGTCAGATGAAACCCAGCAGAACCTCTGTCTGAAGGCCAAGTTCTGAGAGTTGATTGCTAGAACAGCAGGTAGAACACTCAATTGCTCAGAGGTGAGAAAGTTTGACCTATGCAAATTTAGTCAGACACAGTGGGAAAAAAGTTACAAGGGTCATCACGACTTTTCCTCCTTGTAGGTGCTAGATGAACAGGATAGCTTTTACTTCATGGAAGGTGTTTACATGGGCTGATGTTGCCTTCATGCAAGGGTTCATCCTGACTACTGGGCCTTTCTAGAGCCCTTGCCTGGTTATCTAACACAGGTCAGTCAAAACAAATATGACCATCTTTTTGTGGTCTCTTTTCTCTCCCTTCTCTCCTACCCCTCTCTTTTTCTCTTCCCTTCCCTCCCTCTCTCTGTCTTCTCTACAGACAATATCATCATACATACATACACACATTCACACATACATACATATGTATGTATGTACATACATGCACACACACACACACACACACACATATATATTATAAACATACCCGTGTGTCTCTATACTGGAGGGTGAGTGTGTGTGATGTTTCAGTAGCAAAGTGAATAACCTCATAGTAAGAAATAAACCTCCACTTATTCTCAACATCCAGATGGCCTTTTCTGCTTTGGTGACATCAACATTCTACACAGGACAGATTTTACAAGACTAAGGACAAAAACTCACTTTCTGATCAAGGCCCTTTTATACAGATCCTATAGAACCTTGCTATGTAACAATCTTTGTACACTGTAAATATGTGTTATTCTCATTGTTAATAAAAAAAACTGACTGGCTGATAGCTGGGCAGGAAGAGATTGAGCCAAATAGCCTGAAACAGAGAGAATGCTGGGAAGAAGAAGGCAGAGTCAGAGGCGTTGTAAGCAGAAACAAGGAGAAGCAAGATGAACATGCCATACTGAAAAAAGGTACCAAGCCATTTGGCAAAGCACGGATAAGAAATATGGGTTAAAAAAAGAAAAAAATGTGGGTTAATTTAAAGGTACAAGTTAGATAGTAATAAGC
>NC_022015.1:11507989-11511036 GCF_000317375.1 Microtus ochrogaster
ATTATGCAATAAACAACTGTGCAACAAATGAGGAAAATGACCTCAAAATGTAAACAAGTATAAGTATCTTGATCAGATGTAGAAATGTACATTGCAATATGATAAATATATCTAAAATTGTATCAATATACAAAAATGTTTTAAGCAGAGGTAGAAGCTTGCATGCATAAATATGACAAAATAACTTTGCTTAGGAATACAAATATTGTAGACAAAAATGGGAACATAGTCAATATAATTTAAGTTTGTATCAATATACAAGAATCTATACCAATGTAAATTGCCTATAAATAATAGCTTACAAGTATTCACTCTATTACTCACTTTTATTATTAGTGTAAATAAGCTAATAATAATCCAATTTCCCCCCTTTTTTTTCAAAGAGATCCCTGAGCCTACAAAATTTCCCCCAACCCCCACCCTATACCAATTATAATCAACACCTAAATGATGTCTCTAACCCTGAGGACAAACTTTGTTGGGAGAGAATTACTTCCAGCTGTCATGGGGGTGATATTCTTTCTACGGGATCCTGTGAAAGTAAAATGATGGTTAAGTTCCAAGATTACTGTCTGGTATAATTTCAAATAGTCTCTGAGTATTTGGTAGGGTTTTTCTGAGGTTCCTATTTGTAGTTCTGGCCAAAACATTGAAAAAAAGAAGTATACCATTTCAGCTAACCAAGTTGGAACCATCTTGAGCAGCTGGTACCCAAAACAGTCTAATAGTAGTGCTATCAGAATCATGATGTCATATCAACCAGATGGAGTTGTTGTTGTGGGGCCCCATCTTCTTCCTGGAAATTTCAAAGATTACTACAGGAAAATTCATTGTTCATGGTGGAAAACTTAAACATTATTTATAGAGACATATACAAACATATATATTCAATAGAAGGTATGATAGAGGCAAAAATAGGTATGAAGAAAAGTAAAATTTTTTCTAGATTCTTTCTTCTTTCTGTCCCATACCAGATAGCTGTTGACATGAGAAAGAAACTCTGAATATTTCTTTTAAGAACATGCTTGGATGTAGAGAAAGACATAGCCATTGTCCAACTCCAAAACCAGCTCTATATATTCATATATATAATGTATATGTTTTGATCAACTGTCCTTACAAGTTGTATTCCTTTTTCTTGATGATCTTTATTGGATAGTTATTTTTCCTTTGGTCAGCATCCAAACATCCAAGGACTCTTGAATTTTTCAAGATGGTATTTTCCTATAAAGATAAGAGCAGAACCTTGCCCTGGCCCTTATGAGGTTTCCTTACCACGTGTATGGTTGTCGTCATTGTGGATGAGCTGTCATTTTTTTTTCAAAAGGTTTCTTCTTTTCAAAGCTAATCTTTATTAATTTTGATGGTATCCATATTTCTTTTCTTTTTCTGTGGAAGCAAGAGCGAACCTCCTTCCCCAATGTAGCACATCTCCTGATTTCCATTGTGAGGTCAACACATCCTTGAAATAAACCAATTGATTTAATTCAGAAGACTTTTTTTATTATCCAACGACTCTCTACTGCTGTTGTTCCTTTCTCATTTGCATTAAGAAAACTCAAAGTCAATAAAGCATTATGTAATCTATTTCTGGAGGTATTTTCCACCCCTTTTTGTTCATTTAGCATATCCTTTGTAGCTTGATTTGATCTTTCTATAACTGCCTGACCTGTAGGATTGTGTGGTATACCTGTAATATGCTTAATATTATAGTAAGCAAAAATTGTTTCATTTTCTTAGAGACATATGATGGACCATTATCTGTCTTTATTTGTACAGGTATTCCCATGATGGCCATAACTTCTAATAAATGTGTGATTACTGAATCAGCCTTTTCTGAGTTTAAAGTAGTTGCCCACTGAAACCCTGAATAAGTGTCAATGGTGTGGTGTACATACTTTAACTTTCCAAATTCTGAAAAGTGGAACACATCCATCTGCCAGATTTTATTCCTTCAAGTACCCTTTGGGTTAGTCCCTGCAGGCAATGGTGTTTGGTTATAGAAAGAGCAAGTAGGGCATCTCTTTATAATTTCCTTTGCTTGTTGTCATGTAATAGAAAACTCTTTCTTTAAACCTTTGCTATTGACATGATGATTTTTATAAACTTCTGAGGCCTACAACATGCTTCCAATCAATAACTGATCAATTTCTACATTACCTTGTGCTAGAGGACCTGGCAGACCCATATGGGATTTAATGTGTTTTATGTACATCAGGCAAAGCCTATTCCTGATTATGTCTTGCACCTGAATAAATAATAAAGTCAATTCTGTATCATCTGGTATGAATTCAGCAGTTTCAATATGCAAGACAATTCTTTCTGAATATTGTAAATCAGTAACTATATTAAGAGGTTCTTTAAAATCCCTTAGCACCACGAGAATAGCATAATTCTGGCTTCTAGACTGAATTATAAGGGCTTTGTTCTACCTTACTTAATTCTTCTGATTTGTAACCTGCGTTTCCTGGTTTACTTGCATCAGTATAAAATGTACAGGCTCCAGTTATTGGAGTATCACATAAAATTTGGGGAAGAATCCAAGAAGTTCTTTTTATAAGGTTAAGTCTATCGCTATGGGTATAATTGCTATTAATTTCTCCCAAAAAATTAGAACAAGCTCCTTGTTCTACACATGTGATTCCAAGGTCTGAAGTTTCACCTTTAAAAATAACACCTTATCCTTGAATGTTATTTGGAGAGCATGCACATTGCCATCCTGGAGAGATACTCTATCTGCTAACCTATCATAACTTTTTAACAAATTTTGATTGGCAAATTCAACAGTATAAATTCTTTCAGATAATTTCTCAATACTCCTAGATATGGATTCAATTTTGTCTGTCAAATTAATGTTATCCATTTTAATAGTATTAATTTTTCAGGTAACTTTTCATTTTTGATAGTATTAATCATGACAACGAGCTGTTCATTATTAGTCTGTAAAGAGTGTATCATTCCAGCCGGGCGGTGGTGGCGCACGCCTTTAATCCCAGCACTCGGGAGGCAGAGGCAGGTGGATCTCTGTGAGTTCGAGACCAGCCTGG
>NC_022015.1:11512116-11512719 GCF_000317375.1 Microtus ochrogaster
TTCCTCCAGCACATTAATCATAAACTGGTTAGCCTTTAGCTCAGGCTTTTTATTAACTCTTATAACTTATATTAGTCCATAATTCTTGTCTGTGTCAGTTGCGTGGCTTGGTACCCTTTTCAGCGAGGCAGTCACATCTTGCTTCCTCTGTGTCTGGATGACAACTGCAGACTGCATCTTTCCTCCTCCCAGAATTCTCCTGCTCTTGTCACCCCACCTCTACTTCCTGCCTGGTCACCCTACCTCTACTTCCTGCCTGGTCACCCTACCTCTACTTCCTGCCTGGTCACCCTACCTCTACATCCTGCCTGGTCACCCCACCTATACTTCCTGCCTGGTCACCCCACCTATACTTCCTGCCTGGCTACTGGACAATCATCGTTTATTAAAAATAATACAAGTGGTCTTTTTCGTGGCGCCTCCTAGGCGGTCAGCTGTGCGAAGATGAAGCTGAATATCTCCTTCCCTGCCACCAGCTGCCAGAAACCCATCGAAGTAGACGATGAACGCAAGCTTCGGACCTTCTTGGAAGTGGCTGCCGATGCCCTGGGTGAAGAGTGGAAGGGTTATGTGGTCCAAATTAGTGGCAGCAATGACAAACAA
>NC_022015.1:11524283-11530714 GCF_000317375.1 Microtus ochrogaster
CACTTTCATTATCCACCCATTTGGTAATGAATTCTCAGATCCTGTGAACATCATAGCACTTAACATGGATGTGCAAGTATCTCTGGTAGGACTTAGGTTCCTTGGGTATGCATTCAGCAGTAGCATATTTGGGTCATATGGTAGTTCTAATTTTAGTTTTTTGAGACCCATCCACATGAATTTTCTTTCTTTTTTTTAAAGATAATTTTATAAAGAACTTTATTCGGCAAACAGTCCCCCAGATTATTCAAGCAGGACTGCACCTTCTCTCTCTAGGTAGCTATACACATAGACACATGCTAGAAATTTACAGCATTTCCTGTTACCTCTGCATTTCTTCTACCTGTATTTTAACTACAGTTCAAAAAGAAATAGCTAAAGGACTATTTCAAAAGAACCATCTCCAGTCACCTCAGCACTGGGAGTGGGAGGTAGTACTCTCCTCTTCACGAGGCTTTTAAACATATTCATGCCAATTTTCCCTTTATCTCCTGACGACTCCAATCTTGAGTCCACCAAATACTTCCCTCTACTACAGTCACCTGGGAAGGTGAGTCAGAAACCTGAAGAATCATCACTTCGAATGCCCAAACCCTGGCTGCTCCTCAGCCCCAAAAAGAATGCGGTCAGCAGTAATGCAAATTATTACTGGCACAGGAGACTGAGCCTGATATGCAGATCCTGGGAATTACACAGCAGCATTCAAACACTGGAAGATGGGGAGGAGCCAGGAGTGACGTGGAGAAATCTATTTGTCTCTACCTTTCACCTTGTGGTAGGTCCAATGGAACAGAAAATGGATTTGATCCACAGCAAGCCACACCAGGAGAAATTAAGAAAAAAAAGAAAAGAAAAGAAAAACTTCATGGATTGCTCTGTCACAGATTCCTCTCTCCTGGCATCAAATCGCAGCAAAGCAGACAGCTGGTCTAGCAGCTGCAGCCTAGACTTCAGCATAAATCATCTTCAGGGTTATCATAGAAGCAGCTGATAAGCTGCAGAAGGACATGGGTATGTGGTAGCTCTTCAGGGCTCCTTTTGGTCTCAGTGAAGGTAAGAGAAGCATCTGTTTCTGTGACCATGTCCTTCCACGTATCTGGGACGGTTTTGTTTTCTTCTATGTCTTCAGGAATTTCTACTGCATATCCTTTAAGAACTAATTCTAGCCCAATATAAAGTTTCTTCCCATTACTGGTATCATATAAATATATTTTTGGCCGAGTTAAGATTCCAGCCTGGATACAGCTAGAGACCTTGGCCACGAGGGGCTTCCAGTCAACAGTGAGTGAGTCTTTCAAGCTCATCTAGAGCTTCCTCTTCCCGCTGCTCACCTGAGGGGGCAATCTGTGCTGGACTGCATTCTATTGCTTGAAATACAAGCCTTAGAAAGTCACTCCTGGGGGCTGGAGAGATGGCTCAGGGATTAAGAGCTCTGATTGCTCTTCCAGAGGACCGGGGTTTAATTCCCAGCACCCACATGACAGCTCAAACTGTCTGTAACTCTTGTTCCAAGGGATCTGATTCCCACATACAGATATACTTGCGGGCAAAACACCAATGTAGATAAAATAAAAATAAGTAAATTTTAAAAAAAGAAAGAAATTTACTCCTGAGAGCTCTTAGATACTTCAGTGAACAATCTCCATTATCTCCAAAGTCAACAAAGTAGAGGTCCAAATTCCCATTTTCCAAGGTACCAAGAATCTGGGCTGCATACCAGGAGCCCTCTATAGATAAAGGAGCTGCTACAATGTCTCCTACATGCGCAGTCAAGTCTTTAGGCAGACTATTCTCATAATGCTGGGTCATCTCACTTCTCGGTACTCATCAGCATGGAAACTGAAGCCAGGACTGGGAATTTCAAACATGAACATCTCTGAACTGCTCTGGGCACCAGAATTCTGAAATCTGTCATCTTTAGGTTTCTCCCATGTCTAGTATCAACCAACCATATCATCACCTCCTTTGCAGAGAGGAACCTCTGGGGTGCAGCTGGCCCCATGCTAGACTTGGTATTCTTCCATCAAGCTGCTTCACCAGCTCCCCCTGGCTCTGTCACTGCCTCTCCTCACACACTGATCGGCTGCTTTCGTGGGACTCTGGTTTCTGCAGAATGGGCAATTCTTTTCCGAAGCTCTTCATCTTCCGAAACTTTCTCCAATATTAAATGCTTAGCTGCTGCCACTTCCTTCTGCGTTCCTGAGATTTTTATAAGTCTCGACAGTAGTAACGTTCCCACTGATTCTTTGTCACAGTGATTTTGGCTCCAGAGACCTTACAGATAGAGCGAATCATCTCGCCACCTCTCCCTATGATTCTGCCCACAGATCTCTGGGGCAGTGAGAGTTGCTCAGACACTGGGGTGTTCTCTGTCAGGATCTGACGGATGCTGCCTTGGCCCTGCACACCCGAACAGGAAACCCGCTGATCAGCAGCTCTCGCTCATCGCCTACATCCTCTGCGTCCACATCAGTCCGAGCGCCTGTCTGCTCCTGCAGCTCTTTAGTATTGGCTCCTTGTCGACCAACGAGGAGCTTCACAGCCTCCTGCGGAACTCGCGTCTCTATCTCCGTGTCATCTTTGCCAACTAATGTCAATCGCTCTTCTCTGCTTTCCCTGTATCGGCGGTCTAGGATGTAGGCAACTGTTGCACTTGCTGGGATCCCAAGGCCCAGGGCTATTATTTTGAAAAGTGGACAGGCTTGTCCATGAAGTTCGTTCAGTGGGTATTTTCTGCTGCACTCCGATTTAACTCCTCTAAGTCGCTCGTTACACGCTTTGCCTGGCACCTCACCCGCGCCACTGCCCGGTCGCTCCCCACGTGGATTTTCATAGCCGCTCTACCTGTTTCCACTTCCACGAGTATTTTTTTTTTAGTTATATGTATGAGTCTGTATTCAAGTATGTAAAGATGTGAAGAAGGTAGGTGCTCTCTGAGTCCAGAAGAGGCTATTGAATCTCTGGAGCTGGCATCACAAGCACTGATGAGGTCCCTGATGTGGGTGCTGGAAACTGAGCTTGAGTCCTCTGCAGGAGCAGTACTTGTTCTTAACCACTGGCCATCTCTTCAGCCCTAGAAGTAGTCTTATCTTGCACTTTCCTGATGGGCTAAAGATGGTGAACAACTTCAAACATATTTGTTGGTCATTTGCATTTCTTCCTTGTTGAATTGTCTATTCCGTTGTCAGCCCATCTATTGATTGACAGTTTGAGGACCCAGGGATTTCATTTTTGCAGTCCTTCATGTATTCTAGATAACAGCCACCTGTCTGAGTTAGCTGGAGATTTTCTCCCATTTTGTGAATTGTGTGCTCACTCTGCTCATGGTTTCCTTTGCTGTGCAGGAGCTTTTACATTTCATGTAGTCCCGTTTTTAATTATGTAATTTATATACTCTGTTAATAGAGTCCTGTTCAGAAAGCTGTTGCCTATTTATGCACCTATAAGCGTTTTTCCCCCAGTTGTCTTCTTGAATTTTCCACATTTTATGTTTTACTTTAAGGTCCTTGATCTATCTTGAATGGATTTTGTGCAGAGAGTGAGAGATACAGATCCAAGTCTATTGTTCCATAGCCACCCAGTTTGTTGACCAGGCCTTTTCTCTCCATCGTGTATTATTTCCTGACCCCAAGGGCTAAGATTTTATTTACCAAGTCTTTTCTTATTGCTGAACATAAAAATAAAAGTGTTGCTACAATCTTGGAGTAACTGGTAAACATAGTTGACCAAGCAATCGTAACTATCCGTATTTCAGCAAGAGACTTATATGAAAAATGAACAACCTTTACAGTTTTGTTGGAGCAGGGTTCCCAAGACTGGTGTTGGCAATTACTACTGCCAATGAGAGGTTAAGTGGGGGAGAGCAGGGTGTCATGGGAACACTCATTGGCTCCTTGAGAGGGTGTGTCTCCTGGACTTTGTGTCATGGCCTTCCTAAACATCTACCAAAGCTACAAACAACCCACCAATACATATCAACTGATTGATTATGGTTTTGCAAGGGATTTAACAAGCTTCTCTTTCATCATCTGTTCTCTCTCTCTCTCATCTTTCACCTTTCTCTCTCTCTTTCTCTCCACCTTTCCTGTTTTCTTCTTCCTCATCTTCACCTTCCCCAGCTTCTCCATCATGTCCTTATTCTTCTCCTTCACCAATGACTTGGGCTTTGCCATTTTCTCCTTCTATATCTTCATTCTTTTCTTCAACAAGCTCTTCTTTCTCACTGTCATCTTCTTCATCCTTCTTCTCTTCAGTACAGCATCAAACTCTCTATCTGAACCAGGGGATTCCTGGTTTTCTTGGTGACAATCATCTGGGACAGGAGATTGAGAACACTCTGTCAGTAATTATTCACATCAGTGGCTTCATGGTCAACAAATCCATGGTTTTTTTTTAGATTTCCCAAGGTTTCCAAGGGTCTTAAAGTGCTGATATCTTTCCATATATTTCCATTTAAATTTAGATGTGTGAGACCTAAACGTGTCTTTCTCAATATGTCCAGACCTCTAGCTATTCTACTATCTCTGAGCTCAAGCTTTTTAATTTTAGTGCCATGAGGATATTTGAACCTGACGTCAAGCCTACACTAATTAAAATGAGGAAATCTAAATTCACAGATTCTGTTGTTGGACTCTAGAGTTCCCCATAATTTGATTTTCAGTTATGCAAGACAATCCCTCTAACGACTGGTAACTCAGCTTTTGGTAGATCATCTTCCTCATGCCCATGGTCCCTTTGTGCCTTGTCTTCAAATTTAACCTCCCATGGTGGGAGTGAAGATGGAAGTGGTGTCCTTGATTGGGTGGCCAGGACTGTGAGAGGAGTTGGCTGGCAGTCCAGTCTGGAACAGCATAAGGCATGCAGTTGTCCCTCTGCTGGTGAGCGTGGCCCCTGGGACTTCTATCCCATGGGTTCTTAGACTTGATCTCTTGCAAGTTGAGTCATACTTGCTAATTTTTCTTCTTTATGTATTTCAGGCTGTGTTATTGTCTTAGCTTGTCGTAGAACCCTGAAACTTATTCCTCTGCTCGGTCTTGTCCAATGGGGATGCTTTCTACCCAGGCTTTCACTTGAAAGACTCTTACTTTCAGAATTTCCATTGGTTTTTCCAGTGCCAGTTCTGTGAGCGGTTCACAGCTAATACTGGCAAGGAGGTCAGCCCTGGTGGCAGTGTCCAAGCTAGGGGACAGCAGCAGGGTGACCAGCTCCTTTTCCTGCTTCAGTCTACACTCCATTCACATGTGACCTAGTCTCCCATCGTATCCCATAGTGTGGGATACATCCTCTGAGAACTACAGCTCACAGTGGATACTGGGTCAGAGAGCTGTCCTGAGCGCTGTAGGGGCACACTAAGTCCTTCTCCTCAGTTATGTTCATGCACACACAACACAGCTTCTAATTCCCCATCTTATCCAGAAGTTCACGTTTCTTAAACACAAGGAGAACCTTTCCCTTTCTATTTGGTCAATGTCATCGTTATGTCTCATCTTTTTTCCTGTAGATACTTCTTCAACCTCAGCAGAAGAGAGCTCTCCAAATGGTAAATCCCCATTGTGCTATTTAAACTAAAGAGATGAGTTTCTTATTTATTAGGTTTATTTCAAAAACTGAAGCTGCTTAATGGTCCTATTGACCAAAGTAAAGATAGTGAAAACTGCCCCCAGTGTCATTTCGTAGGATTTCAAACATCCCGTTCTTCTGGTTTACACACAGATGTGACTTTAGTCGCATAGAGATGTCTGGGAATCTTTTCAGCGTGTTACATTTCTTAAGTTAAACAGTCAGGGCTTGCTGCTTTCTTCTGGCAAATGAACTAGCTCTGTCTCTTCCACTCTTTGTCTGTAGATACATCTTCAACCTCAGCGGAAGTGACCTCTCCAGGCAGTAAGTCCCGTCTTTAAACTTCGTTAATGGGCTTCATGTTTCTCATGTTGTTTGATAAAATGAGCCTGTTTAACAATCCCCTTGCCATCAAATAAATGTTACCGCAATGACAATCATTTAAAGCAATGTCTTCTCTGGTTTACACTGAGATGCTGCCGAGATCTCTGGGAATCTGTCCAGCCTGTCCCGTTTCTTAACTGAAACACAACTATAGCTTTTGTTCGTTCTATTTGGTAATGAGACATCTGTGTCCTAAACTTTGTCTATAGCATAAGCCTGATACACACAGAAACCCTAGATCCTCCCCACAGAGACGGTCTTCATGTTTCTTCACTCAGTCACAGACGCCGAAGTGACCCTTCTACGGCAGGCACCTTCTGCCCATGTCCTAGTCTTGATCAGGTGAACCTGAGGGAGGCTGGACAGAGGGTCCCCATCTCATTTGATTGGTTGTGTTGTTTCAGATCTTGCTTCTACCCAACCAGCATACCAGAACACACACACACAGACAGACAGACAGACAGACACACACACACACACACACACAC
>NC_022015.1:11531899-11536050 GCF_000317375.1 Microtus ochrogaster
AGGGGGGGGGAGAGTGGGAGGAGTGGGAGGCTGGGAGGAGGCGGAAATTTTTTTTTCTTTCTTAATAAAAAAAAATATTTAAAAAAAAAAACAATCCCCTTGCCATCAAATAAATGCTACCGCAATGACAATCATTTAAAGCAATGTCTTCTCTGGTTTACACTGAGATGCTGCTGAGATCTCTGGGAATCTGTCCAACCTGTCCTGTTTCTTAACTGAAACACAACTATAGCGTTTGTTCGTTCTATTTGGGAATGAGACATCTGTGTCCTAAACTTTGTCTATAACATAAGCCTGATACACATAGAAACCCTAGATCCTCCCCACAGAGACGGTCTTCATGTTTCTTCACTCAATCACAGACGCCGAAGTGACCCTTCTACGGCAGGCACCTTCTGCCCATGTCCTAGTCTTGATCAGGTGAACCTGAGGGAGGCTGGGCAGAGGGTCCCCATCTCATTTGATTGGTTGTGTTGTTTCAGATCTTGCTTCTACCCAACTAGCATACCAGAACACAGACAGACAGATAGACAGACAGACAGACAGACAGACACACACACACACACCAAAGAGGTTGTGACAAAAATTCTTTTTATTTGTTCTTTTTTTTTACACCATACTGTAGGTCAAACCAAAACATTCTTCTCCCTTTTCCACTTCAGCCGAGGCCCCTTCTTCCCTGGGTGTGTTCCATGCTCATTGCGGTCCCCAGGGGAGCCACTTTCTGAGCATCAGCAGCCAAAGAAAAACAGGCCCAGAACAGCACTGCTCATAGCTCCTTCTCTTCCAGGAGAAGTCAGAAGAGAGGAAATTGGTGATGAGAGACAAGTCAGGTTCCCTAGAGCATTCAGGAAGGAGCCCTGTCTGTCGTTAATGTGACCGTTAACTCTTACCTTCCCTCTTTTCCCATTCACCACCCCGAGCCCAGCATGAATGCAATCCTCACTTATGCTCCCAAATTACAGAGCAGTTAGAAAGAGCATGGGGCCCTGGGCCTTGAGGGTTGTGCAGAGAATGACCTGTTCCTGTTACACAGGAGACTTCCTCTGAAGTCTCCATTTTTTTCAGTCCTAAAACAGTGATAAGATTTTTCCAGCCGGGCGGTGGTGGCGCACGCCTTTAATCCCAGCACTCGGGAGGCAGAGGCAGGTGGATCTCTGTGAGTTCGAGACCAGCCTGGTCTACAGAGCTAGTTCCAGGACAGGCTCCAAAGCCACAGAGAAACCCTGTCTCGAAAAACCAAAAAAAAAAAAAAAAAGATTCTTCCAGATTAGTCTTTGTAGGAGTTAAGGGAGTGGCTTATCTGGCACGCTGGAACTGTGACTCAGAAGAATGATTGTAAGCCGTGTTCCACACGCCAACTTATACGCCCTGCAGTGCCGACACGTGGAAACACATAAGTGCATTCTGCTCTGGAATAGCTATTATTGTAGACCTGGTGTCTCATGTAAAATGTCAGTGAAGTCACATACCAATCCCTTCTGTACACTGCTTTTCTTTGCAGACCCAGTTCCAGCCCTGACAGAAGTGACTCCGCCGCCTGGTAACAATCGCTGTGCTTGTTGCTGGGGTAAAGCTCCGTTCTCTACGTTATGCCATCCCGTTTCATCTCACCGTAGGCTCCTAACTTCTCTTCCCTGCTTCCCTCTGTGTAGTTGAATAGAATATTCCATCTTTCTCACTTAAAACTGCACCTGAGGAATATCATCCACCCCTTTGTTCTCTGCCCTTATAAAATGTTGCCTAAAGCCGGATTGGTGGAGCACACCCTTGATTGTCATCATTCAGGAGGCAGAGGCCTGTGAGTTTCGGTGGGTTTGAATCAGCTTAGTCTATATAAGAAGTTCCAGGGGCTAGCCAGGACTAAGAAGTGAGACTTTGTCTCAAAAAAAGAGTTGCCTATAAAAATTGAATTGTTTTTCCTTTCAAAAAATAGCATATAAAGTTCTTTTTTGAGCACTTAACAAATTGTTTTGCTCTTGGAGAATACACAAAACATAACAATATTCGTCACCGTTTGAGACCATGATATCATATTAAGTAAAACATCACGGACTGCATTCCTGTGCCTGATGGATTGGGATCTGAAATAACAGAGAGCATTTCCCCTTCAGCTCAAAGCTGAAACGTGAGCCTGTGAAGGTGCCCATTTGTAAACCTCTAATCTTATCCCTTTGCCTGGCAGGCTTTGTTTTTTTTTTTTTTCTACTCGCTAAAATAATAAGGCGTCTGTTGATACTGTCAGGATCACATTCTTTTTCTCTTAGGTTTCTCACACCTTACAGGAAGAGGGTAACGAGCCTGTCAGTGTATTACCCGCCGACATGTGCACAGTGTGGTCACACAGGCTTGGCAGTCACCTTCAGACCTCCCTCAGAAGACACCCATGTGCATTCATGAGTTGTACTTTTCTCATTGCTCAAAGCAAGTCAGGACCTCATCCGTGCTGGGCGAACACTCTCTGTAATGAACTGTAATCTTGGCCCATTCTCCTAGCAGCTCAAATATCCTGCTTTCGGTATTATAATACCAAGTAGATGAAGAGAGGGCAGCTATCATAGACCCTCACGCTGTAGTCAGAACTAATGCCTGCCGATTTAATACTCACTAAGCTTTTTCTTTGGGCCTAACAGTACAGGGCTGACTAATCACTACAGAGACAAATCACCTGGTAACTGCCTGTAAGCAGGGCACCTCACAGATACAGCCATGTGTACATGGTAATACAGGCATACCTCCCACAGGGATGTTTCCGTCAACAATGGAACATGCCTATACACACACAACAGCGATTCCTTAGACTGTGTCCTAGTGACCCCACGGCCGGCTTCTTGGGTCTAACAACAAAGTCTCCTAACCACAGATTTCTCAGGATGGATCATCATGATTAAGCAACGTAGTTGTATGGGTTTTGCTTTTTTATTGTTTTCTATTAAAAACTAAGCTTATTTTTTTTTGAAGTAGATATATGCTGTAGTGCCCTGTGGATGAACACCAAGGTTGTTGCCGGCGTATGACTCCCGGAGAATCCTGTGGGAGCTCAGTCTGTGTCTAAGGGTAGAATGGCTAAATTGCATAATACGGCTTTGTTGTTAAGGCGTTGCCTCTTAACAATACTAGTATTCGCCAGGTGGTGGTGGCGCATGCCTTAAATCCCAGCACTCAGGAAGCAGAGCAAGCTTAAATGTAGAAAAAGACAGAAACCAGAGCTCGCCCATGCAGTGGGGTTTGCAGTCCCCATTCTTCTGCTCCCACAGATCTCGATATTGATAACATCTGTGTTCTCAGCGCCACTTCACCTGGGTCAGGATCCATCTCTGTCTCTTTATGTTGCATGTTCTGGGATAGCCTCATGCCATCACACTCCAGCTGCAATGGTTGGTCTACTGATGGCTGACTGTCCTCTGGTGTTTCAGTCCTGGGACAGTCACTTTTCATCTCTCCTAAACAGGTCACGCTGACTCTTTTGTGCCCAAGGATAATGGTAAGTCATCATCCTCCTGGGGTCTGAAGCTGACTGGGGAAGGAACTAAGAGAGTAGCTGAGTGGAGAGGCCCACTTGCCTAGATAGCAGAAGGTTGGTGAAGAAGCCCCTTTTGTACTTGGGCTCTCCCCATTTTTGTTCCCACACTTTTTCCTGCTTCTTCTCTGTGTGACTGTCCAGACAGATACAAATTCAGACTGAGCATGTCATGAGTTCTCCTTTAGCCTCCTGGGCAAGGCTCTGACCTGTGCCCTATGGGGTATGGGGTTGTAAGCAGGATTCCCTATTGCTATGGCCTGATTTCAAAGCCTTATTTTTGAGAATATTAGCATAGCCAATGAAAACCAGTGCTGTGGAGACACCCCTGTTGGTAAAGTATTTGCCACGTGAGCATGAGGACTTGTTTGATCCTGAGCACCCACATAAAAGCCAAGAACAGTTGTACGCATCTGTAATCCCAGCCCTGGGGAGGTGAAGAGAGAAGGAGGATCCTGGGGGTTTACTGGTCAACCAGTCTAACCAAACCCGCAAGCTCCAGGTTAAACGAGAGACCGTGTCTCCAAAACTAAAGTAGACAGTCATCAAGGAAGATATCCAACATTCACCTATGGCCTCCTACACACACACACACACACACACACACACACACACACACACACACACACAC
>NC_022015.1:11536165-11540825 GCF_000317375.1 Microtus ochrogaster
TTGTGGTGACCCCCAAGCATAAAATTATTTGTTGCTAGTTCATAACTGTAATTTTGCTACTGTTATGAGCTGTAGGGTAAATATCTGCTGTGCAGCCCACTGTTAAGAACCATGGAGTCAGGGATGCTGGGCAGGCCCAGCCCACCCCAGAGTGCTGCCTGTAGTGCATACGGACAGCCCCTGAGCTACACAGCAATGTACCAGCTTCCCTCTCTCTCCTGCAGCTCAGCTGGCCTGTTTGCCTCACCTCTTCCAAGCCGTCATTGACCGAGGTTATCTCCGGAGATTAGGCTACTCCTCCTGGGACATCCATTTAAATGATGTGTCATCCCCAGGTCACTGGGCATTACCTCATCTTCAATATCCCTTATGGCCACTGTGGCACCATCAGGCAGGTGAGAGGCTGACAGTGAAGCCATGACCTTCATGGATGCATCCAAGAAGGGAGGCTTAGAAAAATTAAACTTCCTGTTAAAATGTGTGAAAGATAGAAGAAGAAGCTGCTTCGTTTCTGAAGTGGCTCACTGATTTGTCTGATGTTCCCCCATTTGGAGAATTTCAGACACACACACATCCTGAGATGCTGCAGAACGAGTGTTGCGTGCAGTGGCGTGGACAGCGTGTTGGGTGCAGTGATGTGGATATTGTGTTGGGTGCAGTGGCGTGGACAGCGTGTTGGGTGCAGTGATGTGGATATTGTGTTGGGTGCAGTGGCGTGGACAGCGTGTTGGGTGTGATGGCTAGACAGGTGATGACTGGGCTGACAATATTCTCCCAGTTTCAAAGCCAGCAGTTCTCATAACGTGCTTCTTGACTTCATGTTAGAACATATCTACCATGAGCAAGGTAGGGTGCCGAGGATGAGGGAGGACAGGTTGTCTGTCTGCTATGTCTCTAACTAAGCAGCTAGTTATATTTCACACTATAGGAAGCAAACATTTAGGATATTCCGGAGCCATTAAATACATGTGTCTATTTAATCTCTGCAACCACCTTCTTAGCGCATGAAACAATGGCATTGATATTTAGGACATCCATGTATGTATGGAGGAACTGTTACGCCATGACACCCCAGTCAGTATATCTCCATCAGTATATGTCTCTATCAGACATCCTGCATGTCTCTACCAGACACTGATCAAGAGGGAGAGTACAGCAGCCTAGACAACCTCCCTTGACTCCTCCAAGGCCTCATTCAGTACTTTGCTAGGCACGCCATCTGTGCTAGCCTAATCCTCCCCTCCTTTCTAGTTTCCCTCTCCTAGGGCAAATCTTCAGGACTTTAGCTCACACTGATAAGTCGATGTGTTTTCCTGAGCTAAGCTCTTAGTTAAACTAGCCAGATGTCTTCGAGCTCATTTGGTCCAGCAAGTGATTTGCCAACTGAGAACCCTGGGAAGTTGTTTGCCTCTGTGGCTCCTTCATATCTTATCAGGTGTTATTGCATATCTTTCTCTGGGGACATTACACACATGTCTAATTTCTCCTGATAACACAAAGGATAACTCCACCCACAACTTCATCAGTGTCCATCTTGGTGACCAGTAAGTTCTCCGGGGTTATTTGCAGAAGCAAGAGTAAGGGGTTACAGAGGTGACCCCATGTGCACCACCCCAGCATAGATGACATAGCCCTGTGAATCTTGTTGAATGATGTGAATGATTGGTCCCTTTAGTCAACCTTCTACCTCTCCTACCCCAGTGCTGCTGAGATCGCATGAAACTGGGGTTGGGTAGGAGGGAGTGGCCGGAATCAGCAGATGAGCTAATGACCTTTCTGTTCCCTCCCTGTATGAAGGGATGTTAATGGCCTGGTGTGGGGGTCTCCTGAGTAAGGATGATCCCAGGCTGCTCTGCTTTCAAGTTGGCAGTGGTCATGGCTGGAGGACAAGGGCTAAATGATCATGAAGGGATAACTGGCGACTAGTTAAGAAACTTGTTTCCTCCGTGGCAGCTTTAGTCTGGTAAGAGCCACAGCAGCCTTAGGCCCATTGGGAATAGTGAGGCACCTGTTGCCAAAGATCAACAGAGGAGCAAGACAGTACCTGCCACAGGTTTCTGTGAGCTGGGCATGAGATGCATAGACTAGAGGGCGCTCGAGAGGGAGAAGGTTCTTGCCTTCTGACCCCTCTTATGGTCATACTATTAAGGTGAATTCAGTTAGGTGTCAGAATGTCACAACTAGCACACTATTCTTCCTACTTTAGGCTTAATTTGTCCCCCTTTCTCTAGCCTTTAAATCTTTGGTTGATCGGATGTCTTTACAAATTATATGTATTTTAATGCTATATAAATCTTCCCAGGTGTTGCCTTAGCTGCATCTCACAAATTTTTATAAGTTAGGTATTATATTGTTTACTTTTCTATGGCTGTGACAAAACAAGGTGACCAAGGAAACTTATAAAGAAAGTGTTTGATTTGGCTTATGGATTTAGAGGGTTAGGGTCCACAATGGCAGTGTGAAGGGACGGAGGCAGGAAAAGTGGAGTGCTTACGTCTCAATTCAGAAGTAGGAGGCAGACAGAGAACACAGGAAATGGCACTAGTGTTTTGAAACCTAAAGCCTACCCCCAGTGACACACATCCTCCAACCAGGCTTCCCCAAGGGTTCCACCAACTGGGGACCAAGTATTCAAAAGTGAGCCTCTGTGGGCTCTTCTCACCCACAACACAAGCACCATTTTCAGTTCTTTCAAAACAGTCCTAGATTTCTCTTAGGACATTTCTGATACAAAAGTTGCCTGAAAATATACCGTCTACTTCCACATATTTGAGAATTTCCCAGGAAGATTGCTGTCATTAATTTTAAGTTTAATTCCGTTGCTACCTGACAATGTCTTTCTATCCTTTAAAGACTATTAAAGCATTTCTTATGGGATGGAACATGGTCTGTCCTAATGAACGTTCTACCTGGATTGAGGAGAATGAGCATTCTGCTGTGGTTGGACAGACTTTAATTAATGTCAACAGATCTAGTAGATTAACAGTGTTCCTCAGGTCCCTTCTGCCCTTACTGCATTCCTCCCCACTGGATCTATGGTTGAGAGAGTGAAGCATCCAGTTACTACAGTGGGCTTGTCGGCATCTCACTTCGGTTCCCTTTGCTTCCCATATTTAACGCTCTGCTTGCGGATGCGTTATATTAATGACTATTATATTGTGATAAAGATTGTTCCTTACCTCGATTATCTTGGATAAGGATCAGCTCATAGAGGGTTGACCCTTTCTTTTGTTGTTACAAAGCACCCATCTTGGCCCTGACAGTTATGCGCGCTCTGAAGTTTGTTCTGAACAAAGGAGCAGCTGCCATGCTGCTCTCCCTCCATCTCAGTGTCGGTGTCTGTGTATTTACACGGCTGTCTTGTAAAGAGCACATATATGGAGGTTTTGTGGATTCTCCTGTAATCTATCTCTGTCTTTACATTGGTGTAAATATGAACCATTCATATTTAATGTTCTTATCCAAGTAGTTGGATTAGAATCCACCACCATTTGTTACCTTTGTCTTTTGTTCTTTCCCTGCCCTGTGCCTACCTTTTCTAACTTCTCTGATTCTTTTGAACTATACATTTACATAGCAACACTTTATCTCCTCTTAATATACCACTTATGTCACCCTACAGTTTACAATACTTTCTTTGGGTAGTGTTGGGAACTGAACTCAAAACATTGGGGTGGTAAGTAAACAAGCCCTCGTCCACTGACTTGCATTACCAGGCTGATTATAAACTTTTTATATAATCTCGGTGCATTTTAAAATATAACATCCACCTTATAATCTGCCCTTTAGGCAAAATACGGTAGAGCTAGAAGGCAAAGGTTACAGCTAAAGCCTTGACTTGTTTTTAGTGTATTTAAACATCTCTCTTCTGTTTATGATTAGGTATAGGATTTCCATTAACAATGGTGTTAAAACTGTAGGTGGTGGTAGTAGTAACATAGTAGTATAGTAGTATAGTGGTAGTTGTTGTTCATAAAGGTGAGGGTAGTGGGAAGAACTCTCTGTGGGATTCGGGACCTTAGAAGCCAGCCTGGTTATGTGGGTTGAAGGAAATTCATGCCATGTGTTAGTTAACCTCTTAGGTCTGGGTTTTCTTCTTTATTGGGTGCATCAAAGGCAGTTCCTACTCCGACCTCCATATCTCTGGGAAGAATGTGGCCCAGTTCAAGTTCAACGCCTTCAGCTTCCTCAAAACTTGCGATGTGGTCTACCTGCAGTGTAAGGCGCTGTCTGCTGAATCGGGGACGACTCTGCGAGATGCTCACAAGGGTGTACGAGGCAGGGAGGAGAGGTACAGGCTCTGCAGAGGCCAGCAAAGAACCAATTGAGTACTTCCAAACAGTGGGGCCACTGAAGATCCACAGAGCAGGTCGTAAGAGAAAGGCCCTGGTATGATCTCTCTTGCTGTCACATGAGTGAGTTGAAAAACTGGAATCAAGGTCTGTTTCTTACCAGGAAGCAATATTTGGCCACTCAGAAGCCAGACATTGGCCACACTGTCTACTCTATCCATTCAGATGGGCAGAAGCCAAAGGCTTTATTCGCTGGGGTTTGTCACTAACCAATCCATTGATTTGGAGATGTGTAAGAGGTACTTGTGATACTGAGGGAGCCTGGACGCTCAGCCCGGATGGTGTGTGTGTGTGTGTGTGTGTGTGTG
>NC_022015.1:11541645-11546036 GCF_000317375.1 Microtus ochrogaster
CGGGGCCAAACCCATTAATGCCAAGACTTGTACCCTCCAGTACTGTGACGAGTGTAGCATCTGTGCAGATTCTGGCACCCTGCCACCTTGTTTTTGTGACACCAACAAAGGACTCTGACATGGCTGAGGCGGAACCCAAAATTATCACAATCAGTATGTCATCAATACTTATTCAAAGATGAATGTCAGGGTGAGAGACAGACTAAATAAAGTAGTCACATAACTCAGTCAGGCAATACTTAGAGAATGTGGTCCTGAATGTGGGGTTGGATATGCCTTTGAGGGCCTGATCAGCTGAGTACAGATGCGCTCGTCTCTACATTAGCCTTGGGTGTGGACTAAAAATTCACATGCCTGGTTGTAGGACAGTCTGTCATTCACAGAACCCTTGGTGGACACTGGATTGCTACCAGAACCAGCCATGCCAGGCCAGGTATAAGATGTCTGCTAATACTGACCATTCATATAATTGCATGCTCAAAAACTAACTCTTAAGTCAATTGACTTTAAAACTGCCTCAAATCCCAGAGCTCATTGCTAACAGCTTGCCTGCTGGTATTAACATCTCCCTTCCCAATGGCTGGGGTTGGCAAAGCTCTGTCTCTGAGAGGTGATGTAAGCCTTGCCACTCACCTGAGCAAACCACGCTGGCATCCTCATGGTGCCCACAGTTGTGGGAGGACCATCTGTGATGTGTGCATTGCCACACCTTGGCTTCATCCCCCATGCCCTGCACTTCATTCAGCATGATATGGCCTATGCCTCTATCAAAGTAGCTCTCAGCTGGGGCTGACATGGCCACACCACAGCCAAGCTGCTGGCACACCACCTTGGCATCTGTCAGGTCCCAGCTCTCATCACGCACTGTGCCCCAGGTACCACTGTAAGAGATCTCTACTCGGCCCTAGCCCTGAAAAAGTCATCACAGAGGAATCATTTTTCTCTTGGGCTTAGGAAGTTTCAGTCTTAAACATAATTTTAAAAACTTCTAAAATTTAGGCATTTCACAAAATGATATCCTATCTTTAATATTGCCTACATGCCCCTTTTTTATTTTCTACTCTAATTCTCTGCTTATATTGCAATATAGTAATATGGGCTCAAGCCTCAAAATGAGCTAAAACGTTAGGAAAAAAGGACGTTCATAACCATCAGCACCACCATGTGAAGGTATAAGACTATTTTTAATATTGTGCATTATACAAATAACATAAAACCATATTAGAGAGTAAATAAGAGTACAAACATAACAAAATAAAATAACCTGCATCTGTCTGCAGTGGGACAATCATGGCCACTCACTCTCTCAACTTCTTTCTCCCAGCATCCTGTTCTGTTTTCTCCGCCTACCTAAGGGTTTTCCTATGAAATGGGCCTAGGCAGTTTCTTTATTAATAAGAAATCACTCCCACATCAACTTAAATATTCTACTGACAAAGAAATACTGATTGTGATAATTTTGGGTTCCGCCTCAGCCATGTCAGAGTCCTTTGTTGGTGTCATAAAAACAAGGTGGCAGGGTGCCAGAATCTGCACAGATGCTACACTCGTCACAGTACTGGAGGGTACAAGTCTTGGCATTAATGGATTTGGCCCCGATGATCTTTTCTGGAGTGAACTTGAGTGATTCAATACAGCTTTTGACATCTACACTATTTGCAAATCTTAGAAAGACACACACAAAATTAGTTTTGAATTGTTCTTTCCAGTGAGCTTCTACAGTCATGAGGGCTGTATGGGAAAGTCCGGGGCTGAAGCCCATCACACACGTGACACCAGCCTTGGGGTAAAGCTCCTGCTCCTTCCGTATCTTTTCCTCTCCTACAGTTGCTATGCATGTGAACCCAGGTTGCAAAGGTTCAAGCAAGGAAGAGTGACTTGCACCCCAGTGGCTGCTACAGGCCCCTGAGATGTGGGAATGATGAAGAAGGTGTTAGAGTTGGCTGGGCTCAGCTCCGGTCTCCACCATCTAAGTCCCGAGAAAGGACACCATTACTGCTGACAGCCTGCCTCTCCCAAACTTCAGACATCTCTCTTCTCTCTTCCATCCCTGTCAGTTGTCTTCTATGGAGTCTATTCTCTTGACCCATTTCACTTTTCCCACAGCCGTTGACAATGAATGAGGGGACATGTGAGCTCCCCAGTGAGTGGGAAGGGGTCGCTATAGCCATACTCTGTGTGAGTAGGAGACAGCCCATGCCCAAGGCATCCTCTGTGGACTCCCCAGTCTACAGTGTCAGAGAGGGAAAGGGTGCTCAGCCAGGGTCCTGTTAAACACCTGAAGGCACACTCCCTGGTGACAGAAATCAATGCTGGCATATGCGTGCTTTGGTACACGGGCAAACACACACCTAAACACACACACACACACAGTCCAGGCGGAAAACAGTGGACTTATAAGCTCTCAGCTCCAAGCTAGAAGGAAAACCTCTACCCCCATCCTCTCAAATCTGACAGTGGCCCTTGACTTTCCCCTACAAGAGGCCACTATACTAAGAAATGACCCTGCTCCCACAGAGGGCACAGTGTACCACTGTAAAAGTGTTTTTCACTCCTACTCATGTGACTTACTTGAATTTCTTGACTGCTTTAAAGACGAGATAAAATACAAACATTGTGAGCACAAATGCAAGAGCCAGCATACTGGATGCCACGCTGACGGCAATCTTCGTATTCACTTCTAACATCCTTCACACCTGGAAGAGAAGATAGGGCAGAGGAGGCTTCACTCCCAAATTCAGCAGCCACTTGGCCACATGTCTCATCCCCCAGTGAAGAAGAAAGGTCCCAAACATGGATCTTCATGTGTGTAAGTAGAAGGAACTCTGTCCAGGGAGGTCCACGCTGACCTCAGGTGGGTAAGAGAGTTTATTTGTGGTTGAAAAGGGATTTGAGCCAGGCAGTAGTGGCCCAAGATTTTAATCCCAGCATTCAGGAGGCAGAAACAGGCAGTTCTCTGAGTTTATGGCCTGCCTGGTCTACAGAGCTTGTTTCCAGGACAGGGTCCAAAGCTACACAGGGAAACCCTGTCTCGAAAAACAAAAAATCAAATAAAAAACCAAAAACAACAACAAAAAGAGACTTGATTGTAAAATCCAGATACCAGGAGATGAGGATGACAGAGAAAGGAATTACTGTTCAGAGGCAGTGAAGGACCCTGAGCGAATGAGAAGCCTGCACTGGGAGCTTCCCACACCTTCCCAACTGTGCTCCCTGAGTCAGAACTTCCTCCACCAAGTACATTGGGCAGACCTGTTTCATGGACTGAGGGAATGACACTTCAAAATGTTACTGCCCTACACTGCTGAGAAAAAAAATATGTTAAAAGCAGGTCTTTTTTGAGGGGTGGGAGGCCCCCAAAAACAAACAAAGTAGGTTATGCTATCTCAGGGTTAAAAAGATTCTGAAGGTGTCCAACCAACCTCTTGTTGAGACTGAAACAGACCTGCTCAGACCATGAGCCAGCTTTCTCAGGAGTTTCTTCGGCCTCATTCTGTCTTCTAGCAGGCTATGTGTCTCCCTGCTAAACACTTAGCCCTCCCACCAAGTCCCCCTTTCCTGGACTTACTCTACTATCAAAAACTGGGGAGCAGCACGCCCAGAGACTACAGAAAACAATATGACTACAAAGCATACTTACCAAAGTCAAGATGCCTAGCACTGAATTAACAACAATTATTTAAAGCACGTGCACACACCTCCAAAGAGAAGGAAAAGGTTTCTGATATAGGCTGCTTCAGAAACCTGCAGTTTCTCAAACCCGTGATTTGAGAAAAGGATCTAAACAACTCCCTTAGAGCCGTTCAGAGACAGACCAACGTATTCCACCGAGGGAAGGAAAAGGTCTGCCGGGCTGCTAGAAATTACCACCAGCTCCAAGCCGACCTCTGTGACATCAGCCCACAGCCCCCTTCATCACAATGCCGAATTCTGTCCCACCTCTAGGCATGTGTAGCTTCAAGAACTAGAGACTATTTTATATCATTTAAAGTCTAACAGTTGAGAGTCTGCCAATCAGAACCTGGTCTACTGTTTCAATTATTTAAACAGAATCATGGATTGAGGTTTTAAACACCCTTGACATTATAAGCTACAGGTGTTTGACTGTGTTCAGTTGTACAGTGAAATGAGGTGAAGCTGTTCACTAGGATTCAAGCACACACTTAGCCACACTGGCCGTATCTCACACCTCATGGTGAAATAGCTGCAAAACAAGAAAGTTAAAGAGAATCCCTATTTTAGTCAGGTTATTGTATGATTTTTTTCTTATCAGTTTCTTTTCAGGCTCTATCTTTTCATAGTTGAAAATGTAAGATAACCTAAGAGTAAGATCCATCCCTCCTACTGAGATTACTCTTGTTTGAGGCTTTGTTCAGAAGCCAGATTTCTTA
>NC_022015.1:11546136-11546805 GCF_000317375.1 Microtus ochrogaster
TGGGAGGTGCAGGTGGAGAAGGCCTTGTGGCGGCCCTCAGTAGAGCGCATCTTCAGGATGGTGATGAGGATGTAGGTATAAGAGACAGCTATCACAAACACTGTTATTGAAACGATGGAGCCAGCAGAAAATGTATCAAGAACTATGAGGATACTGTCATAAGAACAGGAGAGTTCAACTAATGGAGTAAAATCACAGAAAAAGTGATTGACTCTATTTGATCCACAGAAGGAAAAAGAAAAGAAGGAAATGGTATATGAGGAAGCATTAAGAAAACCACCAATATAAGATGCTGCAAGCAACTGGACACAGACTTGTGTAGACATCTTGGTTGAATAAAGCAGTGGGTTGCAGATTGCTACAAACCTATCATAAGCCATGGCAGCCAGGAGAAAGAACTCAGTCGAACCAAAAAAAGCAGCTGAGCCAAGTTGGATGGCACATCCAAGGTAGGAGATGGTGTTTCTCTCTACCAGGAAGTTGACAAGCATATTAGGTATGACAGAAGATGAGAAGCTTATGTCAACAGAAGCCAAGTGGCTGAGAAAAAAATACATAGGATGATGGAGCTGGGAAGAGACTCTGATGAGAAGGATGGTGCTGAGGTTCCCAGACACGGTCACCAGGTAGATGCACAGGATGATGGTGAAGAGGACGACTCTAAGGACT
>NC_022015.1:11549023-11549558 GCF_000317375.1 Microtus ochrogaster
GAAGGCATTTGGGCAAGAAACTGCTGTTGCCTTGACTGATTACAGTATGCTATTCAGAATGGACATGTGGGAAACAAGAAACAGATTGTTGAACTTTTCTAAGACAAGACCAAGACAAGGCAGGACAATCCTTCAAGATTCCTGCTTCACAGAAAAATGTGTTAGATATTCTGCAGGACACAGAGGAAAGTGACTGACAAACTTTCCAATACAAGGTGGGAAGTCCTTTAAATTTCCTGCTTTACTTAAAAGTCTGCCTCTTGCTTCCATTGCCTCCATTGTTCAATGGTCTTAACTTCTTTCCACATGGTTCTCCATTGTATTTGTGGACCTAGTTTCAAGATAGCTGTATCTTAGTCTATCCAGTATTTAGAGAAAATTCTATTACAAGTTGACCAAGAGTTTAACATTTGTTTCATAAATTGTGAAAGTATGCCACATGATGTAGGGGAAGCCCAGCCAATCACCTTGTCTAAAGGGGCATGTTTGCATTAGGCTAATGTTTACCTATAAATCTGGCAGGTGTGCTCCCTGC
>NC_022015.1:11556263-11561321 GCF_000317375.1 Microtus ochrogaster
AAATTCAAACTAGATCCTGAAGATTTAAGAAACACTGCTGGAAATTAGATAGCATTGCTCTGGTTTAGCATTTTCTCAAATATAGTATTTGTTCTTATCAGTCAAATGAAAAGAAATCCTGTAATATAATATGTGTTGGGATTAATTTGATGTTTACTTTTTTATTAAAGACAAAAATAATTTTAAAATAGTCTTTGATTAAGATGTATTCACACAAAAGACAATTGGTATTCAAGCACAAACTAGGTAAATTTAGAAACAAACAATTTTAAATCAGAAAATTGAAAATAAGTCTCTTTCAGAAAATTCTTTTCTAAAATTATGACCATATCAGAATTATGTGTTAAATGTTATAAATTTTCAGTTTCAGAGGCATGAAAGTAATACATAATTAAAAAATATGGCAGAAGTACACAGTATATAAAAAACTGAAACAATCAGAGGAAACTGAGTCCTTACATCTTCATCTCCACAGAAGTGAGATCATCCCAATTATCCCCAGAAGATGTCCTGGAGGGGACTCTTTAGGCCTTGAGTTCATCAGATTGCTAAAACACAAAGTGTCAATAGATATAAAGAATCTGAACAACCTTTTGAGTTGACTGGATAAGATAGCTAGCATAAGAGGAAAATTCCTGATAACACAAGTTTTCTACCACCTACAGCCCTGCCTTCAGCAGTTAGATTTTTGTAAAGAAGGAGGTCATTTCGTTTTTGCTAAGATTTTGGATGGCAATACTATTCTTATTCAAACGATTCCAGATGATTCTACAATTTGAAACCTAAAAGTTGCTTCCAAAGAAAATGGAAATTATGTGAGAACATGTTTTTATAGATGCAGAAAATGTTGGTCAATGAAAGGATTAAAAAGAAGAAAATTGCTAAATGTTGCCATTGTAGTGAACCCACTGTTTTCATGATGAAGAAGTTCTTAATAGTAGATGATAAGATTTATGTCTAAAATATCATTGATATAATTGCAAATTTCCATAGGATACTGTCCATTCATCTGGAAGATCAGAGCTCATTACACTGCTTACAATCCCAGATATTTGTAGCTACCAGTGAGTATTAGCCACCAGTATTTTCATGGCCTCTTTAACATCCTTGTTTCTGAGGCTGTGGATGAGGGGTTCAACATGGGGATCACCACTGTGTAGAACACAGACACCACCTTGTTCTGGTCTGTGGAGTAGCTGGACTTGGGCATCACATAGATGAAGGTGATGGTCCCATAGAACAGAGTGACTGCAGTGAGGTGGGAGGTGCAGGTGGAGAAGGCCTTCTGGCAGCCCTCAGGGGAGCGCATCTTCAAGATCGAGACAAGGATGTAGACATAAGACAGAGCAATGATAAACACAGTGACCACAATGATGGAGCCTGAAGAAATTGCAGGAATGACTTCAGAAGAAAAGTCATGAGAACAAGAAAGCTTCAGAAGGGGTGAATAGTCACAGTAAAAGTGATTAACTTTATTTGGTGCACAGAAGGACAGATTTAATAAACAGCCAGTAAACGTCCAAGCATTCACACATCCACCGACGTAGGAAGCGCCCACTAGGAGGGTGCAGACTGTGGAGGACATCTGTGTGGAGTAGAGCAGAGGGGGAGCAGATGGCCACATAGCGGTCATAGGCCATGGCAGCCAGCAGGAAGCACTCAGCTGACCCAAATGTCACTGCACAACAGAGTTGTGCTACACAGCCAGCCACAAGTATAAATGTTTCCTTGGTGAGAAATCCCCTCAGCATGAAGGTTGTGACTGATGAGGAGTACCCAATGTCTACAAAAGCCAAATGGCTGAGGAAAAGGTACATGGGGGTGTGAAGCTGAGGACTGCCTCTTATTAACATGATGATGCTCATGTTGCCCATCAAGGTGATAGAGTAGATTATTAGAAACACAACAAATAGGATGGCACAGATCGTAGCATCTTCTGTTAGCCCCACGAGAATGAACTCTATTACAACTGATAGTTTCCTGGTCCCATCTATGTTAGGAATATTGCCATTGAGAGAAAAATGGTCAGCTATTAGACTTGAATACAGAATTGCAACCTGCTCTTTTCATAGCAGCTATATAAACTAAATGACAGAAATACAGATACTATGTTTAAATTTCAGGAGAAATATTTTCATGTATTACTTTGTGTAAATACTAATATAGGATATCAATTGATGCATGGACAGTAAAACTTAGTTGTTATTTTTCCTTCTTTTTAACAAACCATTTGTGTCTCATGTTGTTAGTTTATATTCCCATCAGGCATAAAGAACAATTGGAATGGAAAAATTCATGTTTTTTCAAGAATTCGTTGTCAGTGAGAATCATATCCACACTCATGCACACACAAACACACACACAATAAAATCATACATGCAGATACAGACAAACAGGTACGTACACACAGACACATCCATGCAGACATGCACACACATAGACACACATACACACAAACAATGGCTTTTTAAAACTTTGTGCTCAGACACCAGCACATTTCCAGTTTGTTTAGAAATGATTAGTTTTTCTTTTACTGCTCAAAACCGTAGGTTTCTTGGCAGTTTTTTTCAAGAATCTTATCTTCTTTGACCATAGTCAACTCCGTTCCCGTCTCCACGTCTTTATTTTTCTTCACATTAGTCCCCTTGCTCTACTAAAGAGTCCATATTCATGCCAGTGTACTCTAATACATCTGAACTCCACTGTATTACTTTTCTTGTACAGGGATAAGGTGTGGAATTTATTAGTAAAAGTTAACCTTTTACAGAAAATATATGAATATAATAGGATGAATGCAGAAGTGAGCATTGTAAGGCAGGTATGAAATACATTGTACAGAAATGCCATGACTGGTTTAGACACATGAGTCTGGGAGAAGGATCTGACTTTTCCACTGACACTTTATGGAATCCCAGGTAAGTGACACACACTATACAACATTCACCATCATTTCCTTAACTCGAATGTTATAATATACATAATACCATGTGTTGATTAGAAATGAGCAAATAAGAACTAACTTGTTAATATCGCTAAAAAGTCTTTAGAGTTTCTATCATAAAAATTAGAAATAATCATCTCCGGATTAGCAGAAAATGAAAGTTCTTACCTGTCTGTGTCTGTTACTCAAGGACAAAGAACTGAGAACTGCCAATGTAAAGCAAGGTTACGTTTAATGGGAAATGTTGTCTTATGGGAAATGACCCCTTGAGTATCTGACTTGCTTGTTAAAATTCCACTGAAACCCCATCAGCACCAAAAATTTCCAAGAATCATGCTCACATAAATGATTGTTATCTACTAGCACTTATCAACTAACCTTTGTGTGCATCAACTTTTTAGATTAAAACTTCATGGATTGATAAACGTCTGTCTAATGGTATTGGAAATGCCAGGAGCAAACAAGGGTACAGTGCAGTGGAAATAATTTTAGCTCAAAGATGAAAGCTTTCTGTAAAAAGTGCTTTTTATAGATCTCTAAATGCTACCATATTTATTTTTATATTTAGTTTAAAAATATTAACTAGTGAGAAGTTTACTTACAACAGTAGGAAAGAATACCATAGTGACCCTATGTGTTGACTGTGCATTTCTCCACACTTTAGTGCAATGTCACAGCCAGTATAGTGACGCAGGATTGAGGTACAGTCAAGATAGAGACCATGTCCACCACCAAGAGGATTGTTCATGCTGTCAATTATCACCACAGGAATATCCCTCTCTTCCCAATTCTCTTCTTCATCTCTAAAAACAAAAATGTCTTCTCCATCTCTCACTTTTGTCATTGAAAAGCTCTATCATTATATAACACCCTTTTATGTAGTACCCAATCATGCTTGTTCAAATATTCATGTGGCAACTCCTATATTTCTTTAATTAATGTTTACAGTGACATCGACTCTTTTGTATAGTCTATTTTGTATAGAGCCATATCTCTAGTCCCTCATACTGGGTTAGAAAGAATAGGAATAAAAGGATATTAAAAAGAAGATATTTTACTTTAAGGAAGCTTACCTTGTAGAGAAAATCCATGTATCACCACATAGCTTCTTACTAGTACTAAAGAGATCAGGGCTGTTGTGAAGACTCAGTGAGTAAAAGTGCTTACCACTCAAACTGGAAGTTGACATTATTTCACCCCTTCAAATACCCATCAAAGGCTTGTTGGGTAGTATGCATCTGTATCCCAGTGTTTCTATGAGATGATGTGAGCAGAGACAAAGTAATCTTCTGGTGGAGTAGACCTACTATCATGCAGTGTGGAAGTCAACCACAGCACCACTATGATGAGCAGGTATGTTGGGGATAGATGGGAGAGAAGAGAAGCAGAGTGGTTTGTGTGCTATAAAGAGAAGGGGAACTGAAGTCATGATGGTGGTGAGGATTAGCCTGATCTGAGAGGACTGTACTGCCAGCTGAGGCCATGGTGATGTCCAGTACCATGCTGACACCAAGGGCCATATCTGGTGGCCTTCTGTAGCATAGACATGTGGATGTCCATGCTCTGTACTGCAGCCTGAAGCCATGTTCATGTTTGAGGTCTGCACTGAGTTGGCTTTGCTCCTCACTAGCCATACTAGAATATTACTAATGGAGATGTGGACCAGGAGAGCTGGCCACACATAGTCTGGCTAATGAGAGAGCTGGCTCCAGTGGCAGGGGCATGGTAGAGCTGGAGGGTTTATCAGCTCAGCTACCACTCAGACCCAGATCCAGGGCTTTGAGTTGGCCCACCCCAATATCTACTCCATCTACAAACTGTTGGAGGGCATGAAGGGGCATGAAGGGGCTGGCTCCATGAACCCAGAGCCACAGGATTGCCATAACTCAGAGCAACAGCAGGATATCTTGATGAGGGTCCAGTGTTGATGGTATAGCAGAAGCCAGAGGCCTTAAGCCAGACTTATCGCAAAGAACATTTGCAAGTAGAGGTTTGGGCAAAAGGGTATACTCCATGATACACTGCAATTTCCAGAGCCACTATGATGAATTTTGTGATGGAGAGGTGGGAAGTCAGAGGAGTGGAATGGTAAGTGCACAGATGGCTGCAGTTGCTAG
>NC_022015.1:11561421-11570204 GCF_000317375.1 Microtus ochrogaster
CTTTCCTTTCCTTTCCTTTCCTTTCCTTTCCTTTCCTTTCCTTTCCTTTCCTTTCCTTTTCTATTTTTTTTCTTAGAGGAGGGCAGATATGAAAGAACTGGGGAAGGCTTGATGTATATGATGAGAAATTCCCAAAGATTCAATTAAAATTAGGTTACCTAAAAAATTCAATAGAATCTTTTGGAAGCTTGATGCTAGCTAACCTGGAATACACTGTGGGACAGAAATGAAGAAACTGTGCTTCAAAACGAGTTGGAAGGAGATAGATTCATGGAAAGGTGTCCTCGAACATGTGCTCTACATTCATTCATTCATTCACACACACATACACACGCACATACACGCACACACAAGCACACATACACACAAACACACAAAACAAGTGATGTGGGAGGTCCTTATGTCTATGTGTTGTTTTTATTGGTTAATGAATAAAGAACTTGGCCTATAGCATGGGAGGAGGAAGGTGGAGATATCCTTACAACAAGCAAGGTCAAACTAAACTAGATAAAAACAAAATAAGAGTATAACAAAGGAATAAAAAATACAATACACAACTTTCTGAATTTGACACTGTTAGGACCTGGACGTTTATCTCAGCGTTGGCTTCTGTTTTTCCTTAGTTTTCAATAGAATGTTATTAATTGAACTTTTCCCACTCTCCACTGTGTCACTGGGTATGGTCTTTAATTTTTTCACCTGTATTGGGATGTTCCCACACTATCTTCCTTTAACTATGAGTAAGCACATTGCTGTCATTGTTCTCTTTCTGTCGCAACACTTGCTGTCATAAAACATGTACAAAAAACCAATTTGGAAAGGGAAGGGCTTGTTTGGATTACCATTCAATGAACAGACTTTGAGGTAGGAACTCAAAGGTGGCACCTGCAGGCAGAAACTGAAGCAGAGGATCATGGAAGAACAGTGCTTACTGGATGCTCCCTTGCTCTCCAAGGCTCGCTCATCCTGCTTTCTTAAGCCAGCCAGGACCACCCACAGTGAGCAGGGCCTTTCATTAGCAAGAGATACCTCAGAGAAGTGCTCACAGGCTAGCCGTTGGAGGCATTTTCTTAACTTCTGTTTTCTCTTCCCAGATAATTCTAGCTCATGACAAGTTGAGAAAAATTCTAAGCCTCACATCATCTCACTAGGCTAATTTCCCCCAGCATAATTGCTGACCCAGGCCAAGAGAGCAGAAAGGAAGATAGGGTGAATCAGTTACTCATCCCCTTGAGTTTCTGAATCTGGGATAGCAGGAGGGTGTCACTTCTTCAGTTGTATGGATTATGGCAAGCATTGCTCGGAGAGCTTCTGTTGGGTCAAGGCTTCATTAGTTGGCTGTGACTTCATTAGGAAGCTCAGGCTTACAGCTTCTTGTCTGTGCCTGTCTGTGTTCCTTCTGGGGGAAGCTCCACATTCTCTCCAGTAAATAAAATACTGAATCTCAAGAGACTTCTTGCTGTGCTGTCCCTCTAGACCTCAGGTACCCAGGTCTCCTTTAACTGTGCACGAGTCCCAAACTTTAGAAAAAACAATGAGCACTGAAAGTATGTATTCTAACTCTTATTTTTAAATAAGGTCAGCTTAATACAATCAGCCTGGCAGTTCAGTGGTGGAGGCCTCCATGTGCAGGATGTAAGGAACTTATTAAAAGCAATGTGTCAAAACCAGAATTTCCTCATGATAGAGACAAAGCAGGCTGTTTGCCTTCTCACAGAATGGGTCTTAAAGAATGGCAAATATCTGTGACCATGACCTTCTGAAATTGTTATCATTCTATTTGCTGCTGATATCAATCTTTATAAGAAATCCCTGAAGGTTTCTTTTGGGTCCTTTATGACTTTAGTAAATGATTCAATATTCTTTCCTACTTCTTCAATTCTGTCCCAAGCATTTAAAGCTACTCTATGGTATAAAGCCAGGATGTGACCATAATATAGGGATACAGGGATTGCCTTTCTATAGTTGCATCATCTCCTTCTCCAAGAAGTTGATATTGGAAGATTTTCATACCTTTATATTTGCTTCTTTGTTCAATAGTCTTAGCCTTTCCCCTGAACCAGGTACTCCATTACAATTGTTGACCAGGCTCCAAAACAGCTTTACCCAAGTCTATACAATCTTTAGGGTTAATTCTACTACAAACTGACTATAAGTTTAACATTTGCTTCACAAAAAGTGAATGCATGTCATATGAGACTATTGCTTCCTTGAATCCCCTTAAATCTAATATTGGCATAGGAGTCCATTCCGTTCTTACAGAGCTGCTATCATTTGAAAATTCCCATAAGACTACTGAATATATTAAGTTGGTTGTTTGAAAACCTTAGGCTGTTTCTCTGTAACCTTATAATGAAATCCTGAAATTGATTCTCCATTAAATTCTTTTGTCTGGTTTGAGAATATCTCTATGATCTGTTTTATTGGGTTTTTCTAAAACTTGTATCTTAGCACTCAGATTAACTAACTTTGTTAGTGATAAACAAAACTATAAAGATGATAATGCTTACAATTGACATTATATAAAATCCCATTTAAAAGAGTTGTCCCCTCATTTACTCATTCCATTTTCAAACTGTCCAGCATATTATCATACAGAGATTTAAATCCTTACATTGTAATAGTGTTTACCATTTTAAAACATTTCTTTCTTTTTTTATTGAGTCACATTTTTTCCATTCCCCACATTTCCTCCCCTCTTCCCTTCTACCATCTCCCATGACCTCCAGGCTCCCAACTTACTCAGGAGACCTTGTCTTCTTCCTTCCTACATAGATCTCTGTCTCTTCTAGGGTATTCTTTGTTGTCTAGGTTCTCTGGGTTGTGGAATGTAGGCTGTCTTTTCTTTGCTTAATGTCACATATGAGTAAGTATATATTATATTTGTCTTTCTGAGTATGGGTTACCACACTCAATATGGTTTTTACTAGATCCATACTTTAGCCAGCAAATTTCAAGATGTCATTTACTATTTCAAGATGTTATTTACTATTGTGCTGTAATCCACTGTGTAAATGTACCACATTTTCTTTATCCATTCTTCAGTTGAAGGGCATCTAGGGTGTTTCCAGGTTCTGGCTATTAAAAATAATGCTACTACGAATAAAGTTGAGCACATGTTCTTGTGGTATGACTGAGCATCCTTTGGGAATACATCCAAAAGTGGTATTGCTGGGTCTTGAGGTAGATTGTTGTCTAATTTTCTGAGAAATCACTATATTGATTTGCAAAGCAGCTGTTCAAGTTTGCAATCCCACCAGCAATGGAACAGTGTTTTCCCTACCCCATATCTTCCCAGCATAAGATATCATCAGTATTTTTGACCTTGGTAATTCTAAGATGGAATCTCAAATTTGTTTTGATTTGCATTTCTCTGATGGCTGAGGATGTTGAGCATTTCTTTAAGTGTTTTTCAATCATTTGCAGTTTGTTTCCTCTCAGTTCTCTGTTCCACTTTTTTATTGAATTATTTGTCATTTATTGTCAAACTTCTTGAGTTCTTTGTGTATTTTGGAAATCAATTCTCTGTCCAATGTGCGGTTGGTGAAGATTTATTTTTCCCATTCCGTAGGCTACTGTTTTGTCTTGTTGAGTTTGTCCTTTGCTTTACAGAAGTTTTGGGATGTCCCATTAGTTAATAGTTGCTCTCAGTATCTGTGCAACTGGGGCTATATTTAAAAAGTGTTCCACTGTGCCAATTAATTCAAGTGTATTTCCCACTTTCTCTTCTATGAGGTTCAGTGTGTTTGGTTTTATGTTGAGGTCTTTGATTCATTTGGACTTGAGTTTTGTGCATGGTGATAGATATGGACCTATTTTCATTCTCCTACATGTTGCTAATCAGTTATGCTAGCACCATTTCTTGAATATTCTTTTTTCCATTTTATATTTTTAGCTTCTTTGTAAAAAATCAGGTGTTCTTAGGTGTGTGGATTGATATCCAGTTCTTTGATTGTATTCCATTGGTAGTTCTGTCTGTTTTTCTGCCAATTTCAGGCTGTTTTCATTACTGTTGCTCTATAGTAGAGTTTGAAGTCGAGGATGGTGATGACTCCCTAAGTTCCTTTATTGTACAGGATTGTTTTGGCTATCCCAGGTGTTTTGTTTGTCCTTACGAAGTTGAATATTGTTCTGTCTAGTTTTGTGAAGAATTTGGCTAATATTTGATAAGTATTACAATGAATCTGTAGATTGCTTTTGATAAGATTGCCATTTTTACTATGTTAATTCTACCTACTGAGAGAATGGGAGATCTTTTCATTTTCTCATGTCTTTCTCAATTTCTTTCTTTAAAGATTTAAAGTTCTTATTCTGGACTGAGCTCCCAAGGTCCAGATGAAGAGCAGAAGGAGGGAACATGAGCAAGGAAGTCAGGACCACGAGGGGTGTGTCCATCCATGGAGACGGTGGGACTGATCTAATGGGAGCTGACCAAGGCTAGCTGGACTGTGACTGAACGAGCATGTGATCAAATAGGACTCTCTGAATGTGGCTGACAATGAGGGCTGACTGAGAAGCCAATGATAATGACACCGGGGTTTGATTCTATTGCACGTACTGGCCTTTTGGAAGCCTAGTCTGTTTGGAAGCACACCTTCCTAGACCTGGATAGAGGGGGGAGGGCCTTGGTCTTCCCACAGGGAGGGCACCCTGACTTCTCTTAGGACTGGAGAGGGAAGAGAAAGAGGAGTGGGGGAGTGAGAGGGAAATGGGAGGAGGGGAGGAGGTGGAAATTTTTAATAAATAAGTAAATTTTAAAAAAGATTTAAAGTTATTATTATATAGTTATTTCACTTGTTTGGTTAGAGTTATTCCAAGATATCTTATGCTATTTGTGGCTACTATGAAGGTTAATGTTTCTCTGATTTCTTTCTCAGTCTGTTTATCATCTGTGTACAGGAGGGCTACTGATTTTTTTTAGTTAATCTTGTATCTTGCTACATTGTTGAAGGTGTCTATGAGTTGCAGAAGTTACCTGGTAAAATTTTTGAGGTCAATTATGAATACTATCATATACTCAGAAAGTAGTGAGAGTTTGACATTTTCTTTTCTGATTTGTATTTTCTTGATCTCCTTTTGGGCTAGAACTTTAAGTACTATATTGAATAGATATGGAGAGCGTGAACAACATTGTCTTGTTCCTAATTTCAGTGGTGTCACTTGATTTTCTCTCCTTTTAGTTTGATGTTGACTGTTGGCTTGCCATATATTGCCTTTATTATGTTCAGGTATGTTCCTTGTATCCCTATTCTCTCCAAGACTTTTATTATGAATGGGTGTTGAATTCTGTCAAAGGCTTTTTCAGCATCTAATGAGATGAGCATGTGTTTTTTTTCTTTCGGTTTGTTTTAATGGTGGATTACATTGAAAGATTTTCATATGTATCTCTGGGATGAGGCCTATTTAGTTATGGTGAAGGATTTTTAAGGTATATTCTTGGATTTGGTTTGACAGTATTTCATTGAGTATTTTTGCATCAATGTTCATGAGGGAGACGGTTCGTAATTTTCTTTCATAGTAGTGTCTATGTGTGGTTTGGGTGTCAGAGTAACTGTAGCCTCATAAAAATGGTTTGGCATTGTCTTTTCTCTTTCTATTTTAGGAAACAATTTGAGTAGTACTGGTATATTTTTTTCTTTGAAAACCTTATAGAATTCTGTACTGAAAGCATCTGGTCCTGAACTTCTTTTGGTTGGGAGACTTTTGATGACTGCTTCTATTTCTTTAGCAGTTCTGGGTCTATTTCATTTGCTTATATGGTCTTGATTTAATTTTGGTAAGTGATATTTATCTAGAAAATTGTTCATTTTCTTTAAGCTTTCTAATTTTGTTGAGTATAGGCTTTTGAACTATGACCTGATGATTCTTTGATTTCCTTCATGTCTCTTGTTATGACCCGTTTTCATTTCTGATTTTATTAATTTGGATATTCTCTCTCTGCCCTTTGGTCAGTTTGAATAATGGTTTGTCTATTTTGTTTGTTTACTTAAATAACCAACTCTTTTTATTGTTTTCTTTGTTTCTATTTTGTTTATTTCAGCTCTCAATGATTATTTCCTGTCATCTAGCCCTTCTGGTTGAGTTTGCTTCTATTTGTTAAAGTGTTCTGTTAACTTCATAATGTGCAATTTTTCCAGCTTCTTTAAGTAGGCATTTAATGTTATGAACTTTCCTTTTAATGCTGCTTTCATTATGTCTCATAAATTTGGGTATGTTGTATGGTCATTTTTATTGAATTTTAGTCAGTGTTTAATTTCTTTCTTTCTTTCTTCCTTGACCCATTGATGATTCAGTTGAACACAGTATAATTTCCATTTGTTTGTGGGCTTTCTGAAATTAGTTTTGCTTTTGAATTTTAACTTTAAACCATGGTGATCTGATAAGATTCATGGGGTCATTCCAAATTTTTGTATCTATTGAGGTTTACTTTGTTATGAGTATGTAGTCAATTTTTGAGAAGATTCCATAAGGTGCTGATAAGAAAGTATATTCTTTTATGTTTGGATGGAATGTTCTATAGATGTCTGTTAAGTCCATTTGTTTCATAGCATCTGTTGGTTCCCTTATTTCTCTATTAAGTTTCTGCCTGGTAGACCTGTTAATTAGTGAGAATGTGGTGTTGAAGTCTCCCACTATTAGTGTGTGGAGCTTATTGTGTGATTTAAGCTTTAGTAATATTTCTTTTACATATGAGTGTGCCCTTGTATTTGGGGCATAGATGTTCAGTACTGAGGTTTCCTCTTAATGGATTTTTTTCTGTGACAAATATGAAATGTCCTTGTTTGTCTCTTTTGATTGATTTTAGTTTGAATTCTGTTTTGTTAGATATTAGAATAGCTACACCAGGTTTTTCCTTGGTCCATTCGATTATAAAATTTTTCCCTAACCCTTCATGCTGAGATGTGGTCTGTCTTTGAGATTGAGGTGTGTTTCTTTTATGCAGCAGAATGATCTTTTAACCTGTGTATTTTTTATGTGAGTTAACTCAATTTATATTAAGGGATATTAATGACCAGTGATTGCTAGTTCCTGTTGTTTTAAATTTTGTTGTCAGTGATGTCATTGTGTTTACTTTTCCCTTCTTTGGTATTTGCTGCCATCAGATCATCTATAGTCTGTGTTTTTGTGGGTGTAGCTGACTTCCTTGGTTTGGAGTTTTCCTTCTAGTACTTTGTGTAGGATGGATTTGTGGTTAGGTATTATTTAAATATGGTTATTTCATGGAATATCTTATTTTCTCTGTCTATGGTGATGGAAAGTTTTGTTGGGTATAGTATTCTAGATTGATATCCATGGTCTTTAAATGTCTTCATAAGCAAAAAGATCTGGCATTCATTTTTTCCATTGAGAAGTCAGGTGTAATACAGATAGGTCTGCCTTTATATGTTACTTCATCTTTTTCTTTGCAGCTGTTAATATTCTTTGTTTATTCTGCATGTTCAGGGTTCTGATTATTATGTGGTGAGGGAACTTTTTTGGTCCAGTCTATTTGATGTTCTTTAAGCTTTTTGTATCTTCACAGACATATCCTTCTTTAGGTTGGGTAAGTTTTCTTCTATGATTTTATTGAATATATTTGAGCTGGACATCTATCTCTACTATTCTTAGGTTTGGTCATTTAAAAGTGTCCCATATTTTCTGGATATTTCAGATTAAGGTTTTGTTATATTTAACATTTTCTTGAACTAATGAGTCTATTTCCTCTATTGTATTCTCAATATTTGAGATTCTTTCTTCCATCTCCTGTATTCTGCTGTTTATACTTTCATTTGTGGTTGCTAGTCATTTTCTCATATTTTCTGTTTCCAAAATTCCCTTAGTTTTTGTTTTCTTTTTTGTCTCTATTTTGGTCTTAAAGTATTGAATCCTTTCTTTCACCTGTTTAATTGCTTTTTCTTGATTTTCTTTAAAGCATTTGATGATTTCTCCATTTTTTTTGTTTTTTCTTTTCCTCAATTTCTTTGAGGAAATATCTTATTTCCTCTTAAGGCCCCAAATATTTTCTAAAGTTATTTTTTGGTCATTCTCTTCTGGCTCATCTGTGTTAGGGTGGTCAAATTTTGTTGTTCTAGAGTCACTAGTTTTAGGTGGTACCATGTTGCTCTTTGAACTATTTATTTTTTGTATTTTTTTATTAAAAAATTATTTACTATATACCCAATCCAAGTTCCCACTCCCTCCCCTCCTCCTGTTCTTTCCACTTATCTCTCCACTCCATCCCCATTCACTCCTCAGAGAGGATAAGACACATTGCTTTGGGGAAGATCCAAGGCCCTCCCTACTATATCTTGGCTGAGTAAGGTATCCAACCAAAGAGAACAGGTTCCCAAATGTCAATACAAGCAGTAGGGATAAATCCTGGTGCTACTGCTAGTGGCCCCTCAGTCTGCCCTAGCATGCAACTGTCAACTACATTCAGAAGGACTACTTTGGCCCTTTCAGAGGGACTACTTTGGTCCTATGCATCTTCCTTCCCCGTCTGGCTGGTATTGGTGAATTCCTGTCAGCTCATTTAGACTGTTTCAGTGGGTGTGCCCATCATGGTCTTGACTATTTTGCTTGTGTTTTTATTCCTTCCACTCTTTTTTAAAAATTTATTTATTTATTAAAGATTTCTGTCTCTTTCCCGCCACTGCCTCCCATTTTCCTCCTCCTCCCAAAATCAAGTCCCCCTCCCTCATCAGCCCGAAGAGCAATCAGGGTTCCCTGCCCTGTGGGAAGTCCAAGGAACCCCAACCTCCATCCAGGTCTAGTAAGGTGAGCATCCAAACTGCCTAGGCTCC
>NC_022015.1:11576453-11589723 GCF_000317375.1 Microtus ochrogaster
CACCTCCATCCAGGTTTAGTAAGTTGAGCATCCAAACTGCCTAGGCTCCCCCAAAGCCAGTATGTGCAGTAGGATCAAAAACCCATGAAGTTTCTGTAGTGATATTTAAGATATTCATCAGTTTGACTACAGGGCAAGTGCAATTTGGGCACCCTCTCCTCTATTGCTTAAGGTCTTAGCTGGAGTCATCCTTATGGGTTCTGGGAAATTTCTCTAGTGCCAGGTTTCTTGCTAACCCCATAATGGCTCCCTCTATCAAGATGTCTCTTTCCTTGCCCTCATCTTTGTCCTTCCTCCATCTTTACTATCCCATTCCCTTAAGATCTCTTCACCCTTCTTCCTCTCCCCTCCTTGTTGCCTTCTCCCCTCCCTTCTTCCCCACCCCTATATTCCCAATTTTTTCAGGTGATCTTGTCTATTTTGACTTTCTAGGAGGATCTATATATGTTTTTCTTAGGCTTAATGTTGTTACTTAGCTTCTCTAGGATCATGAACTATAAGACTCAATATCCTTTGTTTAAAACTAGTATCCACTTATAAGTGAGTATATACCATAGTCATCATTTTGGGTCTGGGTTTCCACATTCAGGATGGTGTTTTCTAGTTCTATCCATTTGCATACAAAATTTAAGATGTCATTGTTTTATACTGCTGAGTAGTACTCTAGTGTGTAAATGTCCCCCCCCCCGTTTTAATCCATTCTTAGGTTGAGGAACATCTAGGTTGTTTCCAGGTTCTGGCTATTACAAATAATGCTGCTATGAACATAGTTGAACATGCATCTTTGTAGTATGACTGAGAATCTTTTGGATATGTACCCTCTGTGCAGTCACAATCGTGCTTTAGAGTTTCTGTTTTGGTCCTCTCTCTTCATCCACACTCTTGGTGCTCTCAGCAGGAAACTCTCCTCTTGGTCCTCTCTTTGAGTTGTTGAGTGCATTTTTACCTTGTCTACCCATCTTTTCTATCAATTGGTATACTTGGGGCCATGTCTCTGGTGATCTCTCCTCCAGGTGCCAGTGGATCCAAGGCTCAGATGGTTGCTCTTCATGATGGAGTCAGGGCCACTATTCCTGTCATGCTGAAGTTTGCTTGGCATTCCTAGAGGTCATTTGGGTCTACTCCTTCGGAGGTCATTCAGGCCTAGTTTTCCTGCTCTCATGGAGGTTGCTCAGGCCTGCCTTGCCTGCTCCTGTAGAGTTCATTCAGGCCTGCCTTGCCTACTTCTGCAGAGGTAGCTTGGGCTTGCCTTGCCTGCTCCTTTGAAGTTTGCTTGGGCCCAGTGTTTCCCATCTTTTAAGGTGGGAAAATAATCTCCCTTTTAACCAATTCCTCCCTTAAAGAATTTCCAATTTTATCATTAAATCTGCTGCTGCTTCTGATGAAGATGTGAGTCTTATTGCTGCAGTACAGTAAAAGCTGGACTGGATTTCAAGGAAGCTACCTAGTTTGGCAGCAGCCTGAGAAGGTGGATCAGGGAGAATCCACCAGGAGAAAAGAAAGAAAAACCTAGTTGTTAGGGTAGTACCTCTGGCCACTTGTAGCTTTGGCACATGCTGGTGACTATAAAGTCACAGCAAACACGTTTTTTGCATGCGAATTTATACCCAAAACTTGGGTGCCAGATGTAGCATGAATAATAAAAACCCAGAGACAGATATCTGGGTTTAAGCTGAAGATAAGAAAAGCCAAGCAGCCAGCCACCGAATCTTACCTCTAATGGGAGATCCTGCTTTTACAAATCCTCCGACTTAGACTGAGCTAGAATCTGTCTCCTCCCATCTTATAGTCCTCTCTAGTTCTGGGATTAAATACATGCACCACCACTGCCTGGCCTGTGTAGTGTGGCTGCTTTGCATTAGACCACTATACACAGGAATTAGCTGCATTCTATTTCTTGGTGCTCTTTTTCTCCTAATAATTTACATTGTATTATTTACCATGCTCAGCATACTCCTTTTAATTATAAATTTTTATGAGAGTAACCACTAATATCAACATGAGAGACTCTATACTTGGCTGGTTTGAGATTTCTTCTGTCAATCGAATTAATCTGAAACTCTTCCCTTTAGCCTCAGGCAGAGTCTTAGAGCCAAGGTAAAAAGTGGCCACTTTCTTCACCAAAATGTCACATGACCAATCTCTACATCACATACAAACACTTGTTTCCTATGTAAGCTCTTTTGCAAGACCCCAGTTCATCACATCATATTCAAGACCATTATCTTTCATTTTATTAGTATGGCCCATTAAGCAGTGCTTAAAGCACTGCTTTCTTATTCCAAAGTACCAAAGTCTAAACTCCTTCAAACAAACACATGGTCCAGGTGATCACAGAAATATCCTAGTCCCTAGTCCCAATTTCTGTCTAGTAGGGTTCTATTGCTGTGAAGAGACTATGATCATGGAAACTCTTCTTTTTCTCATTTTATTTTATTTAAAAAATTAAACTATCTTTTTCATTTTACATACAAATTCCAGTTCCCACTCTCTTTCCTTCTCAAACTCTCCCTACTCTCCCGTGCCACACACTCCATCTACTCCTCAGAGAGCATAAAACACATTGATTTGGGAAAGGTCCAAGGCCTTCCCCGCTATATTTAGACTAAACAAGCTATCTATCCAAAGAGAATGGGTTTCCCAACATCCAGTACAAGCAGCAGGGATAAATCCTGGTGCCAGTGCCAATGTCCCCACAGTCTGCCTCAGCCATGCAACTGTCAACCACATTCAGAGGTTAGTTCTATGCTCCTTCCCTGTGCAGCTGGAGTTGGTGAACTCCCAATAGCTCAGACAAACTGCCTCAGTGGGTGTAGCCATCATGGTCTTGACCTCCCTGCACTTACATTGTCACTCTTCCCACTCTTCAACCTGACTTTGTGAACCCAACCCAGTCCTCTGCTGCAGGTTTCTACCTCTGTCTCTGTCAGTTTCTAGATGAAGGTTCTATGGTGATATTTAAGATATTCATCAATCTGGCTGTAGGACAAGGTCAGTTCAGGCACCCTCTCTTCTTTTGCTTAGAGTTTTAGCTGGGGTCATTCTTATAGATCCCTGGAAATTTCTCTAGTGCAAGATTTCCTGCTAGCCCCATAATGGCTCCCTCAATCAAAATATCTCTTTCCTTGCTCTTACCTCTGTCCTTCTTGACTATCCTGCTTCATCAAGTTTTTCTCCTTTTTTTCATTCTCCCCTCCTCTTCTGCTCCCACCTTTCCTTCTCCCCCCACCCACACGCTCCCAATTTTCTCAGGAGATCTTGTCTATTTCCCATTTCCAGGTAGATCTATATATGTTTTTCTTAGGGTTCACCTTGTTTATTGTTGTGGTTTTTGTCTTTTCTGATTCCCGCTGTTGTTAAGTCCCAAAGAAATTACACAGAAGTCTACATTAGCTATAAACTGATTGGCCAATTAGCTCCATCTTCTTATTAACTCTTCTAACTTATATTAGCCAATTATTCTTATCTGTGTTAGGCACATGGATCCGTACCTTTTTCAGCGAGGCAGTCACATCTTGCTTCTTCTGTAGCCAGGTCACCCTGCATCCTCTTTCCAGAATTCTCCTATTCTCATTGACCTGCCTCTACTTCCTGTCTGGTTGTGCTGCCTATACTTCCTGCCTGGCTACTGGACAATCAGTGTTTATTTAAATTATAATTGACATAATACATGCCATGGTCCCACATCACTTCCCCTTCTTTTTTTTAAAGAAAAAAAACAAGAACATTTTTACAAGGGAGGGTCCCCTTGTTTGTCCCAGCCACTTGGCTAGCTTACAGCTGAAATAACCATACAGACTGTATTGATTAAAACACTGCTTAGCCATTAGCTCTAACTTCTTATTGGCTAACTCTTACATATTAGTTTAACCCATCTCCATTAATCTGTGTATCGCCACATGGCAGTGGCTTGCCAGAGATTCTAACCAGCATCCATCTTAGAGGACCCATGGCCTCTCTGTCTCTGCCCTTCCTCCTCCCAGCCTTCAACTCTGTTTTCTCCACCTACCTAAGTTCCACCCTATGAACTAGGCCAAGGCACTTTATTTATTCATTAACTAATGAAAGCAACACATAAACAGAAGAAACTTCTACACCACTTGTTACTTATATTCTCCAGGGTCATGGAATCTAGACTCATTTCTTTGCTTTACAGTTAGTATCCACTTATCAGTAAATACATACTATGTTCATTATTCTGGGTCTGGGTTACCTGACTCAGGATGATTTTTCCTAGTTCCATACATTTATATGCAAATTTCAAGATGTCATTATTTTTTTGCCACAGAGTAGTAATCCACTGTGTAAATGTACCACTTTTTTATTCACTCTTTAGTTGAGGGGCATTTAGGTTGTTTCCAGGTTCTGGCTATTAAAATTAATGCTGCTATGAGTATAGTGAACAAATATTCTTGTAGTATGAATGAGTATCCTTTGGGTATATACCCAAGAGTGTTATTGCTGGGGCTTGAGGGAAGATGATTCCCAATTTTCTTAGATATTGCCATACTGATTTCCAGAGTGGTGATACAAGTTTGCATTTCCTCTAGCAATGGATAAGTGTTCCACTATCCACTGCCTCTCCAGCATGAGCTATCCTTGGTGTTTTTGATCACAGCCATTCTGTCTGGTGTAAGATGGTATCTCAGAGTTGCTCTGATTTGCATTTCCCTGATGGCAAAGGATGTTGAACATTTCTTTAAGTGTCTTTCAATCATTTGAGATTTCTCTGTTGAAAATTCTCTGTTTTAGGTCTGCATCCCATTTTGATTAGATATTTTTAGATTTTGATGTCTAATTTCTTGAGTTCTTTATATATTTTAGAAATCAATCCTCTGTTTGATATGGAGTTGATGAATATCATTTCTCATCAGAAGCCTGACTTACTGACTGTGTCCTTTGCTTTACAGAAGTTTCTCAGTTTCATAAGGTCTCATTTATTTTTTTGTTGTTCTCAGTGTCTGTGCTACTGTTGTTATGTTTAGGAAGTGGTCTCCTATGCTCATGCATGTTCTGGTATCTGTCTCCTCCTCAGGCTAACATGGCTTCTCCCTGACTCTGCCTACTCTCTCCTCTTCTATCTGCTTGGAATTCCTGTATTTTCCTATTCTGTGCTGCAATAGGCCCAAAGCAGCTTCTTTTTAAACCAGTGGCATTCAGAGCAAAGACAGGGGAATCCCACATTGATGTCTGCTCCTACTTGAACATGAGGATTAGGGTCTGGACCATGAAGTCCTTTTAAGAATTTCCTCTTCACAGTGTCACTCTTAGATTTGTAAACTTCACTCTTTCTAGGATTTCGTTTCTGTTGTTGTTCTTGTTTGTTTTATTCCCTTGGTTTTTGAAAGCTCAAGAATTTGACTCAATCTAAAGCAGGAATTCAACTTTTGGTCCTGACAGGAATTCAGATTAAGGAAAGAAGGGTTCCCTGTTCTTTTCTATATGCCTCACAATTATGCTAGTGCCAAAATCTTTTTAAAACTCACATATCAGATTTTTATGGGTACTCAAAACGCACAACTCAGAGGCAATATTTCCATAAAAGGAACATTTTTATAAATTTCACCTCTAGTTTTTTCTCTATCATTTTTTCTTGAAATATGTAGGGATAACAATAATTATCAGGCTTATGTAAGGATAAGCAGGTGTTGAACCAGACACACCCTGAAGCATGTGGTAGGCATTACTGAGCTTTCTGTTGCTATAGCAAGTAGTTAAGATAAAGTGATGATGAAGATAAAGGTTTATTCTTCATACAATGTTTTGAGTTCTTGGTACCTTATGAATTGACTCCATTGATGTATTTCTGTGGTTGTACATCACCAAAGGAACACATGGCTGAACAAAACTCCTCATTTTTGAAAATAGACAAATAATATTCTGAGTAACAAATATTCTTTATGGCATGCCTCTAAACTAAATATTGCCCACTAGGCTCAATCTTTCTTATTCTAACCCTTCCCAATAGTACCAGGGAACAGATTTTTAGCAAATATATGAGACTTTTGAGACAGGTAAGATACTATCTGTAATTAAGTTGATCATAAAATGTTGAAAAAATATGGAAATAAAAATATTTTAGCATATTATGTTTTATGTGAATCACGTTTTCTCTTCATTAAAAACTTTATTTGATTTTATTAAAGATAACTTACTATGATACTTTTTATTTCTTCTAAAAATTGAATTTTGGTATTTATTGCACAACTTTTCATTTGCTAATAATATATCAGTAGACATTTTAAATTACAGACACTCAATGTTTATTATTATATCTATGAGACATTATTTAAATATCAAGTCCTACAACAAAACAAATGTTTTTAAGAAAATATTTTCCTACCAAGTTGTCTCTCCAGAGCACCTTTAATCTCATTATTTCTGAGGCTATAGATGAGTGGGTTCAACATGGGGATCACCACCATGTAGAACACAGACACCACCTTGTTTTGGTTTGTGGAGTAGCTGGACTTAGGCATCATGTAGATGAAGGTGATGGTCCCATAGAACAGAGTGACTGCAGTGAGGTGGGAGGTGCAGGTGGAGAAGGCCTTCTGACGGCCCTCAGTGGAGCGTATCTTCATGATGGTGATAAGGATGTAGATGTACGAGATAGCTATTACAAGCATTGTGATCATAATGGCAATGCTAACAGAAGTAGTTGCAAGAACAATAGAGACACTGTCATCAGAACAGGAGAGTTCAACTAAAGGAGTAAAATCACAGAAAAAGTGATTGATTCTGTTTGGTCCACAGAAGAAAAAAGAAAAAAAGGAAATGGTAAAGGAGGAGGCATTAAGAAAACCACTTATGTATGCTACTATAAGCAACTGGACACAGACTTGTGTAGACATCTTGGTTGAATAATGCAGTGGGCTACAGATTGCCACAAAGCGATCATAAGCCATGGCAGCCAGAACATAGCACTCAGCAGTCCCAAAGAAAGCAGCTGAATCCAGCTGGATTGCACACCCTAGGTGGGTAATGGTATTTTCTTCCACCAGAAAGTTCACAAGCATATTGGATGTGACAGAAGATGAATAGCCTATATCAACAGAAGCCAAGTGACTGAGAAAAAAGTACATGGGGTGATGGAGCTGGGAAGAGACTCTGATGAGAAGGGTGGTGCTGAGGTTCCCAGACACGGTCACCAGGTAGATGCACAGGATGATGGTGAAGAGGACGACTCTAAGGACTGGGTCATCTGTCAATCCCAATAAAATGAACTCTGTCACTGCAGTGTGGTTCCCTTCCTCTAGGAAAGCCATGATACAGTGTAGCTCCTGCCAGGTCAAGGTTGTGATGGAGATAGTACAGGAATGAATTTATAAAAATGGCTTTTTTTTAACAACTCAAACATGTGGTATCACAAATAAGTATATCTTTCAAGGAGAACTAATATTTTTATTTTACAAACTTTTAGTCAGGACTCTGGGTGTACATATGTTTTTCTAGATTAATGTACTTAAAATTTTAAAACAATTTCTAGCAAACTTACTTAAAATAATGCATCTCTTGCCTTTTTAGTTATTTATACTAAAATATGCCTATGTGGCTTCATAACCATAGTTTTAAAATGTGAGACTTAGGTAAATAATAAAATTTGTTAAAAATACCAAGAGATAAAATATGCAACCACAGAATTTTGTGATGGAGACTTAAATAATGGCTATTCTTGCTATATGCTTGCTAAGCAACAGGACAAGACATATATATTTATGTGTGTGTGTGTGTGTGTGTGTGTGTGCGGGCGCACGCATGCATCTTTATTTTCCAACAGGTACTTTGAATATTGGCAAATAGCTTAAGAATAGATATGAGTATGAGATCTTGATCAAGGATATATAAACAGAAGGCAGAGTAAAATTATTCTAACCTTTTAGTAGCTACTATTTATGAAAGAATCACAATGACGTTGAGAGCACATACAAATTTGGGATATACAGCAGAGCAATTTCGTAACTATGTGGTTAATACACAAAATGTCAGCTTCCTTTGTACAATGTTCTTATAGTCTATTAGTAAAGTAAGGCTATATCAAGATAAATTTTCTTAATAAATCTTGGAAAACTAATGCGGAATCAGTATTTTCTAACTGGACAGTGGTGGCATGAAATCACATGGTTTTCTACACAGTACAGAGGCATGTAAATATTCAGAATAGGAAGTTAAGAAATTTACCCAGGTTCTTCCAGCTTGGGACTATATGTACTCTCTTCTCAAGATTTTGACATTATATCTTCTGTTGGGCTAAAGATCTGGTGTCTGTGATACTAGAACATGTGGTCAATAAGCAAAGCAGGTATGTCAGCAAAATATTACAAAAATGTTGTCATCAAAACATTTCAAGATGGTGACTTTGGATTACCTGAGTAGTAACTTCCTGTACTTTTAAATATCATCCTGTATTCTGGATTAATAAGTAACTAGAAAAATAAGAAGTCTCTAACAACGAAGGTTACCTGAATATTCAGAGGAGTTTGAGTATGAAAATAGAAGTTGAATCAGTTAATTTTGGTCTAGTTCATTGCCTTATTTTACCTGACTTGTGCATCGACTAAAGCTTCTAAGTTTGGTTATATTTTCAGAGTAAAGAATTCTCCAATGATAAAGGTGAAATCTGTACAAATATCAAAACTTACCTCATTCTATAAGAATTAATTGTGAAGTAAAAAGGTCAAGCTTACTTTGTTTTTATTGTTGCACAGATGTCTTTTAGTGTCATTGTTTGCCATCAAGGATATGTCCCCGACGAGCCTCTAGATTCAAGTGTGATAATCAAATCACTGGAGATTATTATATCAGTCCCAGTGAGCACTGAGCAGTTCATTACACACACACACATAACTACTTTTCAAGGAGTTTGTCAGTTTCAAGTGGTATTTTACTCTTTTGTAAGAGCTAGCATGCTTCCACCTGATATGAAAAAAGGATATGATAAAATATCTCATGTAAATATTGGTTTTAATTTTATTTCATAGTTCATGTTGCAATAGACTAAACCAAGAATACAAAATGCATCACTTCTGCTTCTTTCATTCAATGTCTATTATGTTTTTTACTGCTTTGCTATGAATGAAATAACAGTCTTCTGCAATTTTCTTGAACTTAGGAGATAAAATAGATGTGTGATTTCCTTTCTATGTATATCTAACCGCTGTTCTATTATGCTATAGGAACAGTCACTTTTTTTCTGGATAGTTTTGAACATCTGTAGTAAGTGCTCTTCCCATTGCAAGGAAAACTTTCTTTTTATTTTCAACTGTGAGTGACAACAGTAGTAATCTTGAGCATGAGTGCATATGTTTAAAAGGCAATTTGACAATCATCTCACATGTACTTTACAGAACAATAACAGTTGCTTCTCCACTGGGGCTTATACTTTCACCTGCTGTGGTCTTTTTACTTTACTTACCAGATGTCAGAAGGCAGCTGGTTGCATACGTGCCTTCATGACCTATTGAACAAATGTTCAATACTGCCTGGCATATTTGTACTACAGTATCAGAAAGGTATCAGAACCAATCAGGACTACTAGTGACAATTTCTCCCAGCATAATTTATGGTATCTTCCATCAGAATGAAATCTAACCAAAAAAGAGGGATCATCCATTTCAGTAGCAGTATAGTTTCTCTATATTATGCAGCCAAGAAAAATGATATTCTCAGGGATAGGAACTTACCATCCAGCTCAAATGGGAGTCAGTGCAGTAGCAATAGTTTTTAGTCTTTATAGTTGTAGCACCTTTGGGGTGCTTAATTTGTTATAACTCTTATGGTTATTCCCAATATTTTTACTGAGATTTTAACCAAGCAATCGTTAGTTTTCTGGGTGTGCCCTTTTCCACTAATGCGTGGTGACATTGTATAATCTCTTTAACTCATGTCTTCACTTTTTTTCCAGGTGAACTTATAAATCTATAGGAAACCTAAAAGTTAACTTTATGGAGTAGAACTTATAAATTTTGGACAGTACTACTAAAACTCATGTCTTCACTTTTTTTCCAGGTGAACTTATAAATCTATAGGAAACCTAAAAGTTAACTTTATGGAGTAGAACTTACAAATTTTGAACAGGACTACTAAAAGTTTCCATTATCCATTCAAAGTATATGCTCATTTGATATAGAGATAAATATTTTATATTAGTATGGATTTTGGTCTACTGATATGAGGTCCATTTCCAGTAAGCCACAGCTTCATGGAGATACTCAGATTAATAGAAATGGGTTAATTTAAGATGTAAGAGTTAGTTAATAAGAATTCTGAGATAATAAGCCAAACAATATTGTAATTAATATAATTTCTCTCTATTTATTAGGGTTGGTTTATTAGAGACTGCTCATTCATTTTCTGGCAGTGTGGGATAACTATACGCATATAAAAACTGAGAGAGTTTGGGAAAGAATTCTAAACATAAAAGAACAGTGTTAACAGCTTCTTGGTAGCCACTTTTCTTTCAGAAATATTCTGTTTGTTGGAGGCAAGCAGAAGCACGGCTCCTTTTAGAAAAGTCTTCCTGATTCAGTGTTAGCAGTAAAAAACTGGATGACTTTTTAAAGATCCAGTGCAGGCAGAATGAACTTTTTCTCTTTCAGGAGGTACTGAACTTAAATAGGGTCTGTGAGCAGTGTGTTACAAATTGCTTAATGGCAACGTAGAACTGCTGTGTCCCTTGAACTGGGGTCATAAGCATGGGTCACAAAGGAAGTGAACATGCCTCCACCATATTTAACTGGGCCGAACAAACAGGCAGGGCTGTGGAGTTGGTCCTAGCCACACCTGATTAGCATTAAACAAAAAACTCCAGTTCAGAAAATGATCACAAATATGCAATACAAACAGATTCAAAAGAAAAAGACCTGTAAATGGGATACAGTGTTAGATAAATGTATATAGATATGGGAGAGAGAAGAAAAAGTGTATAGATAGTTATAAAAAAGAGCTTTAGAAATAAAATAAAGTCTTTAAAGAGGCAGTAAAAGTAATATAAAAGAGTACAGACAGTTATGGATTAAAGGAGTAATTAAAAATACACAAGAGAGTCTGGATTACGCAATTATTGTGTTTTATTTGAATTTTTTGACTGTAGAGAAACATTTGATTCTGGGGACTGTTAAGTTCAGTTGGTTAAGTTAAACCAACATAAATGTATCTTGACTTCAAAATTTTGGTCTAAGGATAAGTTGCTTTAGAAAAGAGGTACTGCTTTGTTTCCACAGAAGATGAAAATCTGTGGATTCCTTCAAGACTAATGTGGTTTAATGGATCAAGACTCCCTGAAAGATCTCTGAAAACCCTTAAAAATACTTTGCTCAACAAACAACAGGAAGCAGTTTGGAAAAAACTATACCCAAATTTCCAAAATGTTTGGTTATAAATGTTTGTTTTTATTTTAAAAGGATTTGTTTTAATTATGGTCACATTCAATTTCTTAAAAAATATAAGGGGATATGATATACATTGTTATTGATCTTGATCTATTGATACAGATTAAAAGTCAATTTTGTTATGCTGTATATGTATTTCTACTCCTGTTAAGGTGCTGTGTTTGTGCAGCATTTAAAAATGTAATGCATAATTAAGAATAATGATTAATAGTCAAGTATAATAGTCAAACTTGTAGTCATATTCATTAGGTTTTCTAGATATACAGAGATATATTTCAGTTAGATAGGTAATCTTCAATACTACAAAGACTACAAAGATGGCATTTAAAAAGTTTTAAGAACTTAGACTTTTTATGACAATGAGACACATCTCCTGGCAGCACCAATCTAATTCAGGAGGATGATGGACATTGAAGAGGCTCCTTATGGAGTTTGCTATCATTTTGGCAAGAAACTGCTCTTGCATGAACTGCTTGATGGTATGCTGTATGAACTGAACATGCAAGACCCACAGAGAAATGACTGCTGAACTTGTCAAAAGAAGGGGAGATAGTCTACTAGGGTTCCTGCTTCATAAAAGATTCTGCCAGACATTCTGCAGGACACAGAGAAAAGTGACTGACAAACTGCCAATCTAGGCAGAACAGATCTTCGAATTTCCTGCTTCAAGGAAAAGTCTGACAGAGACTATGAGCCTGTAGGCTAAAGATGAATGCCTAAGTGTTACAGAAGAACTTTGGGTGACTATCCAGGCAGCAATATGTCTGTCATTTCTAGAGTTTTGGAAGTTTCTTGCAATGTATTTCTTATTAACTTAGGTAATAATATTCTTCTGGGGTCTTTGAAGAGTTGAAGACAGACAGTTATAGCTATAGTTTCTTCCTTAGTTATGACAAAAGATAAATTAGATGTAAAACTTTTCACATACAAATAGACTAAATGTTATAAGTCTAATTCTTCCTTGATGTTGTTGACTGAGTTTTCTGTTCCACCCAGGCCTTCAGTATTCAGTCCTAGTAGCTCAGGCTTCTTATTAACTCTTATAATTTATATTAACCCATAATTCTTGTCTGTTTTAGCCACATGACTTAGTATATTTTTGGTGAGGAAATCACATCTTGCTTGTTCTGTGTCTTGCTTCCTCTCTGTCTGGGTGACTACTGCAGACTGAAACTTTCCTCTTTCTAGAATTCTTATTGCCCCACCTTTACTTCTTGCCTGGCTACGGCCAATCAGAATTTAACTAAAATAAAAGTGACAGGGTACAGAGCATGGTACCACAGAATGGTGCCTGTTTTATTATATGTAATTTTACTATGCTAAAGTTAAAATATCACTTTTTATTTAGACAAGAAAATAGGAGATGTTGTGGGATGTTCTTTTGTATATGTGCTGTGTTTATTGGCTGATGAATAAAGCTGTTTTGGCCAATGGCTTAGTAGAGCAAAGACAGGTAGGAAATCAAAACAAAGATGTGTGTAGAGAGAGAGAAAGTAGGCAGAGTCAACAAGATACCATTTAGCTGCTGAAAGAGAAAAACTATGCTGCCAGAAACTTTCCAGTAAGACACAGTCTCATGACAATACAGAAATTAATAGAAATGTGTTAATTTGATTTAAGAGTTAGTTAATAAGAAGCCTGAGCTAATAGGCCAAACAGTATTGTAATTAATATAGTTTTTATGTGATTATTCAAGTCTGAGCAGTTGGGAAATGAACAGTCTCTGACAATAGGGCTGCTGGTTTTTTTCATTAATTTTGTATCCTGCACATTACCAATGGTGTTTATCATTCATAGGTGTTCCCTGGTAGAATTTTTTTTTGAGTGTGATTCTTTTTTTTTAAATTTATTTATTTATTGAGGATTTCTGCCTCCTCCCC
>NC_022015.1:11595251-11606004 GCF_000317375.1 Microtus ochrogaster
CTGGTTCCTGCCACAGGCCAAGAACCCTCTCACCCTTCCGAAGGTCTTCGGGATCAGGACCAGACTCCCCGTTTGCCAGTGACCTTGCCAACAAGGGGCCTACCTCTTTAATCCAACCGCAGTGGGACGTCTGCTCTTATTGCGTGCCCTTCCCCGCCTCGTGCGTGCCTCTGCCTCTGCCTCCACCGCCGCTTGCTTCTGTCGCCCAAAGCCTATTTTTAATTGCTCTGCCGCGATGGCGAGCTGCGACAAGCGAAAACAGCGGCGGCGGCTGAGGCGGCGGTGCCCTTGTCTTCTCCGGAGGCTACCGCGGCGACACTCTCGTTCCCTCGCCCGTGTCCAGGAGGGTGGTGGATGGCGGGCAGGGACGGGAGCCTCCTCCTCCTTCTCAGCTACTTGGCTCTGAATCCGCTGCAGTAGCCACGGAGAAACCCGACAGTGGGGGAAGGGGACGCTCGGCTGCAGGCGAGAGAGCCCCTGGTAGAATTTTTGAGGTTAGTTATTTGCTATACCCTCTACAAATACAACAGTTTGACTGCTTTTCAAATTGTATCCCCTTGATCTCCTTTTGTTGTCTTATTGCTGTAGCTAGAACTTCAAGTACTATATTGAATAGATATGGAAAGAGTAGACAGCCTTGTACTGTTTTGTTCCTGGCTCAGTCATTAAAGACTGGGCTCACAATGAAAATATCACTACTTTCTTATATCAGGAGATTGAGGGAAGATATGGGTACTCAGAGTTAATGTATCTTTTTATACATTAAGGTATTTAGGGCCTGTCTGACTCCTGGAGAATTCAATTCTTCTCCTTAGTCATTATCTCCTAGGCAGACTCATAGGCCTTAGCTGTGAATAATAACTTTGTATATATTTTTGCTACTATTGGTTAATAATCTGACTGGGCCAACAGTCAGGCAGAATAGAACCACAGGAGAAATCTAAACAGAGATGGAGGGAGAATGAATGTGGAGTCAGGGAGACACCAGCAGCTACTATGGAAGCAAGATGTGAGATAATAAGCCATGAGACTCATAGCAAAATGAAATAAAGTATAGAATAATAGCACCGACTTAATTGAAGTTTTATGAGCTAGTCAATAATAAGCCTGAACTAATAGGCCAAGAAGTTTATAATTAATATTAAGCCTCAAAGTGGTTATTCAGGAACTGGCAAATAGGAGAGAAACCTCTAGTTAAAATCAGCTGACTTCAAACTTTTACAATATGGTATAAACACGTGTGTTTCCTTTTCCTGAGGGATTTTTGTCATTTAAATTTAAATGCAGCAAATGCAACAAAAAGTAGTAGTCCCAACGTGGTGGCATTCTCCCTACAAGTACTACAGAATAGGATATTTCAGAAAAAGAGCACACAACACAAAACCCAGATTAGGGCAATAGAGGTATAAACAATGACACTAGAAATAACATATAGGGTATGTGGGCAGTGACATTTATGAAGCATTAAAAATGGGGTAATAGTGGCTATAGTGGTGGATAACTTCTCAGTGTGTTATGTGTATGCATGAAATTGTCAAAATGATATCTGTGATATCTACTCACTATTGAAAAACATATGAATAGGGAATTGAGTTGAAGAGGGAAAGTGAGGACTGGCAGCGACCACTGGATATAGGTCTTAAGAAACCACAAATTCCATACAAAGCCATATTTATCCATCCCAAACTACTGAAATGTTTTAGGATATTTGTATACCATGTGAAGTCGTATTTCTGTGATTGATGCAATAAAAAGCTGAATAAATAATAGCTAGGCAGGAGGTATAGGTGAGACTTTCAGGAAGAGAGAAAACTCTTACTTCTTGTTATAACTAGTTCATCTCTCTCCCAAGCCTACATACACTGATCCAACACTGTGACATATTTAGAGGTCTTTTACATCTGAAGTTGTTATTTATTGCACATCTGTAATAATTTTCTAACCAGGACCACTTTTAAAATGGTAAGCAGCTGGGTCTCAGTAGCTCTGCCTCTCTCAGACTTTCAGTATGGTGTAGGTAGTTCACCGCAGACTTTGGGGCTGCTGGGTTGGAGTTCTCCTCACCACCACAACTCTGGGTCGCACTGTGCAGCATATAAACCCTTTTTTATCTGAATAAAAGCTAAATCTGCCATGCAGCATCCTGTACAGCCTGGAAATATCTCTGTGTATGGCAGCAGAACTCCACCATGCTCTCCTATCTGTGCATGCCTAGGAGACCTGATCTGGCTGCTTTTCCAGGCTGGGGTGCTGAATGGCAGGGATGGTCTCAGCTACTTTCGTCCCAACTCCAATCGGGCCTACAGTCACCCAGATCTGAAGTGTGCGCTTGCCACACTGTTTAGCCCCAGTCATTTGGGCACCGATTCTGTAGTTGTAGGAGAAAGATGCAAGCAGTTACATGGTGTTTCCTGCTTAGATACTGACAAAATGCTTTGCTTAACAAATTAATAGCTGTTATTAAGGACAATTAAGGTGATTTGATACACTGAGTGGTTGAAACAGCATGCTGTGTGCAGGGCAGGTTAGGTCCCAGTTGGAGAGGCTGCAGCCAGAGCATGCCTGGGCTGGCAATCTGGGAGCATGGTAGGGATCCTGGTAAGCATGGACTCGAGCCCCATGTTGGACACCAATCTGTTGTTGGAGACTGATTGTTCATTTCCCAGCTTCACAGACCCGAAATAATCAAACAGAAACTTTATTATTTGCAATGCTGTTTGGCTAGTACCTTAAGTGAATCTTTAGCTAGTTATTATATCTTAAGCTGGAGGTCGTGGCCTACCAGCAAAGTTCCAAGAGGCATGGGCACTGTCATCTATCTCCTGAGGCAGGTACATGGCTTCTCTTCAACTGTGCCTAATCTCTCCTCCTCTATCTGCTTGGAATACTGAACTTTCCATGTAGAAGGAGGAGGATAAGCTCTCTCCAATATCTTCTTTTTCCTTTTTTTAAAAAACAATTTTCTTTTTTTTTATGTGTATGAGTGCTTTGCCAGCATGGATATATACTATGCACATTCATATTTGCTGCAGAAAACAAAAGAGTATGCTGAATCTAAATCTATCAGTCTTGGAATTATAGATGGTTGTGTGCCACAGTGTGAATTCTGGCAACAGAATCCAGGTCCTCTATTAGAGTAGAGTGTGCTCTTAATCACTAAGCCAACTTTTTAGTCCTCCAATCTCTTCTTAATTCTATTCTGTATCCTTTTGTCTGTCTTTACTAATTCTTTATGGTTTTATGTTTCATTTGTGTGTGTGTATGTGTGTTCTTAAGAACACAGATTATGTAAATTGGTTTTTGCTTTCCACCATGTAGATACGAGGTATCAAAGCCAGACTATCAGGCATGGTGGCAATGACTTTACCTGCTAAGCATATGCTTCTTCATCTTCATAGCTCTTATGTTGGGAGCTTCATACCAACATTTCCAAACAGTTTCTTCCTATACTTTATTATCACTTCACAAACACTTAAAATATCTGGTAAAAATTTAATCATCTGACTACATGATTCCTTAGAATTTTAGTCATGTAAGCCCCAAATTCATGAACATAAAAATTAGCCTCCCCATAAACACTGAATCCACATATCTTAGGTCAGAATGTTCAACTGTTTTCTAAATTTTACATTAGGTATTTACTGAGCATAAATAGCTGAGAAATAATAAATTAATTATCAGTAATAAACATAATTTCCATATCAATGAAAATTTCTGGATTATTCATTATATATATATCAGGATAGTTTAGGAAGATGGCTGGGAGAAGATATCAAAAACCAATCTGGTCTTTCTTCATGACAAAATCATTTCAGGAACATTGTATCAGCTTTAAAATTACGTTACAGAGAGATACAAGATAAACATTGACACATTAATTCCATCTGGATGGTTTTGCTGAGTATTTATTGTATGCCAAGTAGACATTAAAGGTATGTTTCTGAATGAAAAAAATTCTCATGAAATTCATACTTCAGTAGAGAGTAGAATAGAGAAGAAGCAACAGTGTAAACTTAGAAGGTAGTGGAGAAGAATAAATAGGCCTCATATAAAACGTAAACTTAGTTGTGGCAGGACTGGTTGGTCCCATGAGCAAGTGATATTTGAGCAGAAACTAAGAAGGGCTTGTAGGTGTGAAGATTGGGGAAAAAGTTTCAAGATTCAAAATTGTAGGTGCACTATGCTTATAACCTGAAGAAGTAAAAAGTAAGTCAAGGTAATTTAAAGAGAGACCTATATAGATCTAATCTACATGGGAATTAGGTAAAAACAAAGATCTCCTGAGTAAATTGGGAGCATGGGGACTTTGAGGGAGGGTTGAAGTGGGGAGGGGAGAGGCAGGTAGTGGAGCAGAGAAAATTGTAGAGCTCAATAAAAATCAATTAAAAAACTCTAGAGTCTATTCTAACATGAATGGAAAGAATTAAAAATTTGAAATAGAAGTAGCCTAATGTAACTGTATTTTTAAATGTGTTATAAGACAACACTTCAAGTACAATTACCACCATTCTGGAAAGACATGCCTACTGGTGTTATATGGCACAAATTTCATCGGAGTTAACATCAACTTTCTTACTGGATCTAAGTCTAACTTAGTATGAAAAAATTCACAGCTAACATGATTCTCAAGGCCAAAACCTGTGCTAGGCAGGACATAGGCCATAGGAAAGAACCCATTATCATATTCCCCTAAATGGATATAATATTAAACTAATTTTAAATGATTTATCATGATATCCACAAATTAGTTCATCTCCAAATCCTCATCAGCACAACTTATTTTTAAGTAGATGGTGATTAACACAAAACTGTGAGGGTGCAGAGAATTAGAGACCTTGGAAGGCTCATCAGTATATCTGTATCATACACCCTTATCTCCAAGGTCAGGAATCACTGTAATAGAGTAATTGAAAAGCTAGTAAGAGCCAGAGTTGGTAGATAGCTACAAATAAACAATGTTTTCAGGACACAACAGAACTGTTGCAGATATGTATCCATGTTGCCTGTGTCATTATGGACTAGGTCAAATCATACAAAGTCCCAGCATGAAGAGGAGATAAGAGCATGAAGTCAACCTGTAGCTGAGGTGATGGCAATTGTTATCTTCTAGGTGGTGAGTCCATTTTTTAATGGTGTAGCTTTCCATGTTTCAGAGGAAGAATATATATACCAAAGTCTCTACAGGTAGAACAATAAAAACGAATAATCTGGCATTTAGAAGAGGGCATTATAAGAAGAAGCCTGTGAGAGAAACTGGACACAATAAAATACATTGTACAATGTTTTCAAAGACACATTTTAAAGTATAAAAAAGAAATGAAATAAATATAATATCTATATATACTGAGAGAAACAGAGATGAGGACAAAAGTTATAACAAAACTTATAATTATTCTGAGTTAAAGGTCCCATTGGTCTTGAATAATTATCCTTATATTAAGTTTTAAAAATAATAGATTGTACTAAGAAAATGTTTTCTTATGAAGCTGTCTCTTCAGAGCACCTTTAATCTCATTATTCCTGAGGCTGTAAATGAGGGGGTTCAACATGGGAATCACCACCATGTAGAACACAGACAACACCTTGTTCTGGTCTGTGGAGTAGCTGGACTTGGGCATCACATAGATGAAGGTGACAGTCCCATAGAACAGAGTGACTGCAGTGAGGTGGGAGGTGCAGGTGGAGAAGGCCTTCTGGCGGCCCTCAGAGGAGCGCATCTTCAGGATGGTGATGAGGATGTAGGTGTAAGAGACAGCTATGACAAGGACTGTGATCATGGTTACTGATCCAGCAGAAAATGAGGTAACAACTGCAGAGACACTGACATCAGAACAGGAGAGTTCCACCAAAGGAGCAAAATCACAGAAAAAGTGATTGACTCTGTTTGGTCCACAGAAAACAAAAGAAAGAAAGGAAAGGGCGAAGGAGGAAGCATTGAGAAAACCCCCTATGTATGATCCTGCAACCAACTGGATGCAGACTTGTCTGGACATTTTGGCTGAATAAAGCAGTGGGTTGCAAATTGCTACAAAGCGATCGTATGCCATGGCAGCCAGAAGGAAACATTCAACTGTCCCAAAAAAAGCAGCTGAGCCAAACTGTATAAAACATCCAAGATATGAGATAGTACTTTGATTTACCAGGAAGTTGACAAGCATATTGGGTGTGACAGAAGATGAGTAGCCTATGTCAGTAAAAGCCAAGTGACTGAGAAAAAAGTACATGGGGTGATGCAGCTGGGAAGAGACTCTGATGAGAAGGATGGTGCTGAGGTTCCCAGACACAGTCACCAGGTAGATGCACAGGATGATGGTGAAGAGGATGACTTTAAGGACTGGGTCATCTGTCAGACCCAATAAAATGAACTCTGTCACTGCAGTGTGGTTCCCTTCCTCCAGGAGAGCCATGGAGTAGTGTAGCTCCTGACAGAACAGACTATGATGGACACATTACAGGAAGGGGTTTATAAATAGGTCACTTCATTTTATTTCATCATACATGGAGAGCATTACCAATTAATATATAAGTTCATTTTTAAATTAAACCTAGAATGGATGTTTTTAAGGGTTTTCTTTATTTGTACATCTGTGTACAATAATTCCTTCCAAATAATTTAAGTAGAAATGTTAGGAATTTGCTACAAAGAATAAATAAATTTTGTTTATATTCATTTATAGTAAAACATCTCTGTTATTGAAACACCCCTTCATACAAATAGATCCATAAATAAATATAAAATAATATAAGTCTTAAGATGATAGCAATATACTTATTATAAATATAGCAAAATATAAGAGCTGATAATTTGAAGAGTTAAATAATGGCTAACTTTTATTAAATGCTTACTACATTACCAGCATATGATTTTAAAAATATTGCATATTTTTATTCTTAATTCTATCAAATAGCATTACATTTTTGTCAGTTCCATTTTATAACAGAAAAGTACTTTATGTTTTGTAAGATTTATATAGTAATTAACCAAATTATTTGGCTTCAGAGATGGTTCACTAATTAAGAGCACTTGGTATACTTGAAATGAACCAGGATCTGATTCCCAGTACTCACATGGTTTCTCACAGCAGTCTGAGGTTCTAGTTCTGGGGACCAAATGTCCTCTTCTGGTCTTCATAGACACCAGGCATGTATGTGGTGCACATACGTATACACAGCCAACATTCATAAACAAATGCAAAATAACAAATCTTTTAACTGTTGAGTAGATATGTTCTTTGAAGTTGTGTTGATTTCTGGTCTTACTAATGGATTGCTAAAGAAGGAACTGAAAACTTGGGGGTAGCTGGGAGGAATGCAGGAAGGGGGAACTAGGTAAGATGTAGTGTTGAGATATAAATATATTTTCAATAAAATAAAATGAGAAAACTTAATTTTATGTCTAATCATTCTAAATAATTCACCTATGAAAATATAAGGTGGTTCAATAAATATATGTTTATTTTCCTTCTGCTATATGACTGTTTTACCTCATCTGTCTTGTTTGTCCACCATGGTTTGTATATGTAGTACATTTTCAAAGGATAAAGTATCTCCATTTACCAACAAAGTCAAAATCTTACCTCTTATAGTAAGAATTCATTTCAAAGTAAGAAGTTCAAAGTCACTATGATTTTATACCTACAAAGCTGTCTGCACTGTTATTACTAAGGATAAGTCCCTGGTGACATTATGGATTCCAGTGTGAATTTAAATTACCAGGGATCATTACTTGTTTCCCAGTGAGTATTTATCAGTACATTTCACACAAAACAATTTCCAAGGGGTCACTTGTCAATCTCAAGTGATCTCTTGTTTTCCTATTATGTGAGTATTGGTGCACTTTCACTTGGCACTTTTTTGGAGGTACATGATAACAATTATCCTAGGTGAATATTTGAACAAGTTGTCAATTTATTAATTTTAATTCACATTAAAATACTTTTTTTCAGTTTGTGTACATGATGAATTATACTTATTAATTTTTGTATATTGAACCATCCTTGAATCTCTAGTATAACGTCTACTTGACTGTTGAATGAATACACAGACCTGATCATTCCTTAGTATGGTTGAGGAGAATATTTTATTGTAGAGATATGGAAGAGCTGAACCAAAAACATCTGGTAAGGTCCAAACTGAACTGGCAAATTGGACTGAACTAGTCAATGAGACAGTCAGGAGAGGGATAGGAGAAGAATAAAAGATCAAAAAGAGGGAAGAGGAGAAAGGCACAAGGGAGCTGTAAAGGTATAAGTTAGAGGGTGGGTTATGCCATCTAAGATGGTACTGTAACAGGACCTTGTGAGTAGAAACCGAGAGAACCCAGAGGCTGGCATAGATCTTGGTACAATAATAAGAATCACAGGCATAGGTTAATGGAAGAGTCCTAAGTCGCTTTTTGCCAGAGATAAGGTGAATGATTCATTTTATTAAGTATGAACTATTTTTTACTTTTATTTGTATTTATTTTATGCTGAATTTATTACCATGCTATAAATTTTTGTTTCTTCAGTTTCTTCTGGGATATCTTTTTCTTCTGTTCAACCTCCTCTCTCACGTTGGAACATTTGATTCTTTTAAGTGAGCATGATACCAATTTGACAGGAGTAACTCATGTATAGGTTAATCTGGCTGTGAGCTCTTTAGTTCACTGGTCATCTTAGATGATTAATTCATTTGGATTTGTTCAATGATTAGAGAATCTACCTCTAAACTCTTCAGCATTACTCTCTATATTTTTAAGCATGTGCAGCAAAAATTAGCATTCTTTCTTGGCCATTGATTCAATGTTGAGCTCCATTGTTTGGCCTTGGCACACCTCCCCACCCCACTATTATACTGTCAGAACAGCATACATTGTTTCTTCAAAGAGACATCTTTCAGATAATCAGTGAAGTTTTGAATATGCATACCTTTGATGGCCTGGGCAGTTTCACAGATGTTCTTAACATGAACCTGAAGATTTGATCCTCTTGATTTACATAATACTGTAGGGTTTTCTGAGTCAAAAGAGTAGTGAACCATCGTCACAGGTCACTTCAGGCTGCTTAGAGGAAGAGCAGGACTATCTTCTGAAGTCTGAGGGAATGATGGCTTTTTTCTAAATCTGACTTTGAAAAATGACTTTTTGGGACCAACAATTCATGATAAGAAGTGATGGAATCTGTTCTATAACTGACTCTGTGCTGAAATTAGGTCATCATTGCCCTGGGAGGCAGAAAGTTTGGAATGTTGGCCTAATAATAGGAAAGGACAGAGGACTGAAGGCTATAGGACATCTGTTTCACCCAGTGCCCAGATTCTGTGATACCACATAGATCTATTAAAGTCTAGGCAGCTTTAGAGCCCTCTGTGATGCAGAGGCTTTGACGAGTTTAATTCCACCAAAAACACCCAGGGTTGGCATGTTTGGAGCAACGTACAGTCTTCAATTGATTGGAAATATGCTTGGGGAGAAGTAGAATAGGGGCAGTAGGTTAAAGTGATTAGGAAATTTTTAATCATGGGTATGCATTTAAAATAATAGTGTGTGTGAAGGGCAGTCAGAAGAACCCTGATAGTTTGAGAGTATATCAAAAGACCTGGGAAATCATGATCCCATCCTCAGGGATAGGTATTAGAAGAGAAACTTAGACCTGTTTAGCACCATCAAACTATGATGTATAATATGAAATTTCATGTTTAACATTACTAGAATCATGACACTATATGTTTAACATCATGGAATTTTCAGGTAAATAGATAGAACTAGAAAAATTCATCCTGAGTGAGGTAACTCAGACCCAGAGAGTTAAATGTGGTAAGTACTCATTTATAGTGGATATTAATTGTAAATAATTACAATTTACAATTGTAAATTGTAAAGTTAAGGATAGTCATGCTATAATCCACAGACCTGTAGAAACTAAGTAACAAGGAAGGCTCAAGAGTGGTTTCATGAATCTTCCTAGGAAGGACAAATAAAGTCGATATCATGGGGGCCTGAGGCCTGGTGGGAATTGGAGCAGAAGGGGTCATATGGGGAAATGTAAGTGGAAACTGTGAGTTTATTCCTGTCCCCCAAGATCCAAATAATCACACAGAAACTATATTAATTGCAACACTGCTTGGAAAATCACTTAGGAATATTGCCAGCTAGTTCCTATGTCTTAAACTAACCTGTTTTCACTATTTTGTATTTTATCATGAGGGTCATGGTTTATTGGCAACATTCCAGCAGCCTCGGATGGCCATCTTTCTCCTTAGGCAGCTACATGGCATCTCCTCAACTCTGCCTATTCTCTCTGCTTATCTCTGTTCAGATTTCCCACCTGACTATATTCTGTATTACTAGTAGGCCAAAGCAGTTTTATTCATTAACCAATGGTAACAATGCACATTCATAGCATATGGAGGAAAATCCCTCATCACCTCCCTTTTTCTGGCTAAAGGAAAATGAAGGTTTTAATGTTAATATAGGAAAATTACATATATCAAAAAGATATCAAGCAAGAATTACAGTTTCAATATCTATATTTACTTTATCTTTTATCACAACTAAGAAAAATTATAATTATAACTAGTTATTCTTCCACTTGATCAAAGACTCCAGAAGGATACATTACCAAAATAAACAGGAAGTGCACTGAAAGCGACATCCTGAATCTTTAGAATTGAAAGAAACATATCCCTTCCTGGACAGTTACTGAAAATTCTTCTGTAACATTGTATTATGGATGTTTGTTTAGAATTTTGTTTTTTTTCTTTTTTTAAATTT
>NC_022015.1:11611819-11626021 GCF_000317375.1 Microtus ochrogaster
CTCTGTTTCCTGGTTCCTGCCACAGGCCAAGAACCCTCTCACCCCTCCGAAGGGTCTTCAGGATCAGGGCCAGACTCCCCGTTTACCAGTGACCTTGCCAACAAGGGGCCTACTTCTTTGATCCAACCGCAGTGGGACGTCTGCTCTCGGTATTGCCTGCCCTTCCCCGCCTCGTGCGTGCCTCTGCTGCTGCTGGGCCGGTCCCCGCTGCTTGCGTCTGTCACCGCTGGTCCCCCAAAGCCTATTTTTGATTGCAGCGCTGCGCCTCTCCACTGCGACTGCGCGCCTCTCCGCCGCGACTCTTGTTTAGAATTTTGATTACAACTTGTTATGGATAATGGTCAGGAAAAATGCAGAACAAAAAAGATTCAGAATTCTTGTTTTGAAAAGCAAAAAAGGGGAGTACTGTGGAACAATGATCTTGTATCCTGTAAAGATTTGTTATTTGTATTGGTTTGCTAAAACACTGATTGGTCAGTAGGCTGGCAGGAAGTATAGGTGGGGTGACCAGAATAGGAGAATTCTGGGAAGAGTAAAGGAAGAAAGTCAGTCCCAAGCCAGATGTAGAAGAAGCAAGATGAGAATGCTTTATAGATAAAAGGTAACAAGCCATACAACTAACATAGAATAGAATTATGGGTTTATTTAAGATGTGAGAGGTAGTTTGTAAGAACACTGTTCTAATAGGCTAACCATCTTATAAATAATGTAGATATCTGTATGTTTCTTTGGGACAGAATGGCTGTGCAACCAGGTAGGAGAAAAACCTCAGTCAACAGGGAAAAGATGGAGGGAAGGTGTATTAGGAGAAACAACTGGAATTGGAGGCATCTCAGGGTTAAGCTAGGAACTTACTGCAATGGAAATTCCTAGGAATCTTCAGTGGTGACCTTAGCTAAGGCTTCAAGTAGTGAAGGACAAGGAACATAAACTGGCCATCTCCTATAACCAAGCAGAACTTCCAATGTAGGGATTGTGACAACAGCCTAGCCACAATACCTTTGACCTACAATTTTCCTGCCTACAAATGTTCTGGGTAAATGTGCCAGAGAAATTAGGGAAGTGGCCAACTAATGACTGGTCCAGTTGGAGACCTGTTCTATAAGAGGCACTACCTGGAAGGCCAGAAACCAGAGGCTGGATATTCTAGAGACCCAGAATAAAATCAAACATGATTGTAAAAAAAAGTCAATGAAATGAACTCTAATGATATTCTGCTGTACTTATAGACAGGAGATTAGCTTCATTATCCTCAAAGAGGTGTCATCAAAGAGGCTTCATACAGCAACCAATGGAAACAGAGGAAGAGACTCAGAGCTTGTGACTATGATAATAGGAGTCAGTGCTTTACTAATTCTAGATTAATTCCTTATCCTAGCTTCATTGATAACTGTTAAAACTCTAGATTTTTGAAGTCTTAATATAAAAATAGCATAGAGAAGAGAAGAAGTCTGAAGCATCTCTCATTTTCCATGTACCTTAAATTCCTTATGACTTTATAACTTTCCTTTACACACATTATAACACTTTCTTGGACCCTTACAACTTATCTAAGCATTCAATTCCTCAAACCTTTACAACTCTTTAAGTTATTTTCTTAGCCCCTCATAGCTTACATAAACTTTAAAACCTTTTTTCCATTCAATCATTTACCATGGGACATAAGTGGATAATTACTGGGAGTAGTCATTGTAAAGCAATTTTCTTTAAATAAAGAAATAGTAAACACTTACACTGAAACCTCTGGTTGAGTTTATCCTTTTAACCAAAATGTCTGACAGCAATGTAAATTGTGCCTGATCCTGCCTTTCTCTGTAAGAGACTCAAAATGTCTTAGGAAGGTGGAGCCTGAAGCCTGATTATACATATGAAATAATTTGGATGACAAATGCAGTCTAGGGGAGAAGCTGTTTTGCTTGCTGTTGTTAACATAGGCTACAGTTAGTCATCAATATCATTGGGTATCTGAAAAGGTTACATTATTATGAGAAGTAAAATCCAAATGGTCTATGTATCAAATAAAATGAGAGATTTGCAGTCATCAGGGCAGGCTGGAAGTATATGTGTCCAGAGTCACTACCCTGCCACCTAGGTTTTCCTTTCTTTTCTCCTGGTTTGTGGACTTTCCTGGACCCCTCCTTGGTATGCTGCCAAACTAGGTAGCTGCCTTGAAACCTACTCGGGCCTCTACTGTTCTATACAACAGCAGTCAGTTTTCTCCTTCTTTGTCATCTTAATCATAATTGGTGGCAAATTTGATGAGACAACTGGAAATTTTTAATGATTGGAACTTTTCAAAAATGGAAGAGAGAGAGAGAGACTGAGAGAGAGAGAGAGAGAGAGAGAGAGAGAGACTGCTTCCCACCTTAAAATTAAGAGACACATTTTTTCTCCCCATCTCCCCTTTCCCCCATCTCACCCACCACCAGTTCCCAGTTTTTGCCAGGCAATCTTGTCTACTTACAATATCCAGGAGGATAACTATATGTTTTTCTTTGGGTTCGTGTTCTTATTTAGCTTCTCTAGGATCATGAATTATAGGCTCAATGTCCTTTATTTATGGCTAGAAACCAATTATGAGTGAGTACATCCCATGTTCATCTTTTTGGGTCTGGCTTACCTCACTCAGGATAGTGTTTTCTAATTCCATACATTTGCATGCAAAATTCAAGATGTCATTGTTTTTTACCACTGAGTAGTACTCTAATGTGTATATATTCCACCCTTTCTTCATCCATTCTTCCATTGAAGGGCATCTAGGCTATTTCCAGGTTCTGGCTATTACAAACAATGCTGTTATGAACATAGTTGAACAAATGCTTTTGTAATATGAAGGGGAGGATGGGAAGAACTTGAGGGAATGGGATGGTTGGGATAAAGGAAGGGTAGATATGGGATCAGGGAAATATATATCTTAATTAAGGGAGCCAATTTTAGAGTTGGCAAGAGACTTGACCCTAGAGGGGTTCCCAGGTGTCCAGGGAGATGTCCCCAGCTAGTTCCTTGGGCAGTTGAGGAGAGGGAGCTTGAAATGGCCCTACCCTATAGTCATACTGATGAATATATTGCATATCATCATAGAACCTTCATATGGTGATCGAAGGAGATAGAGACAGAGACCCACATTGGAGCTCCGGACTGTGCTTCCATGGTCCAAATGAGGAGCAGAAGGAGAGAGAACATGAGCAAGGAAGTCAGGACCACGAGGGGTGCACCCATCCACTGAGACAGTGGGGCTGATCTATTGGGAGCTCACCAAGGCCAGCTGGACTGGGACTGAAAAAACATGGGATAAAACCAGACTCTCTGAACATGTCAGACAAGGAGGGCTGAGAAGCCAAGGACAATGGCACTGGGTTTTGATCCTACTGCATGTACTGGCTTTGCGGGAGCCTAGCCTGTTTGGATGCACCTTCCTAGACCTGAATGGAGGGGGTGAGGACCTTGGACTTCCCACATGGCAGGGAACCCTGACTGCTCTTTGGGTGGAGAAGGAGAGAGAGGGGAGCGGGGGAGGGGGAGGGAAATTGGAGGCAGAGGCAGGGAGGAGGCAGAAATTTTTAATAAACAATGTGAGACACAATTACTATGGGGAGAGTTTTCTGTATGATTATGCAATGCATTATTTAAAATTGGGACAATTAAATCAATTAAATGAAGAGACAATCAATAGGTATTGACATAATGTTAATTATCATCTTAATAATTCTTGGAATATCTCTAAAAGGGTTGGTTGATATGAGTGTTAATAAACAGGCCTTAGAAAAACTTGTTAAAACATATAATAGAGATATTCAGATCCATACAAAGGAATTTAAAGAGAACCAATTTCAGCATTGCATTATAAGCTTGGAGAAGAACAGCCTATGGTTTTCAAACAATCCATGTTAATTTATTCAGTCACCACAGAGGAACTGTGAAGTCACAGATATCACTAAGGTTGTTTAAGCGCTCACTGAAATACTGTGGCAATGTAAGATTTAAGGAGAGTCAAGGAAGTGCTAGTCTCTATGGCATGCATTCACCTCATGTGAAGCAGATGTTAAACTTGTGGTCAAATTGTAATATAATTTTCCTTAAGACTGGAGACACTTGGTTACAGCACTCTTGAATTGTGGTCCTCAATTACAAGGAAACTTGGTGGAAAGATGAGGCTAGTGACATTGAACTATGTAGAGGGGTAGAGGTATAAAAATCTCCCAAGATCAGCTTCTTAAAGACAGAGATTTTGCTAATGTATAAAGAAAAGTTCTATATAAGCATCCAAAGAAGAAGGAAAAACTACCCAGAAAAAGTTACCAATAAAAGGAATAGTCTGACCTAATGGAATCTGAAGTCTCCAAAACTGTGATGGGATCCTGTTCTGCTAGGATGATGATAACACCAGTAAGCTGAAAAACACCTCCTAAAGATTGGCTTTGGACTACAAACTGTGCAGGATTATTATGAAGTGGCTAGCTGAGATGATCCAGCTTCACAGATTACTCTAACCAGGACTTGACACATATCCTTGAGACTTTCTCTTATGCATAGACTGGACAACAAATGATACAGCTACCACTGTCAGGACTTGACAATAAACCAAAACCTTTTCATTTCAGGATCCTCTAAAGATGTTATTGCCCTCCCCCCCAGAAAGAAGTAAGTAAATTTAAGAGCATGATGTCTATATTCCCAAGAGGTAGGTGGGTGTTTTTTGTTGTTCAATGGGTTCTGGATATTTGTTATTGCAAAAATATGGGTATTGTTTGGGGGGTTAGTCACAAGATGATATTGGTAATGGTCACAGAACAATTTGAACAGAGGGGTTCAGATTCAAGGTTCTTGTTTGGAAAGAAAAATTGTCAATACAGATATGAGACAATATAATGGTAGATTATTGAATTTACTCTGAAAAGAAAAAGGGGGATATAGAAATAAGATAGAAAGTTAGATTATTAAACCTATTTTTGATCCAAAGAAGTAACTACTAGTTTTAAAAATTGTACACTGAATTGAATTTTTATATTTATACAAATTTAAGATTATTTTTTTTTAGAATATATTGTACATACATTTATAACCTTGTTTAAGGTATTGTGCCTATGCAACTAATTTAACAATTTAATGCAAATTTTTGGCCCTTGAAAATTATTATTACCAAAATTTAGGATGATAAAGGAAGGCAGGTTAGTAGATTGTCACCTATTACAATAGAACTTCTAGTCATATTAGGTATGTTTCAAGATCAAACAGATATGTTTTGATAGGCAGGTGGTCTTCAAACACTTCGGAGATCTGTAGAATATGGAATTTAAGATGTTTTAATAACATAAGTTCCTTTTTATGACAATGAGACATTTCTGTTTCTACAGCACAAATCTTCTTCAGAGAAGATAATGGCATCAAAGTAACTCCACATGAGGGTTGTCTTCTTTTTGGTAAATGTAAACTACTGCACAGGAAAGTATTTTTGCTTTGGCTGCTGATGATATGCTGTTCAAATTGGACAAGGAGGATGCAAAAGAGAGTGACTGCCAAAACTTTTTATAACAAGGTTGGACAGTCCTTCAAAAATCCTGCTTCATAGAGAAGGCTTTTTGTTTTTATTTTTTTATTGATTTTATTGAGCTATACATTTTTCTCTCCTTCCCCTTCCTGCCACTCCCCTCCCCTTCATCCCTCTCACATGATCCCCATGCTCACAATATACTCAGGAAATCTTGTCTTTTACTACTCCACAGGTCTGGCTACCCACCATCTGGAGGCTAGGCTCTCATGGAAGCAGTGGGGAAAGAGTCAACCACCAGTGCCACTCTGTGTAAGGTAACCTAGCAGGTTAAGATTTGTCTCCTGCAGAAAGCTGTAAGGACATGGCTGCAGATATGCAAACACCCAGGTCCATACACATAATATCTCTGAAAAAGTGTAGTATGCTTAAAAAGGTGCTTAGGTGCTAAGAAAAATCAGAAAATGTGTATAGAAAGTAATAGAAATAATTGAAAAATAACGAAGTCTTAAAAGACTTAAAAGAGAGAGCAAACTAATATAAAAATAAGCCACAGGAGGGAATCTGTATATCTTATGGTGCTTTGTTAACTTTGCACTTTTTAAATACTAATGAACAGAGAACAACATATGTGGAGAGGCATCTGATTATGAAAGGTAATTTGAATTAAGCCAGCTTATATAGTAGAGGTGACTTGGCTTCAGAATGCAAGCTTGAAAATGTGTTGTATTGGGGGAGAGGTTATACTTTTGTTTCCATAGAAAATAAAAAAATATAGATTTATTTAAAATTAATAAAGACCAGATTTCACTGGGGGAGACCTCCTGAGGATCTTGGCTACAGACTGAACACTGTGAATGTAATTCTTACTTGGTGATTGTTCTTATTGTATATAATTTTACTGCTTCATAGTTAAAACCTTCCCTTTTTAATTTCATATAAAAAGGAATAAATACTGCGGGATATTTGTATACTATGTGGAGATGTATTGTTGTGATTGGTGTAATAAAAATTTTAATTGCCAATAGCTAGTTGGGAGGGATAGGTGGGACTTTGGGGCAAAGAGTGAACTCTGAGGAGAAGAAAGGCATAGTCACCAGCCAGACTTAGAAGAAGCAGGATGGGTAGTCTGGAGATAACTTAATGAACCTCATACCATAATGTAGATAAAAAAATGGGTTAATTGAAGTTATTAAAGCTAGTTCAAGAACAAATCCTAGGTAATAATGAGTTTTCATAATTAATAATAAGTGTCTGTGTCATTATTTGCAGACTGGCGGATGAAAAGAAAGTCCTACTACACTGAAAAACTCCATTTAATTGCAATCGTGATTAGATGTCCTTAGATAATTTAAACACCTCTCATTTAAGAAGACTGAATAGGAAGTAAACTCTAGCTCTCAAGAGGGAAGAGACTACATAAACCAGTTATGTAAATAAGTAGAAAATAAGGAAGAACACTACAGATAGAAAAATATTAGTAGACAACTTTCTGAATGTTAGGGGAGGACAAATCAAAAGGGAGAGAGTGCCACGACTTATGGCCCAGATGTTTTAAATGAATTTTGTGATCCACACTATTCTTCTATTGAGGTTCCAAAATTAAGTAGGAAAGCAGAGGCTAGTGTATGTCGCAGCACAGTCTGTTACTAACACTGTGACCATTGCTATCATAGGAACAGACACTGTAAATTTCAAGACCCAGGTAAAAGAGAGAGTTTCCTTAAGTTCAAACAGATAGGCTCTCTCCAATATCTTCTTTTTCCTTTTTTTAAAGAATTAATTTTCTTTTACTTTTTATGTGTATGAGTGCTTTGCCAGCATGGATACATACCATGTACATTCATATTTCCTCCAGAAAGCAAAAGAGTGTGCTGAATCTAAATCTATCAGTCTTGGAAATATAGATTGTTGTGGGCCACAGTGTGAATTCTGGTGACAAAACCCAGGTCTTCTATAAGAGTAGAGTGTGCTTTTAATCACCAAGCCATCTCTTTAGTCCATCCAGTCTCCTCTTGATTCTACTCTGTATTTCTTGTCATGTAGTGTTTTTTTTGTCTTGCCTGATTCTTTATGTTTTTATTTTTCATTTTGTGTGTGTGTGTGTGTGTGTGTGTGTGAGAGAGAGTGTATGTATGTGTGTTCTTAAGAACACAGACTATATAAATGGGTTTTTGCTTTCCACCATGATGATACCAGGGATCAAACCAGACTACCAGGCATGGTGGCAATGTCTTTACCTGATAAGCATAAGATTCTTCATCTTCATAGCTCTTATGTTGTGAATTTCATACCAACCTTTCCAAACAGTTTCTTTCTAGACTTTATCACATCACAAACATTTAAAAATATCTAGTAAAAATTTAAGCATCTGACTACATGATTTCTTAAAATTTAGTCATGTAAACCCCAAACTCTTGAACATTATGAGGAGGATTAGCCTCCCCATAAACACTGAATCCACATCTCTTAGGTCAGCATGCTCAACTGTTTTTCTGAATTTTATATTAAGCATTAACTGGGCATGAATAGCTGAGAAATAATAAATTAATGATCATTAATAAACCTTAATTTCCATATCGATGAAAATTTATGGATTATTCATTACATATTTGAGGATAGTTTAGGAAGATGTCTGAGAGAAGCATCAAAACCAATCATGTCTTTCTTCACGACAAAATTGTTTCAGGAACAAGCTTTGTAATTACTTTACAGGTAGATACAGGATAAACATTGAGACATTAATTTCAACGGGTTGTTTTTGCTGAGTATTTATTGTATTATAAAACCAAGTAGGCATTAAAGATATATTTCTGAATAAATCAATTCTCATGAAATTCATAGTTCAGTGGAGAGCAGATTAGAGAATAATTAATAGTTTAAACTTAGAATGTGGTAGAGAAGAATAAATGTAGCTCATATGAAAATTAAAGTTAGTTGTAGCAGGACTGGTTAGTCCCATGAGCAAGTGTTATTTGAGCAGAAAACTAAGAAGGGCTGGAGGTGTGAAGATTGCGCAAAAAGCTTCCAGATTCAAAATTGCAAGTGTGCTCAAGATTATAACCTCTGGAAATAAAAATTAAGTCAGCGTAATGTAAAGAGAGAAACATGTTAAAACTCTAGAATTTATTCATACATGAATTGAAAGAATTATATTTTTGAGATAGAAGTAGCCTAACATAACTGTATTTTTAAATGTGTTGTACAGAAACTTGTCTTGTGAACAACTGAATTACAATTACCACCATTATGGAAAGACACACCTATCGGTGCCCCATGGCACAAATTTCATGGGAATAAATATCAGCTACCTTACTAGATCTATGTGTAAGGTAGCAAGAAAAAAATCACAGCTACCATGATTCTCAAGGCCAAAACCTGTGCTGGACAGGACATAGGCCATAAGGAAGAACCCATTATCCTATTCCCCTGAATGGATATATTATTAAACTAACTTTAAATGACTTATAATATCTACAGTAGTTCATCTCCAAACCCTCATCAGCACAACTTTTTTTTTTGCAGTAGATGATGAGTACCAAACAACTGTGAGTGTGCAGAGAATTAGAGACCTTGGAAGGCTCAACAATATATCTGGATCATACACCCTTCTCTCCAAAGTCAGGAATCACTGTAATAGAGTGATTGGAAAGATTGTAAGAGCCAGAGCTAGTTAATAACTACAAATAAACAATGTTTTCAGGAAACAACAGAACTGTTGCAGATATGTATCCATGCTGCCTGTGTCAGTATGGACTAGGTCAAATCATACAAAGTCCCAGCATGAAGAGGAGACAAGAGCATGAAGTCTACCTGTAGCTGAAGTGTTGGCAATTGACATCTTCCAGGTGGTGAGTCAGTTTTTTAATGGTGTAGCTTTCCATATTTCAGAGGAAGCATAATACCTAAGTCTGTACAGGTAGAACAATAAATACGAATAATCTGGCATTTAGAAGAGGGCATTATAAGAAGCCTTGTGAGAGAAACTGGACACAATAAAATACATTGTATAATGTCTTCAAAGACACATTTTAAAGTATAAAAAAGAAATGAAATAAATATAATATCTATATATACTGGAAGAAAAAGAGATGAGTACCAAAGTTATAAGAAACTTATAACTATTCTGAGTTAAAGGTACCATTGGTCTTGAATAATTATCTTTATATTATGGCTTTTTTGCATTATTTTTTTATTGAGAAAAGGAAAAAAAGACAAGTTGCAGCCTCCTCCCAGCCTCCCATTTCCCTCCCCCTCCTCCCACTCTTCTCCCCCTCCCCCTACTCCTCTCCCCCTCCCTCTCTAGTCCAATTATATTATGTTTTATAAAACAATAGATTGCACTAAGAAAATATTTTCTTATGAAGCTGTCTCTTCAGAGCACCTTTAATCTCATTATTCCTGAGGCTGTAAATGAGGGGGTTCAACATGGGAATCACCACCATGTAGAACACAGACATCACCTTGTTCTGTTCAGTAGAGTAGTTGGACTTGGGCATCACATAAATGAAGGTGATGGTCCCATAGTAGAGAGTGACTGCAGTGAGGTGGGAGGTGCAGGTGGAGAAGGCCTTGTGGCGGCCCTCAGTGGAGCGCATCTTCAGGATGGTGATGAGGATGTAGGTGTAGGAAACAACAATGACAAGGACTGTGACCATGCTTACTGATCCAGCAAAAAATGAGGTAGCAACTGCAGAGAAACTGACATCAGAACAAGAGAGTTCCACCAAAGGAGCAAAATCACAGAAAAAGTGATTGACTCTGTTTGGTCCACAGAAAACAAAAGAAAGAAATCAAAGTGTGACAGAGGTATCATTGAAAAAAAAACCCTATGTAAGTTCCTGCAACCAACTGAATACAGACTTGTCTGGACATTTTGGTTGAATAAAACAATGGGTTGCAAATTGCTATGAAGCAATCATAAGCCATGGCAGCCGGAAGGAAGCATTCAACTGCCCCCCAAAAAGCGGCTGAGCCTAACTGTATAAAACATCCAAGATATGAGATGGTCCTTTGATTTACCAGGAAGTTGACAAGCATATTGGGTGTGACAGAAGATGAGTAGCCTATGTCAGTAAAAGCCAAGTGACTGAGAAAAAAGTACATGGAGTGATGGAGCTGGGAAGAGACTCTGATGAAAAGGATGGTGCTGAGGTTCCCAGACACAGTCACCAGGTAGATGCAGAGGATGATGGTGAAGAGGATGACTTTAAGGACTGGGTCATCTGTCAATCCCAATAAAATGAACTCTGTCACTGCAGTGTGGTTCCCTTCCTCCAGGAAAGCCATGGGATAGTGTAGCTCCTGACAGAACCAGACCATGATTGACAAATTATAAGATGGCGTTTAAAAATAGATCACTTCATTTCAGTTAATCATACATAGAGAGCATTACCAAGTAATATAAAAATATATTTTAAAATTGTACTTACAATGGATGTTTTACCTAGGTTTTCATAATTCATGGATCTGTGTATAATAATTCCTTCAGAACTATTTACATAGAAATGTTAGGAATTTGTTACAAAGAATAAATAAATTTTATTTACACATATTTATAGTAAAACATACCTGCTTTCTGAATCATCCCTTCATACAAATTAATCCATAAGTAAATATAAATAGTGTTAACCTTAAGAAGATAGCAATATACTTATTATAAATATAACAAAATGTAAGAGCAGACAATTTGAAGAGGGAAATAATGGCTAACTTTTATTAAATGCTTACTACATCTCCATCATAGGATTTAAAAATTATTGTACATTTTCTACTCTTATTCCATTAAATATCATTACATTTTTATACATTCCATTTTATAACACAAAAGTATTTTATGTTTTCTTAGATTTATATAATAACTAACCAAATTATTGGGCTTCAGAGATGGTTCACTAATTAAGAGCACTTTTTGCACTTGCAATGAACCAGGGTCTGATCCCCAGTACTCACATGGTTTCTCACAGCAGTCTGAGGTTCTAGTTCTGGGGACCTAATGTCCTCATTCGGTCTTCACTGAAACCAGGCATCATATATGTGGTGCAAATACATACATACATACATACATACATACATACATATATATATATATATATATAACATTCATAACATAGGCAACATTCATAAACATAAAATCAAAGAATAAATCTTTTAAAAGGTGCAGTAGATATGAATACTAGACATTTTGAATTCAGAGTATTCCTTTTAGTTACTACAAATAATTATGAGTGGCCAAGCAATTGAGGGCACACTCAAATTAAGCACAGACATCAGAGTGGCATTTCTGCTTTCTAATGGTTAATACATATTGTGGTGCTTTGCTGGTGACACTGGTCACGAAGTCTATCATTTCTGTAAGTCTTAATTAACTTTTAAAAGGAATATAAATTCTCTTATTAGAACTGAGAAGAAATAAAACAGAGATCACACTAAAATTGCAAATGTAACTTCCTGTAGTAAGTTCATTAAACATTTTAAATATTTCTATATAGATCATTTTTCTTTAAAGTACCTTGAAATAGCAATTTCATCGTCATGTTAAATATGAACAATATTTGGCATGCTATTAGTAATTTTTTATTAAAACACACCAAATGCTTTCCCAATCTCATAGTGTTTTGTAACAGGAGTGTGATGGGATAAATTCACATGACATTCAACAGAGGACACTGATCAATAAATATTTAAACTAATAAGTTAAGAGGTTTGTGAAGGTTCATCTAGCATGGCACAGATTGACTATAAATCCCCACAAAGTATTTCAAAGCGGGAAAGCTTGTTAGCCTTTGGCTGAATGTGTACACAAATTTGACGTTACGTTGATTTATGGTCTTACTAGTGGATTGGTAAATAAGGAATCTTTGAAAACTTAAAGGTAGCTCGGAGAAATGTAGGAATTGGAAGCTAGGAAAGATGTAGTGTATGAGAGAAGAATCTATTTTCAATAAAATAAAAATAGAAAACTTAATTTTATGTCCAATCATTCTGAATAATTCACCTATGAAAATAAAAGGTGGTTCAATAAATGTATTTTTATTTTCCTTCTTCTATATGATCACTTTACTTCATCTGACTTGTTTCTCCACTATAGTTTGTAAATGTAGTACATTTTCAAAGGATAATGCATCTCCATTTACCAACAAAGTTACAATCTTACCTCTTGAAGTAAGAAGTCATTTCAAAGTAGGAAGTTCAAAGTCACTATGATTTTATACCCACAAAGCTGTCTGCACTGTTATTACTAAGGATAAGTCCCTGGTGAGGTTATGGATTCCAGCATGATTATAAATCATCAGGGATCATTACTTTCTCCCCACTGAGTATGGAGCACTACATTTCCCACAAAATAATTAAATTCTAAGGCGTCACCTGTCAATCTCAAGTGATCTCTCTTTTTTTTGTTTTTGTATTGGTGGACTTTCACTTGGCACTTATGTGAGGTACATGATAACAATTTCTTAGGTAAATATTCAACCAAGTTGTTATTTGATTCAGTTTAGTTCATATTAAAATACTTTAATCATTAAAATACTTTCTTCAATTTGGGTAGTTGATGAATTACATTTATTGATTTTTGTGTATTGAGCCATCCTTGACTCTCTAGGGTAAAGTCTACTTGACTGTTGAATGAATACACAGAACTGACCACTACTTAGTATGGTTGAGGAGAATGTTTTATTGTAGATACAAGGGAGAGCACCACCAAAGACATCTGGAAAGGTCCAAATTGAACTGGACAATTAGACTGAACTAGATGATGAGAAGGGCAGGAGAGGGGAAAGAGGGGAAGATCAAGAAGAGGAAAGAGGAGAAAGGAACAAAGGGAGGTGAGTTCATGGCAGAGCCAGGATAACACATAGGCAAAATGGCTGAGTTATAGAGGAAAGAGAAGTTTGGAGTAGGTAAATGAAGCCCAGAAGGTGGAGAGGTTTAAGTTAGAGGGGATGTTATGCCATCTAAGATGGTTCCGTAACAGGTATTTGTGAGTAGAGACTGAGAGAACCTAGAGGCTGGCATAGACCTTGATACGATAATAGGTATCACAGGCTTAACTTAATGGAAGAGTCTTAAGTCCCTTTTGCCAGTGATAAGCCCTATTTTATCTAGTATGAACTATCTTTTTTTTTTATTTTTCCATTCAATTATTTACACTTCCTTCCCTCCTCCCAATCACCTCCAGCTCCCCACACCCCCTCTTCCCTCTCCCACCCTGCTTGAGAGAGGGAAGGGAACCACGTCCTGTGGGAAATCCAAGGCCCTCCTCCCTTCATCCAGGGCTAGGGAATTAAGCATCCATATATACTAGGGTCCCAAAAAGCCAAAATATGCCTTAAAAACAAGTCCCAGTGCCTGTACCAATGGCTTCTCAGTCAGCCCCCACTTTCAGCTACATTCAGAGAGTCCGATTTGATCACATGCTCATTCAGACCTGGTCCAGCGGGATTTGGTGAGCTCTCATTAGAACAGGCATACTGCCTCAGTTGGTGGACTATCCCCTCCCGGTCCTGACTTCCTTGCTCATCTTCTCCCTCCTCTGCCTTTTAACTGGACCTTGGGAGCTCAGTCAGTTGCTCTGATGAGGGTCTCTGTCTCTATCTCCATCCCGTTGCTGAACGAAGTTTCTATGATGATATTCGAGATAATCATCAGCATGATAGTGGGGCAAGGACAGTTCAGGCACCCTCTCCTCTGCTGTCCAAGGACCTAGCTGGGGA
>NC_022015.1:11626577-11627706 GCF_000317375.1 Microtus ochrogaster
TTCATTTATTTTTACTTAATAATTTCCACCTCCACCACTCCTCCCATTCCCCCCCCACCTCCCCCTCCTTCTTCAGTCCAAAGAGCAGTCAGGATTCCCTGCCCTGTGGGAAGTCCAACCAAGGTCCTTCCCACTCCATCTAGGTCTAGGAAGGTGAGCATCCAAACAGACTAGGCTCCCACAAAGCCAGTACATGCAGTAGGATTAAAACCCAGTGCCATTGTCCTTGGCTTCTCAGCAGCCCTCCTTGGCTGACACGTTCAGAGAGTCTGGTTTGATCACATGCTCCATCAGTCCCAATACAACTTGTTTTGGTGAGCTCCCATTAGATCAGCCCCACCATCTCAGTGGGTGGGCGCACCCCTTGTGGTCCTGACTTCCTTGCTCATGTTCTCCCTCCTTTGTGCTCCTCATTTGGACCTTGGGAGCTCAGTCCAGTGCTCCAGTGAGGGTCTCTATCTCCATCCATCGCCAGATGAAGGTTCTATGATGATATGCAAGATATTCATCAGTATGGCTACAGGATAGGGCCATTTCAGGCTCTCTCTCTTCAGCTGCCCAAGGATCTAGCAGGGGACATCTCCATGGACACCTGCAGACACCTCTAGAGTCAATTCTATTGCCAACTCTAAAATGGCTCCCTTAATTAAGATATATGTATTGGCGTGAATAAATGCAGGCAAATATTAAAGAATATATACAATTTTAATGATTAAATAAAACTTACAGAATCGAAGTTTCCGCACAGCACAGGAGGTAGGAAACAAAGAGAGCGCGCAGCCTCCGCGCGCTCCATTTATCCGTAAACAACCGCCCCTGGCAAACCCGCCCTAAAGGGACTGGCTTAACCCTACATCTCCCCCTTTAATAAGCCAAAACTAAACCAAATACAACTATAAACAATAATAACAAATAATAAATATAACTAACAATATTGAGAACAAAAGTTTTGCTAGACATTCTATCTCAAGGAGTCTAAATAATGTAGAAAGTAACTACAATTAAATAACCTTCAACTCTGTCAAAGATCTGAGAAGGCAATAAATATTTCTTAACAAAATGAGAGATATCTAGAATGTGCAACAAATGGACAGAGACAACTGACTACCTGGGCAATCACCCAAAGTCT
>NC_022015.1:11654737-11665293 GCF_000317375.1 Microtus ochrogaster
GGGGGTTTGTGCTCTCTTCAGGGACATTCTGCCCCTGGATAGCACACACTCACCAGTCCAGATGGAACTCCTCAGCCGTGAGTACATTTTTTAATGGTGTAGTTTTCCATGTTTCAGGGGAAGTATAATACCTAAGTCTGTACAGGTAGCACAATTTAGGTTTCATCAAAAACAATAATCAGGTATATAGAAGAGGGAGTTATAAGGAGAAGGCTTGTGACAGAAACTGGACACAAAAATACATTTTAGGTTTTCAAGGACACATTTTCAAGTATAAAAAGAGAAATGCAATAAATGTAATATCTAAATACACTGGGAAAAACAGAGATGAGGACAAAAGTTATAACAAGAAACCTAAAAAAAAATCTGAGATAAAGGTCCCATTCGTTTTGAATAATTATCCCTATTATATTAAGTTTTATAAAACATTAGGCTGCTCTAAGAAAATATTTTCTTATGAAGCTGTCTGTTCAGAGCACCCTTAATTTCATTATTCCTGAGGCTGTAAATGAGGGGGTTCAACATGGGAATCACCACCATGTAGAATACAGACAACACCTTGTTCTGGTCTGTGGAGTAGCTGGACTTGGGCATCACATAGATGAATGTGACAGTCCCATAGTAGAGTGTGACTGCAGTGAGGTGGGAGGTGCAGGTGGAGAAGGCCTTGTGGCGGCCCTCAGTAGAGCGCATCTTCAGGATGGTGATGAGGATGTATGTGTAAGAGACAGCTATGACAAACCCTGTTATCAAAACTATGGAGCCAGCACAAAAAGTATCAAGAACTATGAGGACACTGTCATAAGAACAGGAGAGTTCAACTAATGGAGTAAAATCACAGAAAAAGTGATTAATTCTGTTTGGTCCACAGAAAACAAAAGTAAGAAAGGAAAGGGAGAAGGTGGAAGAATTAAGGAAACCGCCTATGTAAGATCCTGCAACCAACTGGATGCAGACTTGTGTGGACATTTTGGTTGAATAAAGAAGTGCATTGCAAATTGCTATGAAGCGATCATAAGCCATGGCAGCCAGAAGGAAACATTCAATTGCCCCCCAAAAAGCAGCTGAGCTAAACTGTATAAAGCATCCAAGATATGAGATGGTCCTTTGATTTACCAGGAAGTTGACAAGCATATTGGGTGTGACAGAAGATGAGAGGCCTATGTCAGTAAAAGCCAAGTGACTGAGAAAAAAGTACATGGGGTGATGCAGCTGGGAAGAGACTCTGATGAGAAGGGTGGTGCTGAGGTTCCCAGACACGGTCACCAGGTAGATGCACAGGATGATGGTGAAGAGGATGACTTTAAGGACTGGGTCATCTGTCAGGCCCAATAGAATGAACTCTGTCACTGCAGTGTGGTTTCTCCCTTCCTCCTGGAGAGCCATGAGGTAGTGTAGCTTCTGACAGAACCAGACTGTGATGGACAAATTACAGGAAAGGGTTTATAAATAGGTCACTTCATTCAATTTAATCACACATGGAAAGCATTACCAATTAATATATAAATATATTTTTAAATTGGACCTACAATGAACGTTTTACTAGGGTTTTCATAATTTGTCCATCTGTGTACAATAATGCCTTCCAAATAATTTAAGTAGAAATGTTAGAAATTTATTACAAAGAATAAATAACTTTTATCTTGTTATCTGAACAATCCCATCACTCAAATAAATCCTTAAATAATTATAAAATAATGTAAATCTTAAGAAGATAGCAATATACTTGTTATAAATATAACAAAACGTCAGAGAAGACAATTTGAAGAGATAAATAATGACTAACTTTTATTAAATGCTTACTACATCACAAGCACAGGATTTTAAAAATATTGTCCCCACTGAATGTACTGGCTTTGTGGGAGCCTAGGTGGTTTGGATGCTCACTTTCCTAGACCTATATGGAGGGAGGAGGACCTCAGACTGCCCACAGGGCAGGGAACCCTGACTGCTCTTTGGACTGGAAAGGGAGGAAAAGGGGAGTGGGGCATGGGGAGTGGAGGGAGGGGAAGGGATAAGGGATGTGGTGAGGATGCAGAAATTTTTAATTAAAAAATTAATAAAAATGAGTAAAAAAGAAAAAACTATTGTATATATTTTATTCTTAATTCCATTAAATAGCATTACAGTTTTATCAGTTTTATTTTATGACACAAATGCATTTTAAGTTTTCTAAGATTTATATAATAAATCTTATATATTATTATATAATAAATTTATATAATAAATTAACCAAATTATTGGGGTTCAGAGATAGTTCAGTAATTAAGAGCACTTTTTTCATTTGCAATGAACCATGGTCTGATCCCCAGTACTCACATGGTTTCTCTGAGGTTCTAGTTCTGGGGACTTAATGTCCTTTTCTGGTCTTCACAGACATCAGGCATGTATGTGGTGCAAATAAGTATATATAAATTCGTAACATAGGCAATATTCATAAACACAAAATCAAAATAACAAATCTTTTAAAAACTACAGTAGATATGAAAACTACTCATGTTGAATTTGCAGTATTCCTTGTAGTAACACATAATTATGCCTGACCATGCAATTGAGGGCACATTCAAATTAAGCACAGACATCAGAGTGGCATTTCTGCTTTCCAATGGTTAATACATAGAGGGGTGCTTTGCTGGTGACACTCATTACAAAGTCTATTATTTCTGTAAGTAAGTTCATGTCTTAATCAACTTTTAAAAAGGATGTAAATTTTCTTACTAGAACTGAGAAGAAATAAAACAGAGATCACACTAAAATTGCAAATACAATTTCCTGTGGTAAGCTCATTAAATATTTAAATAGATTACTTCTATTGAAAGTACTTTGAAATAGCAATTTCATCAGCATGTAAAATATGAATAATATTTATCATGATATTACTAATATTTTATTAAAACCTATCAGAAGCTTTCCAGGGTCACAGTGTTTTCTAACAGGAGTGTGATGGAATAAATTCACATGATTTTCAACAGAGGACACTGATTTGCAAATACTCAACTAAGAGTATTTGCATAAAATAGGTTTATGAAAGTTCATCTAGCATGGCACAGATTGACTATAATCCCTCACATTCTTTATTTATGATGATGCCTATGACACAAACATTCAGTCGATAAACTAAGCGGGTATCTGTACTTGATATTCATTGAGAGTAAGCCACCAAAGCATCTAATAGCGAGTGAACTTGTTATCTTTTGGCTGAATGATATGTGTGTTGTATTTGAAGCTCTTGTTTCTTTCTGGTCTTACCATTGGATAGATAAATAGGAATCTTTGAAAACTTGGAAATAGTTGGGAAGAGTGTAGGAAGGGGAAACTAGTCAAGATGTAGTATGTGAGGTAAGAATATATTTTCAATAAAATAAAAAGTGAAAACTCAATTTTATGCCTAATCATTCTGAATAATTCACCCATGGAAATATAAGGTAGTTCAATAAATATGTTTATTTTCCTTCTGCTATATTATTGCTTTACTTCATCTGCCTTATTTCTGCACTATGGTTTGTAAATGTAGTACATCTTCAAAGGATAATGTATCTCTGTTTACCAACAAAAACAAAATCTTACCTCTTGTGGTAATTCATTTGAAAGTAAGAAGTTCAAAGTCACTATGATTTTTATACCTACAAAGCTGTCTGCACTGTTATTACTAAGGATAAGTCCCTGGTGAGGTTATGGATTCCAGTGTGAATTTAAATCAACAGGGATCATTACTTTATTCCCAGTGATTATTGAGCACTAAATTTCACACAAAACAATTAATTTCCAAGGGGTCACCTGTCAATCTCAAGTGATCTCTTGTTTTCCTGTATGTGAGTATTGGTGCACTTTCACTTGGCACTTAAGGGAGGTACATGATGATAACTATTATCTTAGGTAAATATTTGAACAAGTTGTTATTTGATTCAGTTTCATTCATATTAAATACTTCAATCATTAAAATACTTTTTCAATTTGTGTACATGGTAAATTACATTTATTGATTTTTGTGTATTGAGTCATCCTTGACTCTCTAGGATAAAGTGTACCTCACCTTTGAATGAATACACAGAATTGACCATTCCATAGAATGGTGTTTTATTGTAGAGATAAAAATAGCAGAACCAAAGACATCTGGTAAGGTCTAAACTGTACTAGACAATTGGACTGAACTAGATGATGAGAAGGGCAGAAGAGGGGTAGGGTAAGAAAGGAAGAACAAAAAGAGGAAAGAGGAGAAAGTGACAAAGGGAGGTGAGTCCACAGCGGAACAAAGAGAATGCATAGGCAAAATGGTTGAATTATAGAGGAAAGAGAAGTTGGGAGTAGGTAAGGGAAGCTCAGGAGCTGGAGAAGGTATAAGTTAGAAGGTGGGTTATGCCATCTAAGATGGTTCTGTAACAGGCACTTGTGAGGAGAGACTGAGAGAACATAAAGACTGGCATAGACCTTGATACAATAATAGGAACCACAGGCATAGGTTAATGGAAGAGTCATAAGTCCCTTTTGCCAGAGATAAAGTGAGATAATGGCTCATTTTATCAAGTATGAACTATTTAAAAAAACTTTTATCTATCAGCATTTATTTTATGCTGACTTTATTACCATGCCATACGTTTTCTTTCTTCTGTTCCTACTGGGATATGTTTTTCTTCTGATCAACCTCCTCTCTTACTTTGGAACAGTTGATTTTTATCAGTGAGGAACATTTCAATGTGGCTGGGGTAGCTGATGTATGGGTTAATCTGGCAGTGATCTCTTTAGTTCACTGGCACATCTTAGATGCTTTGTTCATTTGGGTGTGTGCCATGACCAGAGAATCTACATCATCTAAACTCTTCAGCATTATTCTCTATATTTTAAGCATGTGCAACAAAAATTCAGCGCTCTTTTTTTTGACCTCTGATCTTGTGTCCAGTCCCAGTGTTTTGCCTGGGCACATTTCCCAACCCCACTTTTATCCACTGGAAGGCACACATTGTTCCTTCAAAGTGACATCTTTATGATATTTAGTGACATTTTGACTTTGCATACCATTTGTTATGATTGTTCCATTACTTTAAGAAACCAGCCACACCCACTCCCTGCAGCACCTCCCCTACTCTCGCCATCTTGGCTTCTCTTGCAGTCCCTTTATCCTCTCCCCCTTCTCCTTTCTCTCTCGCTCTGTCCTCCTCTCTTTCTTCCCCCCTCTCCTCTCCCTCTCCTCTCCCTCTCCTCTCTCTCCCCTTCTCCCCTCTTTCCTTCCCATTTTATAATTTAGCTAATAAATATCTAATTCTCTTCTTTAGATGTGTTTATCCATGTCCCTGTCTCCTGCCCATCCACCATGTGTCTCCCTGCCTGGGACCAGCCACAGCTGGGGGACAGGCAGATGTCTCTGCCTGGGCCTGATGTTCCCAGGGCCAGCTCCCTGCCACCATATGGCCCGCTACCCCCATTTGGGGGACCAACAGCATTTCTGCTGCCTACTGCCACTGGGGATCTTGCAGCATTTTTAAAAAATCATGACACCCTTAATGGTCTGAGCAGTTTCACAGGTGTTCTTAACATGAATGTGAGACTTGATCCTCCTGATTTGCATAGTATTGTAGGATTTTTAGGGTCAAGAGAGTAGTGAACCACTTCACAGGTCACTTAGGGCTGCTTAGAGGAAGAGCAAGAATTATCTTCTTAAATCTGAGAGAATGCTGGCTTTTTTCTAAATGGCAGACTTTGAAAAATGACGTTTTGGGGACCAACAATCAATGATAAGAAGTGATGGAATCTGTTCTATAACTGGCTCTATGTTGAAATTAGGTCATCATTGTCCTGGTAGGCAGATAGTTTGGAATGTTGGCCTAATAATTGGAAAGGAGAGAGGACTGAAGGCTATAGGACATCTGTTTCACCCAGGGCCCTCTGTGATGATGGGCCTCCGACTAGATTAAATTCCATAAGAAACACCCAGAGTTGGCATGTTTGGAGCAATGTACAGTCTTCAATTGATTGGAAATCTGCTTGGAGAGAAATAGACTAAGAACAGTAGGTTAAGGAGATTAGGAGAAATTTTTATCTTAGGTATGCATTTCAAATACTTTGTTGTGGAGCATTGTCTGAAGATCCCTGATAGTGTGAGAATGTATCAAAAAACCTGGGGAACCATGATCCCATCCTCAGGCATAGGCATTAGAAGAAAAACTTAGGCCTGTTTAGCACCATCAAACCATGATGTGTAACATCATGAAATTTCATGTTTAACATTACTAGAATCATAAAACTATATGTCTAACATAATGAAATTTTCAGGCAAATGGGTGGAACTAGAAAAAGTCATCCTGAGTGACATAACTCAGACCAAGAAATTTAAATGTGCTAAGTAGTCATTTATAGTGGATATTAACTGTAAAAATAAGGATAGTCATGATACAATCCACCAACCTGTAGAAACTAAGTAACAAGGAAGGCTGAAAAGTGGTTGCATGATTCTTCCTAGGAAGGACAAATAGAGTAGATATCATGGAGTCCTGAGGGCTTGTGGGGATAGGAGCAAGAGGGGTCAGGTGAGGAAAAGTAGGTGGAGACTGTGAGTTCATTCTTGACCTCCCAAGATCCAAATAATCACACAGAAACTTGGTTACTTGGGCAATCACTTAGGAATATTGCCAGCTAGGTTCTATGTCTTAAACTAACCCATATTCATTATTTTGTATTTTATCATGAGGGTCACGGTTTATTGGCAACATGTCAGCAGCCTCAGGTGGCCATTTTTCTCCTTAAGTGGCTACATGGCATCTCGTTGACTCTGCCTATTCTCTCTCTATATCTCTGTTCAGATTTCCCACATGAATATATTCTATCTTACTGGTAGGCCAAAGAAGGTTTATTCATTAACCAATGGTAGCAAAACATATTCATAGCATAGAAAGCTTTTAACTTTAACATAGCAAAATTACATATAATAAAAGAGGTATCAATCAAGAATCACAGATACAATATTTATATTTACTGTATCTTTTATCAAAACTAAGGAAAACAGTAGTAGGAGGAGTTGGGTCCCCTTGTTCCATCCCACCTGGCTAGAGTACACCTGAAATAATCACACAAAAACTGTATTTACTTAAACACTGCGTGGTCCATTATCTCTAGCCCCTTATTGGCTAACTCTCACATATTAGTTTAATCCATTTTTATTAACCTGTATCTCCATTTGACTGTGGCTTACTGGCATGAGTCTAAGCAGCGTCTGTCTTGGGCAGGAGAATCATGGCATTTGCCTGACCCTGCTCTTCTTCCCAGCATTCTGTTCTGTCTTCCCCACCTACCTGAGGGCTGCCCTATCAAAAGGCCAAGGCAGCATCTTTATTCAATCAATGAAAGCAACATAAATACAGAAGTGCCTCCTACACCATTTCCCATTTTTCTGTTTAAACAAAAAAGTAAGGCTTTCACTTTAACATATTGAAATTATATATAACAAAACAGTTATCAAGCAAGAATTACAGTTACAATATTTATATCTATTTTGTCTTTTTTCATAACTAAGGAAAATTGTAACTTTCCATTCTTCAACTCCATCAAAGACTCCAGAAGGGTATAATATTACCTAAGTAAACAAGAAGTAAGCAACTTCCAAAACTTTAGAAATGACAGAGACATCTCGCAGCCTGGACAGTCACCCAAAGTTTTCCTGTACCATTGGAGCCTCCATCTTCAGCCTATAGGCCCATAGTATCCAGTAGATTTTTCCATGAAGCAGGAAATTGCAAAGACAATTCAGTAACTTTCTTCTGTGTCCTACAAAATGTCCTACAGACTCCTTTATGAAGCAGGAACCCTGAAGGACCTTTAGGCCAGTTCAGCAGTCCCTTCTCTGTGGGTTCTGCATGTCCAGTTTATGCATCAGTCCAGGAAAGAGCAATTTATTGCCCAAATGGCTATCAAACTCCATAAGGAGTCTCTTCGATGCCCATCTTCCTCTTGAAGAAGATTGGAGCTGCCAGGTCCTTCATGATATATCCTGTATGCTAGATTTATCTCAGTCGGCATTTGAGCATAGTACGTTTTTGAGGGTGTTTACTGGAAACCTTTCAGGAGAATGTGATCTATCATATCATATTTGTCTGAAGGCAATCCACAGGTTCTCATCTTCTGTGAAAACAAAAGAAGAACCTCTTTTCCAAAGCATCATATCCTTAGACCCAAATTCTGAAGTCAAGGTATCTTTAGAATATACATGCTGGTTTAGCTTGACAGCCTATATAATGAAATGTCTCTCTGCATTTAGCTCCTTTACATTCAAAAATTTAAAGAAAACACAATAATACACAGAATCCAGAATCTCAGTGAATTTTCCATTTTTATGTGGCTTATTTTTCTTCTTCTAATCTATGACTATCTGTACTCTGTCTCTTTAAAGACTTCATCCTTTTTTAACATTAATTTATTTTTATGACTCTTTATACTTTTTTCTTCTCTCTTCCAAGTCTATGTTTATATAACAGTATGACTCATTTAGAGATCTATTATGTCTGAATCTGTCCTACTGTGAATCTGTAATTCTTTAATATCCAGGAGCATTTCTTAAAATGTTAAGCCCTCCTTAAAAACTTAAGTTGTGCCGTGTAGGGGTAGTACAGTACTGTCTGTTTCCTGCCCAGTCTAAACCTTAACTGTGCTGTTATTATGATAGTTACTGCCTGAGATCAGCAGAGTTTAGCATGGAGGAGCTGCTCCTGCCTCAGAGCCATTTGGTGCCCCTGAGCCATGCACAGTTCCAGGTACACATCAGTCTACATTGCCATCAAGCAAGCCTTAGCACTTTACCCACAAAACCCCATCCAAATTCCCTATCTCCCACAAGAGACAGAGGTCATGCTAGGAGCATAGCCCAGAAAGCATGTGTTTTAAAACTGCACGTTTTTTTTTGCCTCCAGGTAGGAGTCACACTCAGCACTTTAACTCTGAAAATGAGGGTTATTTTTATCTGAGTTACAGCCAAATCTGCCAGGCAGAGCACTGCCCACAGCATGGAAACATCTCTGTGTATGGCGGCAGGAATCCTCCATGCTCTCCTGCTTGTGCATGCCTAGGAAATCTGATCCCACTGCCTGTCCAGGCAGGGAGCAGTGAGTCACAGGCATGGTCTCAGCTACTTTTCTCCCAACCCCGAGTGGGCACGCAAACACCCAGGCCCACAAATGCTCCTAACCGGAGTTTACACCAGTGGCAGGGCCCAGGAAGTCACAATAACTGGAGCTTGTACATTTTATACTGATGCTAATAAATCAGGGAAGGCAGGTTACAAATCAGATGAATTGAGTAAGGTGGAACTAAGCCCTTATAATTCTGTACAGAGGCAGAATTATATGCCATTCTTATGGTGCTAAGGGATTTTAAAGAACCTGTTAATATAGAAAGAGTTATCATGCATATTGAAACCACTGAACTTATACCAGATGATACAGAGTTGACTTCATTGTTTATCCAGGTACAAGACATAATCAGGAATAGGCTTTGTCCAATGTACATAACACACAGCCAGTCCCAAATGGGTTTGCCATGTCCTCTAGCACAAGGTAATGCAGAAATTGATCAATTATTGATTGGAAGTGTTGCAGGCCTCAGAATTTCATAAAAAACATCACATCAATAGCAAAGGTTTAAAGAAAGAGTTTTCCATTAAATGGCAACAAGCTGAGGAGATTATAAAGAGATGCCTTACTTGCTCTTTCTATAACCATACACTGCTACCTGCAGGGACTAGCCTTAAATTAGAATAAAATCTGGCAGATAGATGTGTTCCACTTTGCAGAATTTGGAAAATTAAAATACGTATATCACACCTTGACAGTTATTCAGTCTTTCAATGGGCAACTGCTTTAAGCTCAGAAAAAAAGCTGATTCAGTAATCACACATTTATTAGAAGTTATGGCCTTCATGGGTATACCTGCACAAATAAAAACAGATAATGGTCCAGCTTATGTCTCTAGGAAAATGAAACTTTTTTGCTTATTATAATATTAAGCATGTTACAGGTATACCATACAATCCTACAGGTCAAGCAGTCATAGAAAGAACAAATCGAACTATAAAGGATATATTAAATAAACAGAAAGGAGTAGAAAATGCCCCTCAGAAAAAGATTATATAATGCCTTATTGACCTTGAATTTTCTTAATGCTAATGAGAAAGGAACAACAGCAGCAGAAAGACATTGGATAATGAAAAAGTCTGCTGCACTAAATCAACCAGTTTATTACAAGGATGTGCTAACCTTGAGATGTGCTGCACTGGGGAAGGGGTTTTGCTCTTGTATCCACAGGAGAAGAAAAATTGTGGATACCATCAAAATTAATAAAAGTTTGGTTTGAAGGGGAGACACCTCTTGGAAAGGAGACATGACAGCTCATCCACAATGATAATAATTATACAGGTGGTAAGAAAAACATATAGGATGGGGGCAGGGTCCTGTTCTTGCCTTTGTAGGAAAACACTCATCTTCAAAAAAATCAAGGGACCCTAGATATTTGAATACTGACAGATGGAAAAAATTACTACCCAATATGGATCACCAAGAAAATTCAATATGTTCCAT